>NC_089492.1:236890694-237234860 GCF_036850765.1 Saccopteryx bilineata
AAAGTGACCATCTGCTTCTACACTCCGTCCCTTCTCTCTCTCTCTCTTCCCTTCCTGCAGCCCTGGCTTGAGTGGTTCGAGTACATCAGCCCCAGGTGCTGAGGATGGCTCCCCTAGAGCCTCCTCAGGTGCTAAAACTAGCTTAGTTGTAAGCATGGCCCCAAATGGGCAGAGCATCAGTCTCAAATGCTGGGTGGATCCTGGTCAGGGTGCATGTGGAAAACTGTTTCTCTATCCCCCTTCCTCTTACTTGGAAAAGAAGAAAAGAAGTTGAGGGCAAACTTTATGTACTTTTTGGCATCTGAGTGACATCAGTGCCCTCTTTTAATGCCCCATCATTGTAACTGCCTGCTTCTGTATCTGAAGGGAAAATCTTCAATTAAAAAAATTCTGACACTTAAAAATTGATAAAATTAGACTAACAGCAACAATAAATTTGATCAGCTGACTTGCACCAGCTCATCTCTTCCCAGCTCCCCATTCAATGACTTCACTTTGGTGTCCTGCACTGACCATGGCTGGAGTGCTTACACACAGAAATACACAAGTCCTACAAATCAAGATTTTTTTTTAACCTAGAGAGACTGCTGATTTTTAATCATCAGTACAGCACTTCTTAAAAAAAAAAAATCAGTATTTCTAAGTAGATAACCACTAAATTTAACACATGAAAAGTTTTATTTATCGATAACAAAAAATGCTGGGGAAAAAATGGAAATTTTAATAAATTCTGAACCATTTCACTTTTTAAAAACCTATTGGTCAAAATAAATAAAGAGATCAAATGTTTATAACTAAGTCAAATTTATATTTTGAAAAATAACAAATTTTTTTTTTTTAAGATTTTATTGATTTTAGAAAGAGGAGAGAGAGAGAAAAAGGTGGAGAAGAAAGGGAAGCAGCAACTTGCAGTAGTTGCTTCTAGTATGTGCCTTGAACAGGTAAGCCCGGGGTTTTGAACTGGCGACCTCACCATTCTAGGTTGACGCTTTATCCACTGTGCCATCACAGGTCAGGCTAATAGTTTTCTTGGTTTATTTTAGTGAGAGGCAGAGAGACACAGAGCGATAGAGACAGAGACAGGAAGGGAGAGAGATGAGAAGCATCAACTTGTAGTTGTGGCACCTGAGTTGTTCATTGATTGCTTCTCATACGTGCACTGACAGGGGAGAGGGGGCGCTCAAGCCTAGCCAGCGACCCCTTGCTTAAGCCAGTGACCTTGGGCTCAAGCCAGCAACTTTTTATCTCAAGCCAGTGACCAAGAGATCATGTTGATGATCCCAGACCCAAGCCAGTGAATAAATTTCTTAAATTATTTTTAGTGTTATATAGTTAAAGATGAATAGTTTTATCTCTTAACAATATATTTATTTGAACACTGAATTTTCAGTGTTCTTAGTGCAGCCCATGCTAAAGAAAATGGCTTATTATTTAATCAAACACAAATAATAACCATTTGCATAAGCTTTTAGGCATACAAAATTTGAGTTTTAGGAAGACCCCATCATACCATAAAAATTCCTATACCTGTCTTTATAATGGTTTAATTTTTGCCCAGCCAATAACAACAGTCAGAACTGATTTATTTGATCATCTAACTTGGTTTTATGTACAAATGTGTATGTTACTCATATATAATTTTTACTTCATTAATGGTTGCCCTTTTTCCCCATCAGCATGCTCACTTCAAACAAATTTCAATTAACCTTCAAATTGAAATTATCTTTCAAAATCTTATTCAAATTAGAAAGCATGGTAACTACCATGCTCCTATTTTTCTCTTAAAAAATTATACATTATTCTTCTTCTTCTAATACTAATTCGGAGATCACATTTAAAAAATGTTACAAATAAACTTGAATTTTACAAACACCAGGTATTTCTTTATAAAAGCTAAGGGTTTCTTATCCAAGTGAAAATTAAATGGATGCCCGTGTAAAGTGTTGTCAGCCCAGTGGGCAGCATGTCAGTCTCAAATGGATTGATGTCTCTGCCCCATGCTGCTGTGAACCTTCATCAAATATTAAAGCATATCCAACAGGGAAAGTCTTATATTGGCATGGAAACAAGTGAATTAGTAACATACCAATAGTTTCCTAATATTAAAAACAGAAAAGCCAAAAGGGAACTGAAAATTTTAAATGACTAAATAAAATTCAAATTTGACCCTCCTGTAAAAAGCAGAATACAAAGAAAACTATCTTTACATCTCAAATCTGTTTACTGACTTCCCAGTAAATACACATCATTTACTTTTATGTGCTTCTCCATGATGACCCAATTCTGTTTTCAAGGGGACTGCTGACCCTATCCCTACTGCAGTCTGAAGGACCATGGCTGGAGGTTCACCAAGTAAGCCTGGTTTCTGCAAAAGAAGAAAAGAAAGTAAAACTTCTGCCAGAGGCAGCATGATAGAACTGAACTAAGAGGCTACACAAATGAAAAATCAATGAGACCAACAGCCTGATTATAGAAAAAAAAAAACTCATTCCAAAAAAAAACCCAATTCTATACTTACATTATTCATATGAATATTATCAAACTTCATTAATTGTTGCTGGGAAAGATTCTGAAGGAATAAATTAGAAGCATTACCCATAATTGAGCTCTGTGAGAAACGATAAAACATTCAGTTAGTGTAATTTGTAAAAGCTACTTGTTGTACAGCCCAATTCATATAGTTCAGCTCACTAGTTGATCTGAGCCAAAGCAGCAGCTTCTCTGTATCTCCTTTTTCAACTTCAGGCAACACTAATTAATTTGTATAATAACATACAAGATGTGACCGTGTAGTCATGAGTGAATCCCACATGCTTTCCTTTTCTTTCATCCTTCTTCCCTTCCTCTTACCCTTTTCTGGCTTTAATGTCAGTATCACTCAATCATTTACTTATTCATTTTAATTATTCTACAAAGATCTATCAAGCACTTTCTATGTGCCAGGCACTGTGCTACACAGTGAGAAATACAACAATATGATATGCCCTCAAGGACCTTAGAGCCCCCTAAAGAAAGAAGGCATTCAAATGGTAACAAGTTCATGAAGGGAAAAATCAAGGAGCTCAGGGCACAAAGAGCAGGGGAATTGATTGAGATTGGAAGTCAAAAGAGGTGGGATTTTTTTGAGGAACTAACTATTGTGCAGAGATCTGAAGGCTGCAGAGAAATAACTAGGCAAAAGCTTGGGGAATTAGGTGTTGTTGAAGTGGGGAGCATTCCAAGCAGAAGGAACAGCAGGAGCAAAGACCTATGGAGAAGGGAACAAACGTCCTTTGAGGACCAAAAGCAGGCCACTGAGACTGTGGTGCTCAGTGAGCACTGGAGGCCCAGGGGAGCCCCCAATTGGACAGGCCTTAAAGGTAAAATGAAGCATTTGATCTTTATTCTAAATTAAAGAGGATATTGTCAATACTCTGAAAACCCCTTTTTATATCACTGTTCACAGCTTAATGTAATTATTTAATGTTTTCTGTATTTTTTGAGATTCTGTAAGAACAGGGACAATGAATGTGTATTCAATGCTGCAGCCTCAATTAGCAGAATGTATAGCACATGTTAGATTCTCAATAAAATATGTTGAGTAAATAAATGAATAAAGGCCCTGTAATATACAAGGTCTGATGTTAGAGTCTAAGAATAAAAACTAAAGGATAGGCCTTTCCCTTTAAAAGCTAGGTTTAGGACCACACACTCATTCACCCAATTTACAATCATCTATTATGTATTAGGTTTGATGTGTAATTAGGCTTCCACATAGAGACAACTTTAACACTACCTGAAATTAATGTTCATTTCCAATATTATATTTATATATACAAACACATTAAAAAAATCTGAAAAGGGTAAAACAAATTTTTCTCTCATAAATATATAAAATGTCAATTAAATTTTAAGAATGTATTATTGTTCATTTATTATTTTCTTTCTGTAAATGTTTTGAATTATGACCATGTAAGAGGACTAGTTTTGAACCTTGGTCATGCATCACATGACAACATTTTGGTCAGTGAGGGACAAATGCATGACAGTGGGAGGAAGCAGAGGCCCCATGTGTGCTATTGCCCCTGAAGATCTTCCAGTGGGATAAGATGTGGAGCAGACAGACCATGATATTGATGATCCTAATGCTAATGTGTAGTTGTATCTTAGTTTTTAACAAGAAAGTTTAAAAAGTAAAAAGAACAAATTTTTCAAGTAGAAAAAAGCTTGTAGAGTAAGAAGACTATAAAGAAAGAAAATAAGCCCTGGCCGGTTGGCTCAGCGGTAGAGCATCGGCCTGGCGTGCGGGGGACCCAGGTTCGATTCCCGGCCAGGGCACATAGGAGAAGCACTCATTTGCTTCTCCCCCCCCCTCTTCCTCTCTGTCTCTCTCTTCCCCTCCCACAGCCGAGGCTCCATTGGAGCAAAGATGGCCCGGGCGCTGGGGATGGCTCCTTGGCCGCTGCCCCAGGCGCTAGAGTGGCTCTGGTAGCGCAGAGCGATGCCCCGGAGGGGCAGAGCATCGCCCCCTGGTGGGCAGAGCTTTGTCCCTGGTGGGCGTGCCGGGTGGATCCCGGTCAGGCGCATGCAGGAGTCTGTCTGACTGTCTCTCCCCGTTTCCTGCTTCAGAAGGAAAAAAAAAAAAAAAGAAAGAAAGAAAATATTTTTGTATAAATGTACAATGTGTGTTTTAAGCTAAATATGATATTATTACAAGAGTTGAAAAGTTAAAAAATTCAGAAGTTTATAAAGCAAAAAAGCTACAGTAAGCTAAGGTTTATTACCGAAGAAAGAAAAATATTGCTTGATAAATTTAATGTAGCCTAAGTGTAGCGTTTATAAAGACTACACCGGGTACAATAATGTCCTATGCCTTCACATTCACTCACCACTCGATTGCTGATTCACCTAAAGCAACTTCCAATACTGCAAGTGCCCTACACAGTGGTACATTTTTAAAAATATTTTATATTGTATTTTTGCTGTACCTTTTCTATATTTAGATATATAAGCACTTACCATTGTATTACAACTGCCTACCGTATTCAGTATATTACATGCAGTATAGGTTTGTAGCCTAGGAGCAAAAGGTTATACTATATATTGACATATATAGTAGGCTACACCATCTATGTTTGTGTAAATGCACTCTATGACTTCACACATGATGAAATCACCTGACTATGCATTTCTCAAAACATACTCTTATTGTTAACATATGACTATGCTGATTTATAGAAAAATATACCTCTTCCCTTCTTAATGCACTACACATAGGAATCAATAAATACAAGTAACTATGATGTTTTAAGTAGCTTAATTCGAGCTGCTGTACTCATTAAGTTATGTTTTTACATAGCTACTATTAGGACTAAGGATTTAAAAAAATACTCATTTAACTTCCTGAGAGGCCCTGGCCGGTTGGCTCAGTGGTAGAGCGTTGGCCTGGTGTGCAGAAGTCCGGGGTTCGATTCCCGGCCAGGGCACACAGGAGAAGCACCCATCTGCTTCTCCACCCCTCCCCCTCTCCTTCTTCTCTGTCTCTCTCTTCCCCTCCCGCAGCTGAGACTCCATTGGAGCAAAGATGGCCCGGGCGATGGGGATGGCTCCTTGGCCTCTGCCCCAGGCGCTAGAGTGGCTCTGGTCGCAACAGAGCGACGCCCCAGAGGGGCAGAGCATCGCCCCCTGGTGGGCGTGCTGGGTGGATCCCGGCCGGGTGCATGCAGGAATCTGTCTGACTCTCTCTCCCCGTTTCCAGCTTCAGAAAAATAAAAAAAAATAAAAACTTCCTGAGAAATTACCTTGTTAAGAACAAAATATTCACTCCAAATTTTTGATGTATCAATACTCAATGCTATTTATATACCTGATGTGCTTTATTCAAATGTAGAAATGCAGTGGAGATGGATGGATTCATCAGATGTGGCAAGCTGTGAGCTGTTCCAAGAATTGCTTTAAGAAAATAAAAGTAAAAATTTAACTTTATGATACATATGTAATTTAAAAATAAACTTCAAAAGGATAAATGAATTATTTAATTCAACAAATTAATTGAAAGTTCATTTACATACTGACCTTGTCATTGCACAAAAAAATGACAGGATTCTTTCTGTGTGATACAAACCTAGAATCTGATTTAAAATTCTCACACCTTCTGTCATAATTAACGGTAAAACACAAAATCTAGCCTTTCAGTTCTCTACTGCTTAGTGCAACAAAACTAATTCCATCTTTTAATAATTATACTACTAGCTGAACTCACTTTATTTACTCAGTGTTTCTGTTAGGTTTGGGAAGTATTTTGGCAGGAAGTGGAGGTGTGAGGCAAGGACTTAATACAATCCTGTCCTTAAAATCTAACGATCCAGTTGCGAAGAGAATATATGAACATAAAAAGTATTGAATAAAAACAAAAGAACCAACAGTATTGTACAGTTGATAAAAGGAATAAATAGTAACCATACTCTTTATCAAGTTTGTCTAAGAGCACAAATACCAGAGTACACATCAGGAAATGTTTTTCAGAGTGGACAACATATAGACAAAAAGAGCCATCAGAAAATATGTGAAGCAATTTCATATTATTATGAAATAACCGGAAGTAGTCATAATATACACAATTCTATAGCAATACAATAATTAGATCCAATGTAGGTCAGATATAGAAAAGAACTTCAAAAAGCATATAATTCAATATCAAAAATATTTGAAATTTGTTTGTAATATTCCTACAGTTCATTCCATGCTTTAAAAACTGTTTTAAGCCTGACCAGGCGGTGGCGCAGTGGATAGAGCGTTGAACTGGGATGCCGAGGACCCAGGTTCGAGACCCCGAGGTTGCCAGCTTGAGTGCGGGCTCATCTGGTTTGAGCAAAAGCTCACCAGCTTGGACCCAAGGTCGTGGCTTGAGCAAGGGGTCACTCAGTCTGCTGTAGCCCCACAGTCAAGGCACATATGAGAAAGCAATCAATGAACAACTGAGGTGTCGCAACAAAAAACTGATGATTGATGCTTCTCATCTCTCTCAGTTCCTGTCTGTCTGTCCCTATCTATCCCTCTCTCTGACTCTCTCTCTGTCTCTGGGGAAAAAAAACTGTTTTAAGGTTTTATTACTTGCTGAGGTAGTCCATTATATCATTGTAAAACTGACCATTAGAAAGTGCTTTCTTTAGAATGAGCCAGTTTCACTGTAGGTGGTGGGAAGATCATTAGTACGAGTTGCTTATAAAGAAAGACACTTTATTAGGAAAGGAATAAAAATTATCATTTCATAATGATAAAGTAGTCAATTCATCAAGAGTATGCAATAAAGCCCTGGCCAGCTGGCTCAGTAGTAGAACGTCAGCCCAGTGTGTGGATGTCCTGGGTTTGATTTCCAGTCAGGGTACCATCTGCTTCTCACCCCTCTATATCTCCCTCCTCTCTCACTCTCTCCCCCTCCCACAGCCATGGCTAGAGTGGTTCAAGCGCACTGGCCCTGGGCGCTAAGGATGGTGTGGAGCCTCCATCTAAAGTGCTAAAAATAGCTCAGTTGCAAGAATGGTGCCAGATAGGCAGATCATTAGCTCCATAAGGGAGTTGCAAGGGGGATCACGGTAGAGACACATGCGGGAGTCTATATCTCTATCTCCCCTCCTCTCACTTGGAAGAGAAGAAAATAGAAAAGGAAAAAAAGTAGATGCAATAAGCTTAAATGTCTCTGCACCAAATAATAAAGGTTCAAAATATATTTTAAAAATTCTAGAACTGAAAGGAAAAGTAGACAATACCACAATTATGGTTAGAAATTTCAAAACTACTTCCTCTCTTTTTTCAGATAGTCACTTTATTTTTTTATAAAACATTAAAATATATTTCACAGCTTTTAGTGAATACAAGATTTTCTAGTTTAAAACAACCAGAATCAAAACACTAAAAATGTCCAGTCTCATGTCTTGCTGCTCTGACCCTTAACTATTGGCTAGGTATCCCACTATGCTCCATCCTTTCCTCACAATAATTAACAAAATAAGTCCACAGAAATTTAGTAAGAATACAAAAGACTTACAATAGCACTATCAACCAACAATATACACAAAGGATGATAACATAACACGACCAAGTGAGATTTACTCTAGGTATAAAAGGTTGCTTTAATATTCAAAAATCAATCAATGTAATTCATCATGTTAACAGACTAAAACAAAACAAAAAACCCAGATATGATCATTTTAATAAGCAGAGAAAACAATAGATAATTACAGCAATTATCATGATGTAATTTCTCAGCAATACAGAAATGGAAGGGAGAGTTTCCTGGAAAAGAAACTCTGTGAGAAAAACTATAGCTTATATGATACCAAAAAAAATGAATGCTTTCTTTGTAAGACAAGGAACAAGGCAAGAATGTCCACTCTCACCAGTTTAATGCACAAATTATGCTGACATTTCTACCTGTTGCATTAAAGCAAGAAGAAAAATAAAGTGTCCATATTGAAAAGGAATAAGTATAATTGTGTTAATTTGGAGATGACATGATTATCTAGAGAGAAAATCCTAAGGACAAAAACATACTAGAAATAATAAGCAAGGTCACAAGATACAAGTTGAATACACCAAATTAGCTGTACTTGCACCTGCTAGCAACAAGCACCTGGAAATCAAAGTTTATAAGCAATCTTACATAAAATAGTATCAAAAATATAAAAAACTGTGGATAAACCTGACAAAATATGTGTAAGATTTGTACCCTGAAAACAAACTTTTTCTGAGATAAATGAAAGAAGAGCTAAATAAATATAGTTATACACCATATGTATGACATGCCTTCAAAATTGTCAGTTCTGCCCAGATTAGTATGTAGATTCAACTCAATATCAAACATATTCCCAGGAGATATTTTTCATAGAAATAGAAAGGTTGATTCTAAAATTTACATGCAACACAAATTGAAAAAGGAAGAAGAAAGTTGGAGGACTTTAACTGATTTCAGGGCTTATTTCAAAGCTACAGTTTACACTGAAAGCTACAAAACATTATTGAAAAAAACTGAAAAATATTCCATGTTCATGAATTAGAAGAATCAACATAGTTAAAATGGCCATATTACCCAAAGCAATATACAAATTTAATGTAATCCCCATCAAAACCCCAATGTCATTTTTTAAAGAAATAGAACAAAAAAAATTACCAGGTTTGAATGGAATAATAAACAACCCCAAATAGCCAAAGCAATCCTGAGGAAAAAGAATGTAGCCAGAGGTATCACACTACCTGACTTTAAATTATACTACAGAGCCACAATAATCAAAACAGCATGGTATTGGCAGAAAAACAGACATACAGATCAACAATATAGAATCAAAAGCCCAGGAATAAAACCACATATATACAGACAAATCATCTTAGACAAAGGAGCCAAAAACACACAATGGAGGAAAAAACACCTCTTCAATAAATGGTGCTGGGAAAATTGGAAGGCCACATGCAAAAGAATGAAACTTGACTATAGTTTGTCAGCCTACACAAAAATTAATTCAAGACCTAAATATAAGATCTGAAACAATAAATTACATAGACAAAAACTCAGGCACTAAACTCATGGACCTTGGCCATGCAGAATAATTTATGATTTGACCCAAAGACAAGGGAAGTAAAGACAAAAATAAATGAATGGGACAAGATCAAACTAAAAAGCTTCTGCACAGCAAAAGAAACTGACAACAAAACAAATAGGCAACCAACTAAATGGGAGATGATATTTGCAAACAACAGCTCCAATAAAGGGTTAATATCCTAAATATATAAAGAACTCACAAAGCTCGACAACAAACAAACAGCCAGTTAAGAAATGAGGAGAGGACCTGAGCAGACACTTCTCCCAAGAGGACATACAAATGCCCAACAGATGCATAAAAGGATGTTCATCTTCACTAGCTATTCAAGAATTGCAAATCAAAACTACAATGAGATACCACCTCATACCTGTTAGAATGGCTGTTATCAACAAGACTGTTAATAACAAGTGTTGTAGAGTCTGTGGAGAAAAAGGAACCCTCATTCACTGCTGGTGAGAATGCAAGTTAGTATAACCATTATGGAAGAAAGTATGGTGGTTTTCCAAAAAAGTAAGAATAGAATTACCATATGACCCAGCAATCCCTCTACTGGGTATTTACTCCAAAAATTCAAAAACATTGGTACTAAAGACACATGCACCCCCATGTTCATCACAGTATTATTCACAGTGGCCACATGGAAACAACCAAAGTATCTCTCAATAGAGGGTTGGATAATAAAGAAGATGTAGTACATATATATCATACAATGGAATACTACTCAGCCATAAGAAATGATGACACAGTGCCACTTATGACAATGTGGATGGACTTTGAGAAGATTATACTGAGTGAAATAAGTAAATCAGAGAAAGTTAAAAACTGTATGATTTCACACATAGGTGGGATATAAAACTGAGACTCATGGACATATATAAAAGTGAAGTGGTTACCAGAAGAAGGGGGATGTGGGGATGTGGGGGAGATGGGAGGGGGAAGGGTGTAAAGAGGTACAAATATACAGTGACAGAAAATGATCTGACTTTGGGTGATGGATATACAACATAATCAACAGTTCAAATGGAATAGAAATGTTTACCTGAAACTCATGTACTACTCTTATTGATCAATGTCACCGTTAAATTTAATTTTCTAAATAAAATTTAAAAAAATTTTTAAAAAGCTACCGTTATTGTGACAATGTATTATTATTATAAAGACAGACATTTAAATCAATGAAATAGAATACAGAGTCCAGAGGTAAAGATATACATATATAACCAATTGATTTTTGAAAATGGTGTCAAGAGATTAGGTGGAATAGGGTAATCTTTTTAAACAAATGATGCTGGAACAGCTGAAAAAAACATTAACCAGAACTTTTACCTCACACATACACAAAAGTTAAAAATAGATTACAGATCTAAAGAGGTAAAATTTTAAAACTTTCTGAAGAAACCATTGGAGGATAAATAATAAAATTTGCTCTTCAAAAGATATTAAGAAAATAAAGGACATTCTACAGAGTGGAAGAAAATATTTACAATCTCATGTATCCAACAGAGAACTTGGATCTAGAATAAAGAACACTTTCAACTTAAGATGATTCAATTTTAATTATGAGTAAAATATTTAAAAAGACATATTAACAAAGAATATGTAAAGATGGCAAATTGGCACATTAAAAGATGTTCAAAATCATTAGTCAAAAGGGACATTCAAATTAAAACTGCAATGAAATAGCACTATACACCCAAAAGTAGGGCTAAAATTAAAGGACCAACATATCACATATTGGTGAAGATACTTAGCACACTGGAACCTGGGACACTGATGATGAGAATGTAAAGTACTTCAACCACATTAGAAAACAGTTGGGAGAGTTTCTTATCACCTAAGCACACATCTACCATATGTCCTAGCTATTCCACAACTAGATATTTACCAAAGCAAAATAAAAATATAAGCCTATATCCGTGATGGCGAACCTTTTTATAAAAACTGCCCGGTTTTTTTGTTTGTTTCTTTTTGTATTTTTCTGAAGCTGGAAACGGGGAGAGACAGACAGACTCCCTCATGCGCCCGACAGGGATCCACCCGGCACGCCCACCAGGGGCGACGCTCTGCCCCTCCGGGGCGTCGCTCTGCCGGGACCAGAGCCACTCTAGCGCCTGGGGCAGAGGCCAAGGAGCCATCTCCAGCGCCCGGGCCATCTTTTGCTCCAATGGAGCCTTGGCTGTGGGAGGGAAGAGAGAGACAGAGAGGAAGGGGGAGGGGTGGAGAAGCAAATGGGCGCTTCTCCTATGTGCCCTGGCTGGGAAATGAACCCGGGTCCCCCGCACTCCAGGCCCAGGCCAACGCTCTACCGCTGAGCCAACCGGCCAGGGCCTAAAAACTGCCCGTTTTTGCAGTGCTGGTCAACCTGGTCCTTCCCGCCCACTAGTGGGCATTCCAGCTTTCATGGTGGGCCAATTGTGGCACTGTTTGGTTGCTCTGCTACCACCCACCATGAAAGCTGGAACACCCACTAGTGGGCAAGAGGGACCAGCACTGTAAAAGTGGGCATTTTTATAAAAAGGTTCGCCATCACGGGCCTATATAAAGACTAGTACACAAATGTTCATAGCAATTCTATTTGTAATGAGCTAAACCTGAAAATAACATATATGTTCATCAACAAGTAAATTAATATGTAAACTGTGGCATGAAATACTACTCAGAATTAAAAAGGAAAAAAAAACTATAGATACATGGAGCAGCATGGATGAATCTCAAAATAATAGGCAGATTAAAAGAAGCCAAACAGTACATACTGCAGGATTTCATTTATATAAACTTCTCTAAGATATAAACTACTCTCTAGCAACAGAGAACAAATTAGTAGTTTCCTGGGGCTGAAAAAGGAGTAGATTACAGAGTAGAAGGAAATTTTTGAGAATAAGTATGTTCATTATTTTGATTGTGATGACATTTTTATGGGTGTATACATGCCAAAACATCAACTGTACACTTTAAATATGTGCAGATTAATGTGCATTAGATACAACTCAATAAAAGTGTTAAAATATAATTTAGACTGTAATTGCATAGTACTTAAACTACAGGATGGGGTAAAAGTTGGTTTACAGTTGTTTATATGGAAATTAATGCAATAATAAATAAAAATACAAGAATAAACAGTGTTTTGTGCACCCACAACAACCTTACTTTTGCCCCCCCAACCCTATGTGTGTACACACACACACACACACAGTCCAGAATATTATTGTATTTTTCTTAAGGTAGTTAAAAGGTCTAGATTGAAGAGAAAAAAATTGGTATGGTCAGAGTAACAATCAGTATGGGTCTGGGAGGAAACTCAATGTGATGGTAGTGTATAGATTAAATTAGACAGATAAGAAGGTAGACAAGAGGAACACTTAGGAATTTATAGACTAGACCATATGTGAGTATCAAGGAGTGTATAAGTTGTGAACATAAAAAGAGAGATTTAATCATTAAACAAATATTTAAATGACTTTCATTATAAATAACAGTTCTGTTCTGGGTGCTTACAATGAACAAAAGATAAATTATGGAGTTTCTGCTCTAGTGGGAGAGAGAAAAATAAACAAGTGAATATGTGTCAGTTATTTGAAAAAAGAAATACTGAGAAGTAGGGCAAGGGCATAAGTATAAATATATTTTATGTATATTACATATAATAAAAACATAACTATAAAGAATTTTTATTCTCTTTTTCTTAGTTTGCTCAGAGGCCACTGTGAGGAGTTCAAGGGCATAGTAAGGGATGGTCTCAAGATATAATAAAGGACTGTTGGGCAAATGAGTTTGTAAAATTTGTATTTTTTGAGTTTGCTCAGTGTTAGTGTTAAAAAATGGCACTAGGCAGCGCCAGGTATGTGATCTGTGAAATTGCAAATTACCTTCCTGCTTGGGAAGGGCCACTGTTTTGCTAATGTTTGCTGGAGGAGAGGTTTTTGCACCAGAAATTATTGAAAAGAGAAGGGAGGAAGCCATGTTTTAGCAGTGTTTGTGCAGAGAGAGTGAGAAGGTGTGCAGATCAGATGCGGAACCTGAGCTGAGGGGCTTTTGCAAGCTCTGCTAAGACTGGTGAGGCCTTTGATTCTAGGAGGAACGGGAGAAGATTCTCCTGGTTGTGGAACCGGATAATATGTCAGGGCTTTGTGAGTTCTGAATGAATGAAAGGGAAGTGTTTTCGCTGTATTTGCTCGTCAGCTGGTGCGAGACTTTAATAAAGGAATGGTCCACCATTTTTTGGCTCCACTGTTTCTTTACTGTCTGCCCGAATACCTGCATGTGAATGGCTATGACAGCCGTGACTACTGGCCGTACAGGACATAGTAAAGTAAAAACAAATGTGGACAAAAAAGGGCCCACACACTAAATCTGTCAAGCTTAAAAGAGGCTTGCATAGCAGGCCTTACAAACTTAGAGACCAAAAGTAACTACCCAGGATGATCTGAAACTAAAACTTTCTAACTAAAAGCAAGTCATGGTGGGTAGTCATGTTCTAGACATGTCTCTTTCCTGACAAAAGTCAAGTCAATCTTTACCTTAACTGAGATTATTGTGTTTTGGAATCTGCCATAACATGCCTTTGGAATATTGAGTAATTTCCTTTTAATTTTTTCCAGAACTCCTCACTGCACCAGAGCAGAGACCAGAAAAACCTTCATTGTTATTATGGTAATTAACTGTTAACTATCCCCTTCCCACCACGGTAACAGGTCCTTTGATTGTAATGTATAAAATAAGGTGCAGAACCTTCACTCTCTGGAGCATTTCTCAACCAGTTAAAATTTTGCTTCCTGGCAGTTGCTGTCACTTTAACACAAATAAATTCATAAAAATTCTCTACAGGTTTAAACGTTTCTTACATTGACATAAGACACTTTGTCTTTCCTCAATACCCAAGAAACTTTCATACATTCTCCAGAAGTCTGGCATGTGTTCAAGAGAGGTAGATTTAATCCTCTTTCCTTGCCACTCCACACAAAGAAAAAGCCATCCTTGATGAAATAATTTTCCCATCAGTGTGATATTAAAACTATCTTACTTAAAATTGTGAAAGCAGCACTAAAATAAAGAAGCCATAATCTCATATATCTATATACATCTGAGAAGATAGGAGAAAAGAAAATATACAGTCTTAGATAAAAAGACAAAAATAATATTGGAGAGGAGTTACTACAGACAGTCCACAGTCCAAAGGTGTAGACAATTCATTCCAAAAGACTCAAGAGTGTGATATACTTCTTTAAACACTAATGCAATCTTGGAATGCATTAATAGAAATACAATGATCACAGGAAGGAAATCCTACTGCACTTTGCACTATCAGATCCCATCTGCAGTATACATCCTTGTCTGTGTACACCATATTTCAGGACAGCCCAGAAAACCTGGGCTTTTTCTGCAAGAGGACAACTGTGGAGGGGATCTAGAAAGCATATCCTGACATGTTATGGAAAGCCAAATATATAATAGAATTGTAGTCTCCAAAGAGGTAGAAGAGGCATAAAAAGAAAATATTAGAACTTACTTCCATTTACTTTCATCTTAAAAACATAAAATTATTAAGCTTTAAGATTTCTTCCTGCATGGGTTGACAAGGGTGTATTTATATAATTGACACATAAGTGATAGACATACTGTTTATACTGGGGCTCTGCTCAAAATTTATTTCACTGATAAGTTTGCACAGTCAAAAAATAAATAAAAGGAGACCACGGGTCTGGAGAACAGAAGACAGGAAAGACCCAAAGATGATTAAGATTTCATGTTAGTTGTCATCAAATATTAGAAGGCTTTTGTTGGGCAGGTAAAATATATTATGCTCACTTTGTTAAAGATGGTGCTGCCCACGTGGAAGCCTGTCGCCCAGGTGATGGTACTGGTTGCCCTTCTTGCTTGGAATAGCCATGATTATATAATTAATGTGTGTTGGGGGCGGGCTGTGGGCAGGCAGGATCCTTGTAGCCTGGGGCTTGGTTTGGGGACTAAGCCTTTCCCACCATTTTTGATGTGGGGTGGTGCACTCTCATGAAGAATCCCATTATGCCTCAGATAAGTGACTTTGTATCAGAGACTCCTTGTTTGTATATTGGATTAAAGGTTTTGGTTTCTACACTATAAAGTGGGGCAAACCGGGAGCTTGCTCTCTCTCAGTTCCTGCTATCACCATTGCAAGAGCCTCCCTGATCCCTTACCCTTCATGGAAAAAGCTGGTTTTCTGCTTTTCCCTTGTCTTCTCTTGTGGCTTGCCTGTCTTGACGAGACACCAATAAACAGAATGGCCCACCATCCTCTGACCCCACCATTTCTTTACCGTCTGCCCGAATCCAATGGGAATCTGCATGTGAATGGCCATGATGGCGGCTCCTGGCCTTATAGCTTTTCTTACAGAAGAAGGAATAGATTTATTCTGTGTTTCTTCAGAGAGAAAACAAGAATAAGTGGCTACAGTTTATAGGAATTACCATCTAATATAAAGACAAAACCTAGTAATTAACTGTGTCAAACCAGGGGATAGGATGCCTTGGGAAATAATGAGTGTCTTATGCATCAATTAGCCAAGACATAACAAGGATATCTCTATACCATTAAAACTGTAGAAGAGGCCCTGGCCGGTTGGCTCAGTGGTAGAGCGTCAGCCTGGCGTGCAGGAGTCCCGGATTCGATTCTCAGCCAGGGCACACAGGAGAAGCGCCCATCTGCTTCTCCACCCTTCCCCCTCTCTTTCCTCTCTGTCTCTTCCCCTCCCGCAGCCAAGGTTCCATTGGAGCAAAGATGGCCGGGCGCTGGGGATGGCTCCATGGCCTCTGCCTCAGGCACTAGAATGGCTCTGGTCTCAACAGAGCGATGCCCCTGATGGGCAGAGCATCGCCCCCTGGTGGGCGTGCTGGGTGGATCCCGGTCAGGCGCATACGGGAGTCTGTCTGCCTCTCTGTTTCCAGCTTCAGAAAAATACAAAAAAACCCACAAAAAACTGTAGAAAAGATATCTGATTGCATAATAAGACTTAGAAAAACCTCCAGAGCTGCTGCTTACACATAAATAATTGATGAGACTATGAAATACTTAACATGAATACTGCTGCATAAGGAAGAATTAACTGGTCCTTGTGCCTGGTTCCTGGAAGGAAAACTCTTTTAATCTTTGGAATTTTCCCAATAACAAGAGTATCTTTGTTATGCTAATGAGTGACTCCAGGTGGGCCCCTAAACAGTCTCAGGATGGGGGGGCTGGTCACAGCAGAAAGACCAACCATGTGATTAGAGGGCTGAGACTTTACCCCAGGGGTCCCCAAACTTTTTACACAGGGGGCCAGTTCACTGTCCCTCAGACCATTGGAGGGCCGGACTATAAAAAAAACTATGAACAAATCCCTATGCACACTGCACATATCTTATTTTAAAGTAAAAAAACAAAACGGGAACAAATACAATATTTAAAATAAAAAACAAGTAAATTTAAATCAACAAACTGACCAGTATTTCAATGGGAACTATGGGCCTGCTTTTGGCTAATGAGATGGCCAATGTGCTCCTCTCACTGACCACCAATGAAAGAGGTGCCCCTTCCGGAAGTGCGGCGGGGCCAGATAAATGGTCTTGGGGGCCGCATGCGGCCCGCGGGCCGCATTTGGGGACCCCTGCTTTACACGAAGTGATATCAGTCATACCTCCTGACCTCCAGAGAGAGGAGGGGGACTGAAGATTGAGTTCAATAATATGACCAAATATCATGCCTATAAAATGAAACCCCAATAAAAACTCTGGACATCAAATTCAGTTCAGTAGAGATCTCTGGTTGGGAAACAGACTGATGTGCTGGGAGTAATGTGCCGATTCCATAAAAGCCCTGTGCTCAAGACCCTCCCAGACTTGGCCGTGGGTGTTTAGTTGGCTGTTCCTGAGTTGCTTTCTTTATAATAGCACTGTAATCATAAATACAGTGCTTTCCTAAATTCTGTGAGTTGTTCTAGCAATTTATCAAAGCTGAGCAGATCACTGGAACCCCCAAATTTGATAACTATATAGTTGGTCAGAAGGGTGGATTGCCAGGAGACCTCTGAATTTGTGGCTGGTGTGTGAAGTTGAGGCAGATGTGTTCGGGACTAAGCCCTTAATTTATGGGATCTAGGCTAACTCTGGGTAGTTAGTGCTAGAAATAAACTGCAGTCCACTAGTCGATGCAGTTAGGGCCGAAACTGAATAAACATATTTACTCTAAATATTTTTACTCCAAAACTTAGTGCTGAATATAGGAATTCATTTCCTTATAATGCTAAATATACATTTTGTGTATGTACAGTTGTTCATTTCAGAAGGTAAGTAAGCTCTTATCAGAGAAAGAATACTAAATAGGTAGATATTTAATATATACCATTAATGACTTCAGATTTCTGTAATGCTTAGAAAATAATGTTTTTGTCATTTTCTATAAAATGAGACAATTTAACAACAAAATATAAGAGCAAAGAGAAACAGACCTTTAGCACTTTCCAATAAAGTAATTCGGCTACAAATATTACATAGAAGAGCATCATCTCCTTTGTTGATATAATTCATAACAATGAATTATCTGGATTCATTGTTATCTGGTTTATAAATTTATGTCAACTGGGCACTAAGCTGAAGGTTTAGTATTTAGCATTTGTTAATGCTAAAAAACAAAAAAATTAGGGACACATAAGCAGATTGTATCCACCAAAAAGAGCCAAAACAAATATAACCTCAGGTCATTAATTCAACTCCATTGAAAAGTCCTAGAAAATTAATATTTTTGGACTAATCTAAATGTTTTGTCTTTTTTTTAATTGAATTTTATTGGGGTGACACTAGTAAACATAGTTATTCAGGTTGCAGGTGTCAATTCTACAATATATCTCTGTACACCTTATTGTGTGTTCACCCCCTGGCCCTAAGCCAATTAATTGTTCATCCACACCATTTATTACCCCATACCATCCTCCACCTCCCCCCCTTCCCCTGGCCATCACCATACTGTTATCCATGTCTATGAGGTTTTTTCCCCCTCCTTTTGTGCTCCATCTCCCCCCACATACCCCCCACCTCCAATAACTGTCAACTTGTTCTCTATGTATGAATTAAATTTTGCTTGTTAGTTCATTTTGTTCATTGGATTTTACATATGAATGAAATCATATGGTATTTGTCTTTCTCTGACTGGCTTATTTTATTTAACATAATGCTCTCCAAGTCCATCATGTTATTGCAAAAATGTGTTTTTTTCATGTAATAGCACAATTAAATTCATTCTATATTTACTCAATGCACGTGGCACTTACCTGGTTTAACAGCTCGCGCACAGAATTGGGGTTGTAGAAGAACTTGTAACATGGCAGGGTTGTTTAAACTCTTCATAATTTGTGCAGGATTTGGCTCTGGAAGTAAGCCCTTTTGATTACTGTGCATCTTCAATTAATATGGAAACAGGAAACATGAGAATAGGATAAGTACAAAAAATGAAATTTTAAAGGTTTTCTTCCAGAAATTCTCATTCATCTGATAAGATGTATTTTATGATAAACACAATTTGTTTTGTATCACACATTCATTGTATACATTTGACCACAGTTCCCAATTATGTTACATTTTACTATACAGCATATACTAAAACCCTCACAGAATGCCTCAGTTAAATACAAATTGGCTTTACAAAGAGACTAACAATTTAATAAAATTTAATAAGATAAATCTCTTTGTACAATACAAGTAGAAAGATGCCAAGGAGATCTGAATTTATTAACAGTGAGATAACTTGTTGACACAATGTGAATACTTTGATACCACAAAAGAGTGTGATAATCAGGGCTGCCTTACGTATCAAAATTTTCTTATAATAAAGATCTTTATTTCATTACTTAATCTTTTTTTTTTTTTTTTTTTTTTTCCCTTTTTCTGAAGCTGGAAACAGGGAGAGACAGTCAGACAGACTCCCGCATGCGCCCGACCGGGATCCACCCGGCACGCCCACCAGGGGCGGTGCTCTGCCCCCCAGGGGGCGATGCTCTGCCCATCCTGGGCGTCGCCATATTGCGACCAGAGCCACTCTAGCGCCTGAGGCAGAGGCCACAGAGCCATGCCCAGCGCCCGGGCCATCTTTGCTCCAATGGAGCCTTGGCTGCGGGAGGGGAAGAGAGAGACAGAGAGGAAAGCGCGGCAGAGGGGTGGAGAAGCAAATGGGCGCTTCTCCTATGTGCCCTGGCCGGGAATCGAACCCGGGTCCTCCGCACGCTAGGCCGACGCTCTACCGCTGAGCCAACCGGCCAGGGCAACTTAATCTTCTTATATGAGAAAAAGATGAACTGGCCTTACATATATATAACTGGGTAGCTTCCTAAAAATATAAAATTGTTTTAGGTTTTAAAAGCCAGCCTGATAGATGAGGATATTAGTATCATGTTATAAAAGATAAACTATAAACTGCTAGCCACGAAAAAATGGAGAACTGACAATGACATATGAAATCCCTCTCCAAACCCTTAAAAAGATAACAGATTATTATTGATAACATGAAGCAAGATAAATAATTGCAAAGATCAACCAATTAGAAATACTGGACATTAAAAACATTAATGTAAAAAAAAATAGCAGCTCTGCCTTATCATATAAGCTACTGCATGAATTATATCATTCACATCTCCAAAAGAACCCTACAAAGTTGGTATGACCCTATTATGTAGATGAGGAAAACAAAGAAACTCATTAAGCATTATTCTTAGCCTCTATCCTGTGCTGTAAGAGGTTAATAGGTTAAATAGAATACATGACTGCAAAACAGGACAGTGATCCGAAAGATCAGTTCAAAGAAATCTCCCAGAAGACATCAGCAAAGGATAAAGGGAAAATGCAAACAAAATAAAAGAGAAAAAACAAGGCAAGGAGAGGCTAGAAGTGCCAATCTATAAAAAAATAGGAATTCCTGGAGGAGGAAACAAAGGAGGAAATCTTTGAAGATATAATGGCTAAGAATTTTACATTAAAAAAAATTTTAAAGACCACCAAATGAAAGGGTTTATAGTGTTCCACATATAATGTATAAGGATAACACATAGCTAGTCACATTATTTTTGGTGTGAAATTTAAGAACATCAAAATCGAAACAAAATGCTAAATGCTTTCAGTGGGAAAGAACCTATCTCCAAAGGAACAAGAAGCAAATGAGTATCATCTCTTCTCTCAGAGCATCAGCATTGGATTCAAGAAGGCAACAAACAAATATTTTCAAAGTGCTGCAGAAAAAGAAATTTGAATCTAATAATACCTCGAAGGTAGTAAGTATTCAATAAGTAACTGGAATAAATGCCACTAAGGAGGGAAAAAAAGCAAAAAAAAAAAAAAATGGGGGCACATTTGCTAAGGGAAGTATGAGAAAAGTTGAATGAATGAATCGAGATGACTTTTATGTTTCTATAAAGTTGGAGCCACGATCACCTGATAGAATGGACAAAGTCAGGACTAGAGTGAAGGTCTGCGACAGTTGCTGTAGAAAATGGAAAGGGGCAGCTGATGAGAGACGAGCTCGTTTTGCTGTGGGACCAGCTATAATGTATGTCATACATGCGTAATGGAATCAAGACACCTAATTGTGTTTCTCCAAGAGGACACAGTACCCTGGCTACAGAATTAGGTGTCTGGATGGATTCAGAATTGTAAACTCAGAAAATATAATTTAACAAAGAGACAATTTAACCAAAGGCAATAAAACTGATAGTGAAAAGGTGGCTAGAGAGGTGAATTATGCAAGGAAGAATATGAAAATGACAGAGAAACCTAATAGAGGAAAAGACAAACTATGAAAAAAGAGAGAAGGGATCTGGGACCAGAGTTGAGCTCAAAGAATAAGAGGAGGGGGGAAGAGAAGGAGACAAACAACAATCACCTGTCTGTTCTTCCTTCCCCTAATCTCATCTCGCCAACTCATCTACAAACCACTTTCAGACTAATCTGTTGACAGCTTAACTCTGATCCTGTAACTACCTTGTTTAGGTACATTTTAAATTCCCCACTGCTCATTAAATTTAATCCAAATTCTTTTTTTTTTATTTTTTTAAAATTTATTGATTTTAGAGAGAGAGGAAAGGGGGGGGAGGGAGGAAGAAGAAGAAAAAGAAAAAAAAAGAGATAAAGAGAAAGAAAGAGAGATAAAGAGAGAGAAACAGGAGGATCTGTTTCCGTATGTGCCCTGACCAGATGGAACTGGCAACCTCTGCACTTCAGGAGGACACTGTAAACAAGCTAGACAGCTATCCAGCCGATCTCAATCTCAATTCTTTGAGTGCTCAACAGTGCTCCCTGATTTGGCATCAACCAACCATTTCTCCATATATCCTTTTATACACTTAGTCCATCTAGGACCATACACCGCTCTTCAAGCAGGCAAATTCAACTCACACTACTGCTTGAAAGGTTTTGTTCCACACAGAATTTGACCACTCTCTCTCCCTCCTTATAAGTACCAGATTTAACAAAGAAAAATAAAGAATGCCTAGTTAAATCTGGGTTTTAGATAAACAATGAACAAATTTTAAAAATCTGTTTCCACTGATTTGAGAGAGAGAGAGAGAGAAAGGGGGTGAAGGGGAGAGAAGGGGAAGAGGGAGGGAGTGTGCAAGAAAGAGAGAGAGAGTATCAACTCATTGCTCCACTCAGTTGTTCCAATTAGTTGTGCACTCATTGGTTGCCTCTTGTATGTGCCCTGACTGGAGCTCAAACCCACAACCTTGGTGTGCCAGGACAACGGTCTATCCACTGAGCCACCTGGCCAAGGCCAATAATTTTTTAATATATGTCTCATGCAAAGGCTGTATTTATCTGGCAGTCCTATTGTCCATCCCCCAACAACACATTTCAAACTCATACTTGAATGTCACAATGAAATATTACCTCTGTCATGAAGTCCTCCCTGGTCCCTTCAAAAGTGTATTCCTTCCGGTCCTGGCCGGTTGGCTCAGCGGTAGAGCGTCGGCCTGGCATGCGGGGGACCCGGGTTCGATTCCCGGCCAGGGCACATAGGAGAAGCGTCCATTTGCTTCTCCACCCCCACCCCCTCCTTCCTCTCTGTCTCTCTCTTCCCCTCCCGCAGCCAAGGCTCCATTGGAGCAAAGATGGCCCGGGCGCTGGGGATGGCTCCTTGGCCTCTGCGCCAGGCGCTAGAGTGGCTCTGGTTGCGGCAGAGGAACGCCCCGGAGGGGCAGAGCATTGCCCCCTGGTGGGTAGAGCGTCGCCCCTGGTGGGCGTGCTGGGTGGATCCCGGTCGGGCGCATGTGGGAGTCTGTCTGACTGTCTCTCCCCGTTTCCAGCTTAAAAAAAAAAAAAAAAGTGTATTCCTTCCTTCATTCAATGAACAAATATTTACTATGCTAAGTGCTAGGAATAAAAACTGTGAAGAAGGAAGAGTCTATCTGCCTGGAGCTCCCAGACTGGAGAAGTACAGAGCAATAAGGAGCCAGTTACAATAGAGAAGTAGGTACAATGTCCCATGTGAGCAAAAAATAAAGCACACATCTTCCTCTACTTGTACTATGGATACGTAGAACAATTCGAAAAAAAAGAGGCATGTTATACTAAAAATTTAGAGCAGGACAGGAACTCAAAATATTTGAGTTGATGAAAAAAATAAGATGAATACACTTGAGGAAACACAATTTCTTCTTCTGTAATCACTCTGGGCTTGATTTGACAGAGATATCATTCACCAAATTTTTAAAAAGAAGAATGTCTCTATGTAGTGGCAAGAAAATGAAGGTCCAATCAACGGTAATAAGTTTGAATAGATATTAACAGTTTCAGAGTTTTGTATGTAATAAAGGACAAAAAACTCACCACATGTTGAGCTGCTATCAGTGCTGCTAGCGTGCTCCGCCCCGGGGCTCCAGGGGCGCAGAAGGAAACGTGGATTCGGCTGCCCTGGACGGCCATACCGTCAGCTGCCTGCAGAACCTCCTCAGCGTGCTCGGCAGTGGTGTATTCGACCACGGCAAAGCCACCAATGTAGCCACCTTCATCCTGTGCAAGCTGATGTGATACAGTTTATTAAAAAAGAATTCTGTTATTTAGTTAGGTATAGTTATATATAGTGGTGTTTTTCAACCACTGGCTGACAGACTGGTCCACCAGAAATTTTGTGCATGTCTGTAAAAGGATTAACCACCCTGAAGTTGTATGAAGCTTATAGACCCAATGATCTCAGCTGAATTCACATATGCTCAGGGTGATTTCTGCCTTAGAAGTCCCTGAAATAACTCCCCTATTTCCACTGGTCCCCAAGTGTAAAAAGGTTGAAACCACTAATTTACAGTATATAATTTTCAAATCAAGAACAAATGCATGATACTGGTGAACATAATATGTTCTTTTTACAAAATAATTTACTAGTTTCCTAGTTCTTCTGGAAGACAGGATCATAAACATTATTTTGTCATATTTTTTGAATTCTTTGACTTTCCAATTTATTTTAAAAGTCAAAGCCCAAATGATAATATTCCCTATATATTAAGAAATAGACATAACTATAATTTATAGGAAAACATGGTAACACAATAATGAAAACTTTCTTTAAAATAAATTCATCAGGTACATGAACAATAATACATACTGAAACAATTATTTGACCACATACCTTTATAAAATTAAAGTCGTACTATCAAGAGAAGAAAGGAAGAACCATATTCAACTTTCATTCCAATATTTTAGGCAGATCCCAGATCTTTGGTTCAGTATACCAAAGCAAACCTTATTTGGGAGTACTATGCCCCAGATTTATTAAAATACCATATGCAATATACAGTATTTATTTCTGAATGTGCCCTAAATAAACTCCTAAAATGAAGAACTAGACTTATTTCCAGTCACCCACCTGTAAGAGTGTAAAGGAAGATACTGAAGTCCTGGTTCTGTAAAGATTGGTACAAAGAGCAAAAATAAGAGCAAAATAAGACACTAAAAAGTTTCTAAGTTTTGAACTTGTGTGAATCATCTTAAACACACACTAGAAAGTGGTTAATGAGATAAAATTCAGCTTGGTGCATCTTTGAGAAGACATGTGAACAACACTTCTATTTGTATTTGGCCCCTCATAAGTTAATATTACAATAAAATAATTTCTAGTTTCTTTTCTTTTTTGAAGCTTAACTTCTACTTTCTTGTATAGTAGACCAAATTTCAATTTTCCCTCATATTCTTCTTCCTTTAAAAACTGTCCTCATATGTCTTTTTCCTCATAAAACTTTTTTCCAATAGCATGGGAGAAAGGGAAAATATCTACTGTGTCCATATATTTCTCCTACAACCCAGTGCCCTTAGAATCCAAGCCAAATCTTAAAATGAGATTCATAAACCCATTAGTCTCTTTGGTCTCTTTTAATTAGAGATTGTGTCTTTAATATAGTCTGTGTCAACCTGCCGAGCAAAGGAGCCTGAATTTAACAGATCCACTGATAAAGGCATCACAAAATTGTATTCATTAATCTTTTGAAAACTTCAAAAACTTTCTTATTTTTATTATTCCTGGTTCATTAGGATAGCCTCATGCCTATATAAATTATAATGCCGTTTTAAGTCTTTCCAAAGACAAAAACTATCTAAGTTCATAGCATACTTTTAGAGAAGATTATTTCAGTTCAATATAAAAACCATTCAAATATATAGTCTGACTTGTGATCTAGTTAATTTTTCAGTTTTTAAAATATTTTAACAGAATCTAAATGATCATGCACAAATAGTGTAATGAACATTTTTCTCCCAGATGGCAAGCTAGACTAGATAACCTCTCAGGTTCCCTCAACTATGGGATTCGTAATTCATATACAACTTGTAATAAATGGTTTTCCCCTCTCATTTATTTTCAAAGGCCTCAAAGAATCATGTTTGACTATATAATATTACTAGACAATTTTTTTGTATAAAGAATAGCAAATCGAGGCTGGCCAGGTGGTGGTGCACTGGATAGAGTGTCAACCTGGGACACTGAGATCTCAGGTTCGAAACCCAAGGTTGCTGGCTTGAGCGTGGGCTCATCCAGCTTGAATGCAAGCTCACCGGCTTGAGCACGGCGTAACTGGCTTGAGCATGGGTTCATGGAAATGATCCCATGCTCACTGGCTTGAAGCACAAGGTCACTGGCTTGAGCAAGGGGTCATTAGTTTCTCTACTCCTCCCAGTCAAGGCACATATGAGAAGCAATCAGTGAACAACCAAAGTGCCACAACTACAAGGTGATGCTTCTCATCTCTCTCCCTCCATCCCTCCCTCTATTTCTCTCTCTCTTGCGAAGAAGAAGAAGAAGAAGGAGGAGGAGGAGGAGGAGGAGGAGGAGGAGGAGAAAAGGAAGGAAGGAAGGAAGGAAGGAAGGAAGGAAGGAAGGAAGGAAGGAAGGAAGGAAGGAAGGAAGGAAGGAAAGGTAAATCAATAAGGTAATCAACTTTCAATAACTGGTTAGATATTTGATAAAAAAAAATTGTCACAGAATTTTATAAAGTTCTTGGATGGTTTCTTTGATTCTTATTATATTGGAACTGGAGATGTGAAAATTTAAGAAAACATGGTAGCACCTGACCAGGCGCAGTGGGTAGAGTGTTGAACTGGGACACAGAGAACCCAGGTTCAAAACCCCGAGGTTGCTGGCTTGAGCAAGGGGTCACTCATGCTGCTGTAGCCCCCGGGTGAAGGCACATATGAGAAAGCAATCAATGAACAACTAAGGTGCTGCAACGAAGACTTGATGCTTCCTATCTCTCTCTTCCTGTCTGTCTGTCCTTATCTGTTTCTCCTTCTGTCTCTGTCACAACAAAACATGGTAGCATTAATCACATATATATGTACATATATATGTATTTATGTACATATACAATTACATATCTGATTCCAAACCCTACTACAATTGTAGAGACTCGACAAATGTATAATTAAAGAAAGGAGGAGTAAGAAAAGAAGGGAAGAAAGTTCATCAGTTGCTATCTTACATCTGTAAGGGAAGAAGTTTTATATAGTATGCATTTTTGTCCATTTAGTTGAATATATTTAATTTTACTATGATAAAGAACTTGAAAATTTTTAAGTGTTAGCTTTCATGATTCTTTCTAAAAGTCTCACTTACCATGACATCATTAAGACAAAACTATATATTCTCTTTAAACTTCATTATACTCTTCTATCTTCCATTATATCATTTTTCATACAGGATTTACAATTATTAGATTACTTGTCAGTCTCTTCTACAACATTGTGAAGTATTGAGAGAGTATCTTTCTATTATCTATATTTCTGACATTTAGCAATATAGTATCTAGCACAAAAAATGTGATAAATAAAATTCGGATGGACAAATGGATCAATGAATGAGTAAATGATATAATCAATAGATGAATGGAGTAATCAATGGATAAAAGGTGAATGAGTAATGGATTTGCTAAGACAGACTTAACTATATAACAATATAGTTGGGCCCATCAACAAAAGGAGCTGATTTAAAATCTACCATGAGATTAAAGTTTTCATTATAGACTAATGTAGAATTACATTATCCATTGTGATATTCATAGGTACATATAATAAATTTTTTAGTGCATGTAGAATGGATACATATGCAGATATTTTAAAATATTTCTAATGATATCTTAACACATACCTGGCAAAACACAGGTTTATGTATACTGGAAAATAATTGCAACAGCTCCTCTGAATCCTTGTAGTCAGTAGGGAGTTTATCTACACAAAGGCACTTAGAATGAATGAGATCTGCAGCCAATAGATTAACATCCATCCATTGTGCAAAGAGAGCTGATGCTCCCAACTGTTTGCCCAATAGCTCCAATCTAGCTTTTGCAGCAAAGTCCTTTTTCATGTATTCCACAAATCCATAGCCTTTGGAATGACCAGTAACTTCACTGTAGACTAGAAAACATCTCTCGATATTTCCATAAGCCCGGACAAGTTCTTCAAACTCTTCTAATGTAAAAGAAGTGGGCAAGTTAGTAATACACAGCAAAGCATCTGTTGGCTGGAGCTGGACAATTAAGTCTTTTCCGCGAAAAGAATATTGATGAAACATCTGAATTGCGTTCTGGGCTTGTTCCCCATTCAATAAGGTAACAAAAGCTGAAAGATAAAACAAAGTTTACTGAGTCTGTGTTTTCAAACTTTTTTGATTATGACTCAGTAAGAAATACATTTTTTGTCTATGACTCAGTATACACATACATATATACTTCTGAAACAAAAGTATCAGGAATACTATTGCCATATGCAAAGCAAACAGATACAGTCTATTCTCTACCATTGCTTTTTAGTACTGACACCTCCACGTAACTAATACCATGACCAGTAATTCAAGTTAAAAATATAAAATTATATTAGGAATTCCACGGCAGCAAGATACTACAATATTCTGGGGTGTTTTTCTTTATTATAACCTTTTCAAACTACATACAGATTTTACTTTTCACCCTAGCAAACTGTAATACAAAACTTTATGAAGGTTAAAAACTTTTCTTTCTGTGAACTGTTTCTTTACTACCAAAAACGCAATGGTTTGGTATTGCCAATAAAGTTAAGTCTCAACTCAGTTATACCCTTCAAGGCCCTTTATGATCTGACTCTAGACTTTTTAATTGCCATACTTTTTCCCTTCTCACCAGTTATTTATTCTCCAAAAACACTGTCGCACCCTAGATATCAAGTTGTTTCAGGCACTTCTATATTCACTACACACCTAACCCCCCTTCTACAAGATCTTGTCCCTTGTCTTCAGCCACCCAAAACCTTTTAGAAGACATTCATCTCCAGCCCAGGGATTACTGTATCATGATCTCCGGAGCCTTCCCCGATGCTCTTTTTCAATCAGAGTGAACAATTCTTTTCTTTATTGAACCTCTGTATTTTGAACATTGCTTGGATTGCTGCACACACCATACTGTATCATATTTGTTTAGATGCCTGCTACCCTACAAAACTATGAGCTCCCTAAATTACTAATGAATGTATCTCTGTCAGCTACCACAGGGTCTGGCACAAAGTAGAGGTTTTATAAATGTTATGCATGAATGTATACACACTTAGATTAAAAATTTAAAAAATAAAAACCTCTTATTTTCCTTCTCTCAGATAACTGCATTAAATCAACCCAAATAAAGCATTTTATGGTAGAATTTAGATAAAATAATAAAGTGAACTTTAAAGTTCAGGCAATAGGGAAAAGGGGTCCCTGATTTTCTTCTACAGCTTCTCCCATTTCTTTCCCAAGGCTACAGATTCTCTTGTAAAAAGTCCAAGATCTTTTCACATTGACTCTTGTGGAAATGGCAGGTGTCACTCTACAGAGAAAAGGCTGTAAAGGATTTCAAGATTAATTTTATTTCAACTTTCCTATTGAAATATAAACATTCCACTGTTGGTCCCAATCCTTTCACAAGTCATAATTTTATTTACCCTCTAACTTTTGCTTGCTCTACTAGTTAATTTGAGACAAATTTCATGGCAAGTAGGCAAAAATTTATTTCCCTAATGCACTGGTCCCCAACCCCCGGGCCGCAAACCGGTACCAGTCTGTGAGCCATTTGGTACCGGTCCACAGAGAAATAATAAATAACTTACATTATTTCCATTTTATTTATTCTTTTTTTTTTAAGAGAGAGGAGAGGGAGAGACAGAAAGAGAAGGTGGGGAGGAGCTGGAAAGCATCAACTCCCATATGTGCCTTGACCAGGCAAGCCCAGGGTTTTGAACCGGCGACCTCAGCATTTCCAGGTCGACGCTTTATCCACTGTGCCACCACAGGTCAGGCTCCATTTTATTTATATTTAAGTCTGAACGACATTTTATTTTTTTTTAAATGACCAGATTCCCTCTGTTACATCCGTCTAAGACTCACTCTTGACACTTGTCTCGGTCATATGATACATTTATCCATCCCACCCTAAAGGCTGGTCCGTGAAAATATTTTGACATTAAACCGGTGTGTGGCCCAAAAAAGGTTGGGGACTACTGCCCTAATGTATCCTATTATAATACAATTATTTATTATCTACTATACAAGCTCTGGTTGTAAGGTCATAGTTTGTAACTGTAACCAGGTTTTATTAACCTATTTATTATCTGGTTCTTCAAGCACCAACATAGTTACTGAAATCCAAGACAACATTATTTAATACAATTATTGAGTTTCTTTGTTGTATTATTTTAGTGGGTGATTTAGGGTTTACAATATACATCTTTAATTTATCACAGTCTATCATCAAGTGATATTGACCACTTCATGTATAGTCTAAGAACTTAACAACAGTGTAGATCAATTTACCCCCTTCCAGCCTTTATATTGTCATAGAATTTAATTCTACATGTTATATCCTCCATAAGACAGTGTTATTATTTTCACTTTAAACAGTCAATTATCTTTTAAAGAGATTTAAATATTAGTTGTTTTTTTAAATGAGGGGAGATAGACTCCCGCATGAGCCCCAACTGGGATCTACCCTGCAACCCCCGTCTGGGGCCAATGCTTGAATCAACTGAACCATCCTTAGCACCTGAGGTTGACGCTCGAACCAACTGAGCCACTGGCTGTGGGAGGTGAAGAGAGAGAGAAAGGAGAGAGGGAGGGGGAGAGAAGTAGATGGTCTCTTTTCATGTGCGCTCTGACCTGGGATTGAACCGTCTGCATACCAGGCCAATGTTCTATCCACTGAGCAAACTGGCCAAGGCCAAGATTAAAATATTAAGAAAACAGTCTTTACCCACATAATGACCATATCTGGTATACTTCATTTATCAGTGTAGATTCAGATTTCCATCTAGTACCTTTTCTTTCTGCTTAAACATTATACTTCCTTAAACATTTTCTGTAACACAGGTCAGATGGTGAAGAATTCTTTCAGCTTTTCACTTCACTCTCATTCTTGAAGACATATTTAGTGAGTAAATAATTCTATGCTGATTGTTTTTCTCTTTCAGTAAAGAAAGAAAAAAAATTGCCCTATGTTTTTCTCAATTGCTCTGTTTTCAAATAAAATTATGGTCATCTTTATCTTCATCCCCATACAGGTAACGTAGTATTTTTTCCTGGCTGCTTTTAAGATTTTTGTTTTATCACTAAATGCAAGCAATTCGATTAGAATGTGCCTTCTCGTTTTCTTTGTGCATTTGTGCTTGGGATTGGTTAAGTGTTGAAAATCTCTGGGTTTAGCATTTTCACCAAACTTATAAATTTTTCAGCCATTAAGTCTTAAAATTTTTTTCTGTATTCCCCCCATCCTCTTTCAGAGCCTCCCATTACTCTTGGACTCCTGAAGTAATCCAACAGCTTATTGGTGCTCTATTCATGTTTTATCGCCTCTTTTGGGGGTTTCATTTTAGATAGTTTCTATCTCTATGTATTCACATTCAGTAATCTTTCTTCTACAATGTCTAGTTTCTGCTGTTAATCCCATCTACTCTATATTTATCTCAGACATTGTCATTTTCATCTCTTGAAATTTGACTTGGTAGTTTTTAGTATCTTCTATATCTTCACTTAATATGTTTAATCTTAACTATAATTTCTTGTACAGATGTAACATTGTTATAAAAACTTTTAAGATAGATTTTCATTAATTCTTTTGTTTCAATTCCAAGTAGTCTTGATTGATTGATTTTCCCCCTTATTTGGGTTGTATTTTCCTGCTTCTTTGCCATCTTTGGTAATTTTTTATTTTGTCAGACTATAATGTTACTTTCTTGGGTGCTAGATGTTTTTGCATTTATAGAAATATTAAGTTTTGCTCTAGGATGTGGTTATGTTACTAGAAAACAGCTTCATCTTTTCTGGTCTCACTTTTAAATTTTGTTGGGTAAAACCACAGTTAATTTTCTTGACTACTGAGACGAGACCCTTGTGAATACTCCTCCTGATGCACCATGACGTATGAGGTTTAAGAAAGGTCCCAGACCGGGCAGGAATTGCATCAACAATGCAGAGACCAAAGTGTAGGAAAGGGGGTTTATTGTAAGTGCCTGGGTGCAGGTGGGCTGAGTCAGAAAAGGGAGTCAGACTCAGGCAGGGAAGGGCGGGTGGGTGGGGTTAGTTTTATACTCTGCTGCCTCTTTCTGGCAGTTTCTTTTGCTGCTGGTTACCTAGGCATCTGGCCTGGGCTTGTGGTATTTTTCTGTTGTTTTGGTTCTTGCCTCCATTGGTAATGGGCTCCTTTTGCTGTTTTACCTCCTGCCTCTGTTGGCAACAGACTCCTGTTTGGTCAACTTAAAGGTTAAGTTTAGTTCATCACATGCTGACTGAGGAAGGGTTGGGAGGGGGCAGTTTTGAGCCCTGAGGACAAATTTTACCCTAACAGTTTATCACCCTGGCTGATGAGAATAGCACTGTTTCTGGTCCTGTGTGAGTTGTGAAGACTGTTACCTCTAATTCCTTTGTCAATATTTAGTAACACTGAAATTGTACATAGCATATGATCCAATAATTTACATTTGGAGAAATAGTTGCAATGTATATTAGAAAACAAACAAAATGACAATTACTGCAGCATCATTTGAAATACTAGAAAGGTTAAAGCTTCCTAAATGCCTACCAGTAATGAACAGCTTAATCAACCATGATAAATTCACAGGACAGAATAATATGTAGCAGTTTACATCAATGAACTAGAGCTATATGTAACAACATGGAACATGGAAAGATCTAAAAAAAAAAGGTTGAATTTTTAAAAAAGGCAAGTTCCTAAATGTAACATATAAAATACCTAGAATATCATTAATGTAAAGTTTTTAAAAACAACAAGAACAGCACTATTTATTGTACATACAGTAAAATTACAGGTATTTATTAGTCTGTACATTGTTATTCTGGTAACAAACAGCTCCACAATCTCAATGGTTTAACAAAATAAAAGGGTTTTGTTGTTGTTGTTCATGCTGCATAACCCATTCTAAAAGGAAGAAAGGAAGGGAGGAGGCTTTGCTCATCATAGTCACTCTGGGGCTTAAGCAGTGGTGATTTAGCCGGTTAGCACCATTCAGCAGAACCAATTCCTAATTTTTTGTTGAGTTCAGCGAACAGATTGTTAAAATGGCACTTGTAATCAGGGTTCTCTCTAAGGTGGGCGTCTAGGCAGCTGCCCAATGTGGAAATCACAAATTTACATTCCTTACGCTTTTTTAACATTCATCTGCACAACAGCGTATTCTAAGTGCCCGTAGTAATGTTCATTCTGTCCACAGGTGAAAAAAAATTGATGAAACTATGCTTGTAATATTTATTTATTCATTTTATAAAACTCATTATACCTCTGATGAAATACTATATTTTAATTCCCTTGTGTTTGTTATTGAATTCAGTAGGAAGTAAGGGCACCAATCAAGAAGCAATATAGAAAGTGACATCAGAGAAATGGCGCCATGAGGAACGCAACTGACAAATCTCACCAAAATTTCAACAAGTTCATCAACCAGAGACAGAAAAATCTATCCTTGGAGCATCCGGGAGTTCCACACACTGAAGGCGAAGGTAGGGTCGAGTGAAAAATTGACAAACTATATAATCAACCCCGAAGGAAATAAGTCGGACAAAAATACACTCTGCCTTCCTCGCTAACCTGAGCAAAGGCTGCTTTCACTTGGAACTGAGAGTCGGGAGGAGCTACGGGTGTGGAGGTAGCTAGGCTGCAGCATGGACGTTTGTTCAAGCCGAGAAAAGAGTGTGCCTGTGGTGAATCGGCCCACGCACAGCGAGCAGCAGCTGCCAGTGGCACGCAGGGAGTGCACCAAAGCAAACTTCCCTATGCCTGAGCTTCTCTGGATGGGCGGGGCACCTCACCCAGCCATTCAAGCTAATAATCAAGTGTCAAGAGAGGGGCACCCAGGCAGCTTGCAGTCCTTTCTGGAGCAGATTGGCGGATCCAATCGCTGAAATTAGCTTAACCCAGTATGCTCATCTCCCAACTTACCTACGTGGCTCTAATTGACAAGATCTCTCTCAGTTCAGTGATCTAAGACAAGAGGCGTGATATCTTTTAGTGCCTCTTCCTAAAGGGTTGGGGCAACTTCTGATTGGCAGAGGTTTCATACTCAGGGATATACACTAAAAAGAGGGACTTGATAGATGTTAAGACCTCCTGTATTGCAGGCAGCAACTAGGGCATCTTCTTCCCAACAAAAACAGGTTACAAAGTGCAGAAAGCCTGGGGAGAATGTTCCCACAGAGTGCTAGGCTACTGAACAGGCCTGGAGGCTCATAGAAAGTCACCTTGAGAGCAATTGGGTCCCAGCCCCGCCTGATTACACTGGCAGCTCTGACCGCCAGAGCCTTACCCAGAGCCCTGCATTGAGTGGGGATAGAGTGGGGATTTGCCAGCTCTTTGAGCTCCTTACTCCCCAGGCAGAGACAGAGGCAGCAGCAGCCTCATAGCTGGATCATCAGTCTGCTAATTCAGGAAAGAGAAACTAGGAGAGAGGCTCTGGGATAACAGGCTCTCTCATTGTCGGAGCCTACAAACGCTAACAAGCCTTGACTACCAATGAGACTGAAACCTAATATATGACATCGCTGTAGAGTCTCATCAACTGCAAATCTCTATCTAAGTGTGCCACAGGGGCAGAGCCTGGGGTACAGTCACCGACCAGGAAGAGGGAGAGGAAAGAAAAAGGAAGAAGAAGTTAACCTCTCAAAATCAAGAAAAATCTACAGACTTTACAACTTGTTCCACTATTTTTTTGTTTCTTTCATCTTCTTGCCTTTATTATTATTATTTCTATTTCCTCCACCTTGGTCCTTTTTTTTTTTTTTTTTTACAGAGATAGTCAGAGAGAGGGAATAGATAAACAGGAACGGAGAGATGAGAAGCATCAATCATTAGTTTCTTGTTGCTCATTGAGACACCTTAGCTGTTCACTGATTGCTTTCTCATATATGCCTTGACCGCGGGCCTTCAGCAGACCGAGTAACCCCTTGCTCGAGCCAGAGACCTTGGGTCCAAGCTGGTGAGCTTTTGCTCAAACTAGATGAGCCTGCACTCAAGCTGGCAACCTCGGGGTCTCAAACCTGGGTCCTTCTACATCCCAGTCCGACGCTCTATCCACTGCGCCACCGCCTGGTCAGGCCACCTTGGTCTTTTTATTCTCTGCCCGTCTTATTTTGTCCTCTTCTTGAACTACACTGCCCATAAGTGTTACATTTTATTTCTTTTCTCCTTCCTTACTCTCCATGAAGGTTATACTCCAAAACTCTTAACTCTCTCTCTCCCTCTTATTATTTTCCTTTTTCTTCTTTCCCCCTTTTTCTTATTTCTCCCACTATATTAGTTTATTCTTTTCTCCTTTTAGTTTTACTCTCAATTAATCCTCAATCACGAAAAAATTATTTAATTTGGGACTCAAGTTTTGTTTTTTTGTGGCATTTTGGGTGCTTTTTACTTCGCTTTTTAACTTATTAGTATTCCTAACAACCCAGGATCTCCATTCTATTTAGTTTTTGCTCCACTTAATACAATAGTTATTTTTTTTCCTTTTTCCTGTTTCCCTATTATCCCTCTCATTATATCTCTTAGTCGACCATCACTTACAAGCAAATCATTTTATACTTGACCCATATTTTTTCCTTTTTTGCATTTTGTGGGTCCCTACTTCCTTTTTTGCCCCTTGAACACTTAGGCCCTCTGTTATACGCAGTTTTTGGTCCATTTATCATAATATAATTCACAGTTTATCACGATATTTTCCTAAGGAGGAGGAGAGAGAAGGGGAAGAGAAGAAAAAAAGGGAGGAGGAATAATAAATTATTGGAATTTTTTTGTTTTTTTCCCAGATTTTTTTACTTATTTTTTTTTAACTTTTTATTCTTTTTTTTTTTTTTTGTATTTTTCTGAAGTTGGAAACAGGGAGGCAGTCAGACAGACTCCCGCATGCGCCTGACCGGGATCCACCGGCGTGCCCACAGGGGGCGATGCTCTGCCCATCTGGGGCGTTGCTCTGTTGTGACCACAGCCATTCTAGCACCTGAGGCAGAGGCCACAGAGCCATCCTCGGTGTCTGGGCAAACTTTGATCCAATGGAGCCTCGGCTGTGGGAGAGGAAGAGAGAGATGGAAAGGAAGGAGACGGGGAGGGGTGGGGTAGCAGATGGGCACTTCTCCTGTGTGCCCAGGCCGGGAATCAAACCGGGGACTCTTGCACGCTAGGCTGACACTCTACCACTGAGCCAACTGGCCAGGGCCTTTTTTATTCTTTATTAATTTTCATTAGTGCTATTAACAAGACCACCCTCAGATGTCATTAAGAAAAAAGAAATCGCCCTGGCCGGTTGGCTCAGCGGTAGAGCGTCGGCCTAGCGTGCGGAGGACCCGGGTTCGATTCCTGGCCAGGGCACATAGGAGAAGCGCCCATTTGCTTCTCCACCCCTCCGCCACGCTTTCCTCTCTGTCTCTCTCTTCCCCTCCCGCAGCCAAGGCTCCATTGGAGCAAAGATGGCCCGGGCGCTGGGCATGGCTCTGTGGCCTCTGCCTCAGGCGCTAGAGTGGCTCTGGTCGCAATATGGCGACGCCCAGGATGGGCAGAGCATCGCCCCCTGGGGGGCAGAGCACCGCCCCTGGTGGGCATGCCGGGTGGATCCCGGTCGGGCGCATACGGGAGTCTGTCTGACTGTCTCTCCCTGTTTCCAGCTTCAGAAAAATGAAAAAAAAAAAAAAAGAAAAAATCGAATATCATGGATACAAAAGATAGAGAAGTAGCACAGATAGATGTGGAAAAATCTATGGAGAAAAAATTTAATACATTGGAAACCTTGGAACTAAATGACAGAGAATTTAAAATAGAAATCCTAAAAATACTCAGAGATATACAAGAAAACACAGAAAGGCAATTTAGGGAGCTCAGAAAACAACTCAACGAACACAAAGAATATATTACCAAGGAAATTAAAACTATAAAAACAAATCAAAAAGAGATAAAAACTCAATTCATGAACTGAAAAATGAGGTAACAAGCTTAGCTAATAGAACAGGCCAGATAGAAGGTAGAATTAGTGACATAGAAGACAAGCAACTTCAGGCACAACAGAGAAAAGAAGAGAGAAACTCAGAAATTAATAAAATGAGAAAGCCCTACCGGAATTGTCTGACTCCATCAAAAAGAATAACATAAGAATAATAGGTATATCAGAGGGAGAAGAGAGAAAAAATGGAATGGAGAATATATTCAAACAAATAATAGACAAAAACCTCCCAAGCCTGTGGAAAGAACTAAAGCCTCAAATTCAAGAAGCAAACAAAACACCGAGTTTCCTAAACCACAACAAACCTACTCCAAGGCACATCATAATGAAAATGGCACAACCAACGACAAAGAAAAAATTCTCAAGGCAGCCAGGGAAAAGAAGAATACAACATATAAAGGAAAGCCTATTAGATTATCATCATATTTCTCAGCAGAAACTCTACAAGCTAGAAGAGAGTGGACCCCAATATTTAAAGCCCTGAAAGAGAGGAACTTTCAGCCAAGAATACTATACCCGTCAAAGCTATACTTCAAATACGAAGGAGAAATAAAAACATTCACAAATACAGAAAAGATGAGGGAATATATCATCAGAAAACCCCCACTCCAGGAAATATAAAAGGGGGTTTTCCAACCAGATTCAAAGAACAAAATAAAACAAAACCAAAGTAAAAGCTTCACCAAATACACAATAAAACCTAATTTAATCTGTGACAACAGATTAAAGGAAAATGAGGTGCAGAAACACAAATAACACAGGGTACTACAATGAATATGGTAGATACGCATTTCATTACTTAATGGTAACCACCCTTGAAAAAACCACCACAGAAGCACATGACTTAAAAAGGATAGCAACAGAGGAAAGAAGTATGGAATACAAACAAAAACAAATGATAGAATAACAAAAGAGAAGAATCAAACAAGATACAAAACTAATAGAAAGCAATTAATAAAATAGCAATAGGGAACCCACAAGTGTCAATAATTACACTAAATGGGCCCTGGCCGGATGGCTCAGCGGTAGAGCATCGGCCTGGCGTGCACAAGTCCTGGGTTCGATTTCCGGCCAGGGCACACAGGAGAGGTGCCCATTTGCTTCTCCACCCCTCCCCCTCTCCTTCCTCTCTGTCTCTCTCTTCCCCTCCTGCAGCAAGGCTCCATTGGAGCAAAGATGGCCCGGGCACTGGGGATGGCTCTGTGGCCTCTGCCTCAGTCGCTAGAATGGCTCTGGACACAACAGAGCGACGCCCCAGAGGGGCAGGACATCGCCCCCTGGTGGGCATGCCGGGTGGATCCCAGTTGGGCGCATACGGGAGTCTGTCTGACTGCCTCCCCGTTTCCAGCTTCGGAAAAATGAAAAAAAATAATAATAATTACACTAAATGTAAATGGATTGAACTCACCAATAAAAAGACACAGAGTAGCAGAATGGATTAAAAAAGAAAATCCAACTGTATGCTGCCTACAATAAACACATCTAAGCAACAAGGATAAAAACAAATTTAAAGCGAAAGGCTGGAAAACAATACTCCAAGCAAATATAATCCAAAAAAAAAAGCAGGCGTAGCAATACTCATATCTGATAATGCTGACTACAAGACAGAAAAAGTACTCAGAGACAAAAATGGTCATTTCATAATGATTAAGGGGACACCGAATCAAGAAGACATAACAATCCTTAATACATATGCACCAAACCAAGGAGCACCAAAATATATAAGAGACAGCTACTTACTGACCTAAAAAAAAACTGACAAAAATACAATCATACTTGGACACCTCAATACACCACTGATGGCTCTAGATCGTTCATCCACACAGAAAATCAATAAAGATATATTGGCCTTAAATGAAACACTAGAGCACCTGAATAGGATAAACATCTACAGGACACTTCATCCCAAAGCAAAAAAGTATACATTTTTCTCTAGTGTACATGGAACATTCTCAAGAATTGACCATATGTTGGGCCACAAAAATAACATCAGCAAATTGAGAAAAACTGAAATTCTACCAAGCATATTTTCTGATCATAAAGTCTTAAAACTAGAATTCAACTGCAAAAAAGAGGGGAAAAAACCCACAAAAATGTGGAAACTAAACAACATACTTTTAAAAAATGAGTGGGTCAAAGAAGAAATAAGCGCAGAGATCAAAAGATATATACAGACAAATGAAAATGACAATACGACATATCAGAATCTCTGGGATGCAGCAAAAGCAGTAATAAGAGGGAAGTTCATATCACTTCAGGCCTATATGAACAAACAAGAGAGAGCCCAAGTGAACCACTTAACTTCACACCTTAAGGAACTAGAAAAAGAAGAACAAAGACAACCCAAAACCAGCTGAAGAAAAGAGATAATAAAAATCAGAGCAGAAATAAATGAAATAGAGAACAGAAAAACTATAGAGAAAATTAATAAAACAAGGAGCTGGTTCTTTGAAAAGATCAACAAAATTGACAAACCCCTGGCAAGACTCACCAAGGAAAAAAGAGAAAGGACTCATATAAACAAAATCCAAAATGAAAGAGGAGAAATCACCACAGACATCATAGATATACAAAAAATTATTGTAGAATACTACGAAAAACTATATGCCACCAAATTCAACAATCTAGAAGAAATGGATAAATTCCTAGAACAATACAACCTTCCTAGACTGAGTCATGAAGAATCAGAAAGCCTAAACAGACCAATTAGCAAGGAGGAAATAGAAAAAACTATTAAAAACCTCCCCAAAAATAAAAGTCCAGGCCCAGACAGTTATACTAGTGAATTCTATCAAACATTCAAAGAAAACTTGGTTCCTATTCTACTCAAAGTCTTTCAAAAAATTGAGGAAGAAGCAATACTTCCAAACACATTTTATGAGGCCAACATAACCCTCATACCGAAACCTGGCAAGGACGACACAAAAAAAGAAAACTACAGACCAATATCTCTAATGAATACAGATGCTAAAATACTAAACAAAATACTGGCAAATCGAATACAACAACATATTAAAAAAATAATACATCATGATCAAGTGGGGTTCATCCCAGAATTTCAAGGATGGTTCAACATACGTAAAACGGTTAACATAGCACACCATATCAACAAAACAAAGAACAAAAACCACATGATCTTATCAATAGATGCAGAAAAGGCATTTGATAAAACACAACACAACTTTATGTTTAAGACACTCAACAAAATGAGTATAGAAGGAAAATATCTCAACATGATAAAGGCCATATATGATAAACCATCAGCTAACATCATATTAAATGGCATAAAACTGAGGACTTTCCACCTTAAATCAGGAAAAAGACAGGGTTGTCCACTCTCTCCACTTTTATTTATCATGGTGCTAGAAGTTCTGGCCAGAGCAATCAGACAAGAGAAAGAAATAAAAGGCATCCATATTGGAAAAGAAGAAGTAAAAGTATCACTTTTTGCAGATGATATGATCCTATACATCGAAAACCCCAAAGACTCCACAAAAAGATTACTAGAAACAATAAACCAATACAGTAAGGTCGCAGGATACAAAATTAACATACAAAAGTCCATAGCCTTTCTATATGCCAACAATGAAATATTAGAAAACAAACTCAAAAAAATAATCCCCTTCACGATTGCAACAACAAAAATAAAATACCTAGGAATAAACATAACAAAGAATGTAAAGGACCTATATAACGAAAACTACAAAGCATTGTTAAAGGAAATCGAAAAAGACACAATGAGATGGAAAATTATTACTTGTTCTTGGATAGAAAGAATAAATATAATCAAAATGGACATATTACCCAAAGCAATTTATAAATTTAATGCAATTCCCATCAAAATTCCTATGACATTTTTTAAAGAAATAGAACAAAAAATCATCAGATTTATATGGAACTATAAAAAACCCCAAATAGCCAAAGCAATTCTAAGGATAAAGAATGAAGCTGGGGGCATTACAATACCTGACTTCAAACTATATTATAGGGCCACGACAATCAAAACAGCATGGTATCGGCAGAAAAATAGATACTCAGACCAATGGAACAGAATAGAAAGTCCAGAAATAAAACCACATATGTATGGTCAAATAATTTTCGATAAAGGGGCTAACAACGCACAATGGAGAAAAGAAAGCCTCTTCAACAAATGGTGCTGGGAAAACTGGAAAGCCACATGCAAAAGAATGAAACTCGACTACAGTTTGTCCCCTTGTACTAAAATTAATTCAAAATGGATCAAAGACCTAAATATAAGACCTGAAACAATAAAGTACATAGAAGAAGACATAGGTACTAAACTCATGGACCTGGGTTTTAAAGAGCATTTTATGAATTTGACTCCAAAGGCAAGAGAAGTGAAGGCAAATATAAATGAATGGGACAACCTCAGACTAAAAAGTTTTTGCTCAGCAAGAGAAACTGACAACAAAATAAATAGCCAACTAAATGGGAAATGATATTTCCAAACAACAGCTCAGATAAGGCCTAATATCCAAAATATACAAAGAACTCATAAAACTCAATAACAAACAAAAAAACAATGCAATAAAAAAATGAGAAGAGGACATGAACAGACACTTCTCCCAGGAAGAAATACAAATGGCCAACAGAGATATGAAAAGATGCTCAGCTTCATTAGTTATTAGAGAAATGCAAATCAAAACTACAATGAGATACCACCTCACACCTGTTAGATTAACTACTATCAACAAGACAGGTAATAGCAAATGTTGGAGAGGCTGTTGAGAAAAAGGAACCCTCATTCACTGTTGGTGGGAATGTAAAGTAGTACAACTATTATGGAAGAAAGTATGGTGGTTCCTCAAAAAACTGAAAATAGAACTACCTTATGACCCAGCAATCCCTCTACTGGGTATAAACCCCCAAAACTCAGAAACATTGATATGTAAAGACACATTTAGTCCCATGTTCACTGCAGCATTGTTCACAGTGGCCAAGACATGGAAACAACCAAAAAGCCCTTCAATAGAAGACTGGATAAAGAAGATGTGACACATATACACTATGGAATACTACTCAGCCATAAGAAATGATGACATCGAATCATTTACAACAGCGGTTCTCAATCTGTAGGCCGCGACCCCAGTGGGGTTGCCTAAAGCCATCGGAAAATACATAATGCATATCAGGTATTTATATTCCGAATCATGACTGTAGCAAAATTACAGTTATGAAGTAGCCACCAAAATTATTTTTTGGTTTGGGGTCACCGCAACATGAGGAACTGTATTGCGGGGTAACGGCATTAGAAAGGTTGAGAACCACTGATTTACAACAATATGGTGTGATATTGATAACATTATACGGAGTGAAATAAGTAAATCAGAAAAAAACAAGAACTACATAATTCCATACACTGGTGGGACATAAAAACAAGAGTAAGGCCCTGGCCGGTTGGCTCAGTGGTAGAGCGTCAGCCTGGCGTGCAGAAGTCCCGGGTTCGATTCCCGGCCAGGGCACACAGGAGAAGTGCCCATCTGCTTTCCACCCCTCCCCCTCTCCTTCCTCTCTGTCTCTCTCTTCCCCTCCCGCAGCGAGGCTCTATTGGAGCAAAGATGGCCCAGGCGCTGGGGATGGCTCCTTGGTCTCTTCCCCAGGCGCTATAGTGGCTCTGGTCGCAACAAAGTGATGCCCCGGAGGGGCAGAGCATCTCCCCCTGGTGGGCAGAGCATCGCCCCCTGGTGGGCGTGTCGGGTGGATCCCGGTTGGGCGCATGTAGGAGTCTGTCTGACTGTCTCTCCCCGTTTCTAGCTTCAGAAAAATACAAAAAACAAAAACAAAAACGAGACTAAGAGACATAGACAAGAGTGTGGTGGTTACCAGGGGTGGGGGAGGGAAGGAGCGAGAGGGGAAGGGGGAGGGGAAGGGACACAAAGAAAACTAGATAGAGGGTGACGGAGGACAATCTGACTTTGGGTGATGGGTATGCAACATAATTGAATGACAAGATAACCTGGACATGTTTTCTTTGAATATATGTACCCTGATTTATTTATGTCACCCCATTAACATTAATAAAAATTTATTTATTAAAAAGAAAAAGGAAGCAATATAGAAATAAATAATAGTTTTATTTTTTTTTGTCAGGTATTATTTAATATTTTTTCATTACTATTTTAAAACTCTTTCTTATAACATAATCTAGTTTTCTGTACCTCTTTTATTGTTTTTATTTGTTTTAAATGCATGAAATAATAAACTACCTTTTGGTATATCATTTTTTTTAAACTTAAAATGGTCATTGGAGCAGAGAACCAGTTGTTAAATTATTTGAATCCCACTACTGGGCCTAAACTGACTGAGGTGCTGCAATCTTCCTCAGTTACATTAGCAGGGAAAAGGGTGACCAGGGTGACCAGTGGATCACATGCTGGCTCTGAAATCTTTGACCTAGAAGGGATACATGTCATTTCCATTCTCACTTCATCCATCAAAAAGCAAATCACATGTCCACTCCTAACTTCAAAGAGGAACAGAGAAGAACTATCTTACCTCATGCCCAGAAGAAAAAGTACAAGAATCTGTGAACAGCTTTGAAGACTGCCACAAGATAATGGCAACTTACAGAAAGTAGTACCAAATTCCTAAGTGCTTGCCCCCAAGGTAAGGAGGGAGAGGAGGGATAAAATCAGAGACAGGTGGAAACTGGATTTCATCTTTATCTATAACATTTCTATTTTTAATATTTTAAAATCAGAAAAAATAAATGCAGAATTCCTAACCATACTATCAGAGATTTTTATTCAGTAGATCTATATTAGCATGTATGTGTGTGTGTGTATATATATATATTTTTTAAAGACTAAAATAATATTATTAACATTAGAAAATACATTTTTATTACACATTTGTTAATTTGGGAATGAATGTGTACATAGTGGTTATATCATCCTCTACACTTTCCCTTACTTTTTTTTTTTTAATTTATTCATTTTAGAAAGGAGAGAGAGAGGGAGAGGAGAGAGAGACAGAGAGAGAGAAGAGGGGAGGAGCAAGAAGCATCAACTCCCATATGTGCCTTGACCAGGCAAGCCCAGGGTTTCGAACCGGCGACCTCAGCATCTCCAGGTCGACGCTTTATCCACTGCACCACCACAGGTCAGGCCTCCCTTACTTTTTATCATCCCCAAAAGATGTTTTTAGACATCATATGTAGACAAAGGGAATAATTTACCTTAGTCTTTTAATATCACAAATATAAAATACCCAGAAAAATTAAACAATTTTCCCATTGCCAAGCTAAGGTCAGTTTGGTGAATACAGTTTATTCACCAAATCCAATAATAAATGATTAAAACTGAAGAACACGAAGCCTATAAAAAATACGCATTACAACATTAAAACCTGTAACATTAAAACAGTTGTCATTGAAATTCATAAGGCTCTAGTAACACAATATTTAACTCATATGATTAAAATTTAGAATACTAATATTATCTTCAGAAAATAAATTTAATGAGTAACATTTATTTACATGATTTAATGCTTCAGAATTTCAATAATTAGCTTAAGAATGAAAAAACACTAAGCCTTTTTATTATATAATGATTTTACATGCATATATATAAACAATCAAAATGAAAGCAGATTCTTAGAACTAAAAGCTTACCTGTTCGCTTATTTCTGTCCACATAACAATACTTTAACTCATACTCTTGTAATAAATCATGAACTTCCTGAAAGAGATAAAACATGAATTCAGTTAATACACAAAGTGGACTGTCCAGCTGTATTAGCCTACCACCATTACCCCCACCCTCTCCCATGTAAAAAAAAATCTTCCATGAATCTCCATTACTTGTTTAAATTAAGAGCACTCAAGGCCCATCAGACATGGCACCAACCTACCTCTCCACATGTATCTCCAGGACGACCCTTACACATTCCCATATTCCTGCTCAAATGACTGCTCAGTGCCTCATGAGTATACCATGCAGTCCTTACTCTGAACTTCTTTTTCTGGTAACACTTTAACTAGACATGGGACAAACATTACCACTGATGCTCCTAAACTTTACCTGAAATCAAGTACATCCTTTGAAATCCCAATTCAAATATTCTTTTAGGAAGATTTTCCCAATTTTTTTCCACAGGACATGACCTCTCCCACATCTATGTTAACAATGGTCATACTTTATTTATGCCTCTCTTATAGAAAAATATTAAACATTTCTATTGTATACAGTACTAAGTTTTTAATAAGTAATAAACTTGCAGATGCTTCCAGTATCAGTATGAAGAATAAATACATGTAGAATACAAACTTAACTTAGAGATCCCCAGGTATGCAACAAGTAACCACCACCAAGATATGCTATATAGTTCAGTTTATTTCCCCAAGATGTTTATACTGGCCTTCTGGTTCATTATGCTTCTTTAATTAATCCAGTCTGAACTTATTTCCCTGAGCCTGGGGGCCTGCAAGAGTAGGTTCCTATTCCGAATCTTTCCTGTTAAATTGACAATATTTGAGTATAGGACCTATATTTCATATATTTGAATATCACCTGTACTGCTTGGCATAAGGTAGGCACTCAAATATATATTAAAGTGAATCTAATTTAATTATTTTGACATTGAATTGATATTTGGTCTTGAAAAAATTTACTCATAAACCACAACAAAGGCAGTTATTATTTTAAAAACTATTTGGACTTCCACATAGGTGGACATTCTGATTCCATACTGGAGAGTTACAGCCAACTGTTTTATACTGCAAATAAATAAACTAAACATACACAATTGCTAGGAGGTTAAAATTACAATCTAAACTACTCAATTCAATAAAAATTCTATTATTAGCACTGCTGTAGATAACATTCATTTAGCTTGTAATAGGTACTAAAGCACTGAACTTATTTCTTTTAATAAAAATCAAAAAATCATAGAAGAGCAAATTTGAGTAACTTGTTGTAAAGCCAGAAGTCACAGCCACCATCACAGCCACCTGGCCCATACAGGTTCGCATTTGATTCGGACAGACGGTAATGAAACAACAGAGCCAAGAACTGGTGAGCCATTATCTTTAACCCTAGCTTGCATTCAGCGGGCAAGAAATACACACATAGGAAAACACTTTTCTTTCCATTCAGGGCTCCCAAAGCCATTGACTCATCCAAGTTTCCTAGATTCAAATGTTTCTACCTCACCAGCCTTATTCACCTCTGTTCCCCATCTCCTTCTCTCTACACAAACTCACAAACTGGCTTCTCCTTCAGCACTCCGCCATCTTGGCTGCCTCTCCTTGCAATATTAATTTCAGGAATCAAGAGACAGCAAGCCCCCAGTCTGTCCCATTTTATAGTGTAGAAATCCAAACCTTTAAGCCAATATACAAATAAGGAAGTCTCTGATAAAAAGCCACTTATCGCCTGGCCAGGAAGTGGCACAGTGGATAGAGCGTCGGACTGGGATACGGAAGACCCAGGTTCGAGACCCCGAGGTCACCAGCTTGAGCGCGGGCTCATCTGGTTTGAGCAAAGCTCACCAGCTTGGACCCAAAGTCGCTGGCTCGAGCAAGTGGTTACTTGGTCTGCTGAGGGCCCATGGTCAAGGCACATATGAGAAAGCAATCAATGAACTAAGGTGTCTCAATGAAAAACTGATGATTGATGCGACTCATCTCTCTTCGTTCCTGTATGTCTGTCCCTCTCTATCCCTCTCTCTGACTCTCTGTCTCTGTAAAAAAAAAAAAAGCCACTTATCTAAGGCATAAATGGGATGGGATTCCTCACAAGAATGCACCACCCTACATCATGCAACAGTCAAGGGTGTGCGGAAAAGCTTAGTTTTGAAAAGATCTTAGTATCAATATTAAAAGGCGGGAAAGGCTGTCTTAAAACTAAACCTTAGGCCTGACTTGTGATGGCGCAGTGTATAAAGCGTCGACCTGGAACGCTGAGGTAGCCAGTTCAAAACCCTGGGCTTGCCCAGTCAAGGCACATATGGGAGTTGATGCTTCCTGCTCCTCCCCCTCCTCTCTCTCCCCCCTTCTCTAAAATGAATAAATAAAATCTTTAAAAAAACCCGAAAAGCAAAAAGCAAAAAAAAAAACAAACCACTAAACCTTAGGCTATAATGACTTTGCTGGCTTACAGCCTGTCTCCTCACACCCAATGCAAACTATAAGCAAGCAAACATATATATCGTATTTACAAACTTATTTGACTGACACTTGTCAATCATATACCTTTTTATAAAGTTTTATTTAGAAAATTAAACGTGGCAACATTGATCAATAAGAGTACATAGGTTTCAGATAAACATTTCTATACCATTTGAACTGTTGATTACATTGTATATCCATTACCCAAAATCAAATCATCTTTCATCACCTTATATTTGTCCCTCTTTACACACTTCCCGTCACACCTCCCCAATGTTCCCACACCCCTTCCCCAATAACCACTTCACTTGTATCTATGTCAATGAGTCTCAGTTTTATATCCCACCTATGTGTGAAATTATACAGTTTTTAGCTTTCTCTGATTTACTTATTTCACTCAGTATAATGTTCTCAAAGTCCATCCATGTTGTCATAAATGGCACTATATCATCATTTCTTATGGCTGAGTAGTATTCCATTGTATATATAGATATTACCACATCTTCTTTATCCAGTCCTCTATCAAGGGACACTGGTGTTTCCATGTCTTGGTCGCTGTGAATAATGCTGCAATGAACATGGGGGTGCAAGTGTCCTCCCGTACCAATGTTTTCGAGTTTTGGGGGTAGATACCCAGTAGAGGGATTGCTGGGTCATATGGTAGTTCTATTCTTAATTTTTTGAGGAACCACCATACTTTCTTCCATAATGGTTGTACTAAGTTGCATTCTCACCAGCAGTAAATGAGGGTTCCCTTTTCTCCTTTGTCTCTCCAACACTTGTTATTACCTGACTTATTGACAATAGCCCATCTAACAGGTGTGAGGTGGTATCTCATAGTAGTAGTTTTGGTTTGCATTTCTTGAATAGCTAGTGAAGATGAGCATCTTTTCATATATCTGTTGGCCATTTGTATGTCCTTTCAGAAGAAGTGTCTGTTCAGGTCCTCTCTCCATTTCTTAATTGGATTATTTGCTGGTTTCTTGCAAAGATTTGTGACTTCTTTATATATTTTGGCTATTAACTCCTTATTGCAGCTGTTGTTTGCAAATATCATCTCCCATTTAGTTGGCTGCCTATTTGTTTTGTTGTCAGTTTCTTTTGCTGTGCAGAAGCTGTTTAGTTTGATATAGTCCCATTCATTTCTTTTTCCCTTTACTTCCCTTGCCTTTGGGGTCAAATTCATAAATTGTTCTCTACGGTCAAGGTCTATGAGCTTACTACCTATGTTTTCTTCTATGTAATTTCTTGTTTCAAATCTTATATTTAGGTCTTTGATTTGTTTTGAATTAATTTTTCTGCAGGGGGACAAACTGTAGTCAAGTTTCACTCTTTTGCGTGTGGCTTTCCAATTTTGTCAGCACCATTTATAGACAGGCTTTCTTTTCTCTACTGTTTGTTTTTCGGTCCTTTGTTGAGGATGATTTGTCCACATATACGTGGCTTTATTTCTGGGCTCTCAATTCTGTTCCATTGGTCTGTTAATCTGGTTTTTTCTGACAATACCATGCTGTTTTGATTATCGTGGCTCTATAGTATAATTTGAAGTCAGGTAGTGTGATACCTCCAGCTTCATTCTTTTTCCTCAGGGTAGCTTTGGTATTTGGTGTTCTTTATGATTCCATTCAAACCTGGTAATTTTTTGTCCTATTTCTTTTTTAAAAAATGACATTGGTATTTTAATGGGGATTACATTAAATTTGTATATTGCTTTGGGTAATGTGGCCATTTTAACTATGTTGATTCTTCCAATCCATAAACATGGAATATTTATCCATTTCATTGTCTTCTTAAATTTCTTTCAATAATGTTTTATAGTTTTCAGTATATATAGGTCCTTCACATCCTTCATATTCCTTCTTAAGTTTAATCCTAGGTATTTTATTTCTTTATTTTGTTGCAATTGTAAAAGAAATTGTTTTTTTAAGTTATATTATGAAGTTTCATCATTAGCATATAGAAAAATAATAGACTTTTGCATAGTGATATTGTATCCTGCAAATTTACTGTATTGGTTTATTGTTTCTAGTAGTTTTTTGGTAGAGTCCTTGCGGTTTTCTATATACAGAATCATAGCACCTGCAAAAAGTATACCTTTACTACTTCTTTCCTGATATGGATACCTTTTATTTCTTTCTCTTGTCTGATTGTTCTCACTAAAACTTCCAGAATTATGTTGAATAAGAGTGGAGAGAATGAGAAGTTGTGTCTTGTTCCTGATTTTAGACAAAAAGCCTTCATTTTTTCACCATTTAGTATGATATTAGCTCAATGGTTTGTCATATATGGCCTGTATCATGTTGAGGTACTTTCCTTCTATTCCAATTTTATTGAGTGTTTTAAACATAAAGTGATTTTGTATCCTATCAAATGCCTTTTCTACATCTATTGATAGGATCAAGATTTTTGTTCTTTGTTGTGCTGATGTGGTTTATTATGTTGATCGATTTCCACATATTGATTCATCCTTGTGCACCTGAAATGAGTCCCACTTGATCATGATGTATTATTTTTTTTATGTGCTGTTGTATCCAGTTTGCTAGTATGTTGTTTAGGATTACTGCATTTGAATTTATTAGAGATATTGGTCTGTAGTTTTCATTTGTTGTGTTGTCCTTGCCAGGTTTTGGTATGAGGGTTATATTGGTTTCATAAAATGTGTTAGGAAATATTGTTTCTTCTATTTATTGGAAGACTTTAAGAAGGATAGGGACCAAATATTTTATGAATGTTTGGTAGTATTCACTGGTGTAGCCTTTTTGGTCCTAGACTTTTATTTTGGGGGAGGTTTTTGATAGTTGTTTCTATTTTCTCCCTGCTTATAGGTCTATTTAAGTTTTCTACTTTTTTGTGACTCAGTCTAGGAAGATTGCATAATTCTAGAAATTTATCCATTCTTCTAGGTTTCTTAATTTGGTGCCATATAGTTTTTCATAGTATTTTACAATGATCCTTTGTATATCTGGGATACCTGTGGTAATTTCTCTTCTTTCATTTGGATTTTGTTTATATGAATTCTTTCTCCTTTTTCCTTAATGAGTTTAGCAAAAGGTTTCTTGATTTTATTGATCTTTTCAAAGAACCAGTCCTTTGTTGTATTAATTTTTTCTATTGTTTTTCTGTTCTCTATTTCACTCATTTCTGCTCTAATTTTTACTATTTCCTTTCTTCTGCTAACTTTGGGTTGTCTTTGTTCTTCTTTTTCTAGTTCATTAAGATGTAGTGTTAGGTTGTTTACCTGGAATCTCTCGTTTCTTGATATAAGTCTGTAATGATATAAACTTACATCTTATTACTGCTTTCACTGCATCCCAGAAATTTTGATATGTCATGGTGTTGTTTTCATTTGTATATATCTTTTGATCTCTGCTTTTATATGTTCTTTGACACAGTCATTTTTTAGAAGTATGTTGTTTAATTTACATATTTCTGTGGGTTTCTTTACTTCCTTTTTGTAGTTGAATTTTAATTTCAAAGACTTATGGCCAAGAGAATATGCTGGGTATTATTTCAATCCTCCTGAATTTGTTGATGTTAGTTTTGTGGCCCAACATATGGTCTATCCTTGAGAATGGCACACTGGAGAAGAATGTATAATCTGATGTTTGGGGATAAAATGTCCTGTAAATGTCTGTTATGTCCATTAGGTCCTGTGTGCTGTTTAAGGCCTATATATCTTTCTTGAATTTGTGTTTGGATGATCTATCTAAAGTCATCAATGATGTGCTGAAATCTCCAAGTCTCAATGTGTTTTTTGTCTGCTTTTATTTTTAGATCAATCAGTAGATGTCTTATAAATTTTGGTGCTCCCTGGTTTAGTGCATATTTATCTATTAATAAGTGTTATATCTTCTTGATACAATATCCCCTTTATCATTATGAAATGTCCATCTTTTTCTCTGGTAACCTTTGTTGTCTTGAAGTAAGCATTGTCAGATATGGGTATGGCTACATCTGATTTTCTTTGGATATTATTTTGCTTGGAGAATCGTTTTTCAACCTTTCACTTTGAATCTACTTTCGTCCTTGCAGCTTAGATGTGCCTCTTGAAGGCAGGATATGGTTGGGTTTTGCTCTTTGATCCAATCTGCTCCTCTGTGCCTCTTAAGCAGTAAGTTTAGTCCATTAACATTTAGATTAAGTACTGACACTTGAGGATTCCTTATACCCGTTTTATGTTTTGTTTTCTGGTAGTCTGTGTCTTGTTTGGTTCTTCTCTTTTTTGTTTCTGTCCATTGTTTCTGTTTGGTGGTATTCCATACTTCTTTCCTTCATTTTTTTTTTAAGTTGTATGTTTCAACAGTGGCTTTTTCTTGGCTGGTTAACATTAGGTTATTAAGACATAAAAAGATATATAATGGCAATAGGGAACTCACAAGTATCAATAATTACACTAAATGTAAATGGATTAAACTCACCAATAAAAGGCACAGAGTAGCAGAATGGATTAAAAAAGAAAATCCAACTGTATGCTGCCTACAGGAAACTCATCTAAGTAACAAGGATAAAAAACATTTTCAAAGGAAAGGTGGAAAACAATACTCCAAGCAAATAACATCCAAAAAAAAGCAGGTGTAGCAATACTCATATCGGATAATGCTGACTACAAGACAGGAAAAGTACTTAAGAGACAAAAATGGCCATTTCATAATGGCTAAGGGGACACTGAATCAAGAAGACATAACAATTCTTAATATATATGCACCAAACCAAGGAGCACCAAAATATATAAGACAGCTACTATTGATCTTAAAACAAAACTGACAAAAATACAATCATACTTGGAGACCTCAATTACACGCTGACGGCTCTAGATCGGTCATCAAACAGAGAATCAACTAAGACATAGTGGCCTTAAACAAAACACTAGAGCACCTGGATATGATAGACATCTACAGGACATTTCATCCAAAGTGACTGAGTATACATTTTTCTCCAGTGTACATGGATCATTCTCAAGAATTGACCATATGTTGGGCACAAAAACAATATCAGCAAATTCAGAAAAATTGAAGTTGTACCAAGCATATTTTCTGATCATAAAGCCTTGAAACTAGAATTCAACTGCCAAAAAGAGGAAAAAAATCCCACAAAATGTGGAAACTAAACAACATACTTTTAAAAATGAATGGGTCAAAGAAGAAATAAGTGCAGAGATCAAAAGATATATACCGACTAATGAAAATGGACATACGACATATCAGAATCTATGGGATGCAGCAAAAGCAGTGATAAGAGGGAAGTTCATATCGCTTCAGGCATATATGAACAAACAAGAGAGAGCCCAAGTGAACCACTTAAACTTCCCACCTTAAGGAACTAGAAAAAGAAGAACAAACACAACCAAAACCAGCCGAAGAAAGGAGATAATAAAAATCAGAGCAGAAATAAATGAATTAGAGAACAGAAAAACTATAGAAAAAATTAATAGAACAAGGAGCTGGTTCTTTGAAAAGATCAACAAAATTGACAACACCCTTGGCAAGACTTACAAGGAAAAAGAGAAAGAACTCATATAAACAAAATCCAAATGAAAGAGGAGAAATCACACGGGACACCGTTAGATATACAAAGAATTATTGTAGAATACTATGAAAAACTTTATGCCCACTAAATTCAACAACCTAGAAGAAATGGATAAATTCCTAGAAAAATACAAACCTTCCTAGGACTGAGTCAAGAAGAAGCAGAAAGCCTAAACAGACCTATCAGTAGAGAAGAAATAGAAAAAAACCATAAAAAACCTCCCCAAAAATAAAAGTCCAGGCCCCTGACGGCTATACCAGCGAATTTTATCAAACATTCAAAGAAGACTTGGTTCCTATTCTACTCAAAGTCTTCCAAAAAATTGAAGAAGAAGCAATACTTCCAAACACATTTTATGAGGCCAACCTACCCCTCATACCAAAACCAGGCAGGATGGCACAAAAAAAGAAAACTACAGACCAATATCTCTAATGAATACAGATGCTAAAAATACTAAACAAAATACTAGCAAATCGAATACAACAACATATTAAAAAACTAATACATCATGATCAAGTAGGATTCATCCCAGAATCTCAAGGATGGTTCAACATACGTAAAACGGTTAATGTAATACACCATATCAACAACACAAGAACAAAAACCACATGATCTTATAATAGACGCAGAAAAGGCTTTCGATAAATACAACACAATTTTATGTTTAAGACTCTCAACAAAATGGGTATAGAAGGAAAATATCTCAACATGATAAAGGCCATATAGGATAAACCATCAGCTTAACATCATATTAAATGGCACTAAACTGAAGGCTTTCCCCCTTAAATCAGGAACAAGACAGGGTTGTCCACTCTCTCCACTCTTATTTAATGTGGTACTAGAGGTTCTAGCCAGAGCAATCAGACAAGACAAAGAAATAAAAGGCATCCATATCGAAAAGAAGAAGTAAAGGTATCACTTTTTGCAGATGATATGATCCTATACATCGAAAACCCCAAAGAATCCACAAAAAGACTACTAGAAACAATAAGCCAATACAGTAAGGTCGCAGGATACAAATTAACATACAGAAGTCCAATAGCCTTTCTATATGCCAACAATGAAACAACTGAGAAGGAACTCAAAAGAATAATCCCCTTCACGATTGCAACCCAAAAAAAATAAAATACTTAGGAATAAACATAACAAAGAATGTAAAGGACTATATAATGAAAACTATAAACCTTTTAAGGGAAATCGAAAAAGATATAATGAGATGAAGAATATACCTTGTTCTTGGCTAGGAAGAATAAATATAATCAAGATGGTCTATATTACCCAAAGCAATATAAAATTTAATGCAATTCCCATCAAAATTCCAATGACATTTTTTAAAGAAATAGAGCAAAAAATCATCAGATTTATATGGAACTATAAAAAACCCCGAATAGCCAAAGCAATCCTAAAGAAAAAGAATGAGCTGGGGGCATAACAATACCTGACTTCAAACTCTATTATAGGGCCACGACAATCAAAACAGCATGGTATTGGCAGAAAAATAGACACTCAGACCAATGGAACAGAATAGAAAGTCCAGAAATAAAACCACATATATATAGTCAAATAATTTTTGATAAAGGGGCCAACAACACACAATGGAGAAAAGAAAGCCTCTTCAATAAATGGTGCTGGGAAAACTGGGAAAGCCACATGCAAAAGAATGAAACTGGACTACAGTCTCTCCCCTGTACAAAAATTAACTCAAAATGGATCAAAGATCCTAAACATAAGCACCTGAAACAATTAAGTAATAGAAGAAGACATAGGTACTCAACCTCATGGACCTGGGTTTTAAAGAGCATTTTATGAATTGATCCAATGGCAAGAGAAGTGAAGGCAAAAATTAATGAATGGGACTACATCAGACTAAGAAGTTTTTGCTCAGCAAGGGAAACTGATAACAAAATAACAGAAAGCCAACTAAATGGGAAATGATTATTTTCAACAACAGCTCAGATAAGGGCCTAATATCCAAAATATACAAAGAACTCATAAAAACTCAACAACAAACAAACAAACAATCCAATAAAAAAATGGGAAGAGGATATGAATAGACACTTCTCCCAGGAAGAATACCAAATGGCCAAACAGATATATGAAAAGATGCTCATCTTCTTTAGCTATTAGAGAAATGCAAATCAAAACGGCAATGAGATACCACCTCACACCTGTTCGATTAGCTGTTATTAGCAAGTCAGGTAATAGCAAATGTTGGAGAGGCTGTGGAGAAAAAGGAACCCTCATACACTGTTGGTGGGAATGTAAAGTAGTACAACCATTATGGAAGAAAGTATGGTGGTTCCTCAAAAACTGAAAATAGAACTACCCTTATGACCCAGCAATCCCTCTACTGGGTATATATCCCCAAAACTCAGAAACATTGATACGTAAAGACACATGCAGCCCCATGTTTATTGCAGCATTGTTCACAGTGGCCAGGACATGGAAACAACCAAAAAGCCCATCAATAGATGACTGGATAAAGAAGATGTGGCACATATACACTATGGAATACTACTCAGCCATAAGAAATGATGACATCGGAACATTTACAGCAAAATGGTGGGATCTTGATAATATGATACGAAGTGAAATAATTAAATCAGAAAAAACAGGAACTGTATTATTCCATACGTAGGTGGGACATAATAGTGAAACTAAGAGACATTGACAAGAGTGTGGTGGTTACGGGGGGGAGGGGGGAATGGAGAGGGATAGGGGGTGGGAGGGGCACAAAGGAAACAAGATAGAAGGTGACAGAGGACAATCTGACTTTGGGTGGTGGTATGCAACATAATTGAACGACAAGATAACTGTTCTATGTACAAGATTTTTTTTTTAACTTACGAGCGCTTCTGCACTCCATCCTCTTTTGCTACTGCAGATCTTTATCCTCTCCCCTCTTACGGGGTGTCACAGATTATCCCTGTTTTTATTGTGACCTTGGAGCTTTTACTTGTAGGTTTGATTTGTTCTGTTCTTTGTATCTGGTTGAATAACCCCCTTGAATATTTCCTGTAGTGGAGTTTTTCTGGTGATAGATTCCCTCAGCTTCTGTATGTCCATAAAAGTTTTTATATTTCATTCATATAACTTTAATGGATATAGTATTCTTGGATGGTAATTCCTCTCTTTCAGTAATTTGAATGTTTCGGTCCACTCTCCTCTGCTTGTAGAGTTTCTGTTGAGAAGTCTGATGATAACCTAATGGGCTTTCCTTTATATGTTATGTTCTTCTCCCTTGATGCCTTGAATATTCTTTGTCCAATTTTTTAATTGGTTTTTAACAATTTTATTACGATGTGCCTTGGAGTAGGTCTGTTTGAGTTAAGGTAATTAGGTGTTCTATTTGCTTCTTGGATTTGATGCACTCTTTCCATAAGCTTGGGAAATTCTCAATTATTTGTTTGAATAGGCTCTTCATTCCCTCTCCCTCTCTTCTTCTGATATACCCGTTGTTCTCATACTGCTCTTATAGATGAAGTCAGACAATTCTTGTAGAGCTCTCTCAGTTTTCTTAAAAATTCATGAGTCTCCTCTTCTCTCTGTAGCATCTCTAGTTGCCTCTCTTCAATGTCACTGATTCTTTCTTCTATCTGGCTTGTTCTATGAACTAAACTTGCTACCTCAGTCTTCAATTCATGTGTTAAATACCTTCTTGGTGAGGTATTCATTTTGTTCATTAACTTGTTTTCTGAGCTCATTAAGTTGCTTATTGGTGTCTTTCTGCATCTCGTGGAGAATTTTCAGTACTTCAATTTTGAATGCTCTATCATTTAACTCCAGGGTTACTATGTGATTCAGTTTTTTTTCTGGAAGTTTTTCATATTCTCTCTGAACTACATCTCTGTCTTGTGTAGCAATGGTATTCGACTTCTTCTTCCTTGTTATCTGAGAGTGGTATTGTTAAGAACTCTAACAAAAAGACAACTAAAATAGAAATAAAAAATTAAATTGGAAAAACTACAATAAAAATATAAAAAGTTTAAAAATTATAAGAAACACCACTGAAAAAAAAAGATTGAAAACAAATGAAAAAATTTAAAACAAAACACATACTAAATAATATTAATAATTTTATAAAATGAAATTCAAAGAGAAACAGAAAAAAGAATAAGAAATAAAAAGAGAAAAAGGAAGAAAAAAGGAAAAATAAAGTTTGGTTTTAAGAGGTTTCTTCCAGTAGGTGTAACTGTATTACAACTTTTAGCTCTGTGAAGTTCCTGGGCTGTTGTCCATGAGATGTTGCTGTTGCTACTATGTAGGCAGGGCCACAGTTGCACTGGTGGGTGGGTATATTGTGAGGGCCACTTCAGCTTTACAACTTTGGCTTTTCAGCTTTATGGCTCTAGCAATGGTGGTCTCAGGCTTCCAAGCACCCTCCCTACATCTCAGTGGACCCAGGAACCATATGCAAAGCACCTCTGTTCTTCAGGGGAGAGAGTGCCTCTAGAGCACTAGTTGTGTTGTTTTGCCATTCTACGAGGTGAGGAAGGTGGGACCTGGGAGGGTAGGGGCCACACAGTAATCTTCTCTGCTTCTGCCATGTGTGGGCTGCAGACTGGCCGTGACCTTACACTCTGACCGCTTTGGTTTAGTTTCTCCCTTTCTGCCGTCCATCTCACTGCTCCTCCTGGCAGAAAGAGATCCAGTTACTCTGGGTTTTCCTCTCTGTTCCTTTCAGACAAAATCCAAACCGCCTGAGTTCCCCTCTCCCTATAGTACCACAGAAGGGAAAAACACCCAGTCACTCCTGGTTTGTCTCCTCTCCAGAGCCCACTGCAAATGAGTTTTATCTTCCACCCGGCTTTTCAACCCATCCCATGTTTAGTTCATTTCAGTGTGTGAATCTTTCAGGCATGCATGTGAGCTCAGTTGGGGTTCCTTCACTGCATTATGGTTGTTCAATTTGTTTAAATTTCAAAGGGAGAGATCAGGAGTATTTCTCACACTGCCTTTACTCTGACATCCAAAGTCATATACTCAATAACTTGCTGAGTGAAAATTCACCAATCAGCCTGGTTCCAGTGACCATACTCTTATCCCTTATGCCAGTGGTCCCCAACCTTTTTTGGGCCACAAACCGGTTTAATGTCAGAAAATATATATTTTCACGGACCGACCTTTAGGGTGGGACGGATAAATGTATTAAGTGACCAGGACAAGCGTCAAGAGTGAGTCTGCAATGAATGTAAAAGAGAAACTCTGGTCATTATTAAAAAATAAAACATCGTTCAGACTTAAATATAAATAAAATGGAAATAATGTAAGTTATTTATTCTTTCTCTGTGGACCAGTACCAAATGGCCACGGACTGCTACTGGTCCATGGCCCAGGGGTTGGGGACCACTGCCTTATGCCATACTGCTTATTCCTTCAAGTATTAATTATAAATAGTACACTACTACCAATAGCTACTAAAACAATATCACTAGTGCCTAATAAATAATCACATTGAAAATAAATAAAAGGACTGTTACAAATTAAGAAATATTTTCCCGGCCCTGGCCGGTTGGCTCAGCAGTAGAGCGTCGGCCTGGCGTGCAGGGGACCCGGGTTCGATTCCCGGCCAGGGCACATAGGAGAAGCGCCCATTTGCTTCTCCACCCCCCCCCCTCCTTCCTCTCTGTCTCTCTCTTCCCCTCCCGCAGCCAAGGCTCCATTGGAGCAAAGATGGCCCGGGTGCTGGGGATGGCTCCTTGGCCTCTGCCCCAGGCACTAGAGTGGCTCTGGTTGCGGCAGAGCGACGCCCCGGAGGGGCAGAGCATCGCCCCCTGGTGGGCAGAGCTTCGCCCCTGGTGGGCGTGCCGGGTGGATCCCAGTCGGGTGCATGCGGGAGTCTGTCTGACTGTCTCTCCCCGTTTCCAGCTTCAGAAAAATACAAAAGAAAAAATATATACATATTTTCCCTCTTAACCCAATGCAGGGGAGATAAGACTGATAAGATAAGCAAAGTATAAAAACATAATGTTGGGCCTTTTGGCTCTCTGAGCAGTGCCATGGAGGTGGGCAAGAACAAGTGCCTTACAAACGGCGGCTAAAAAGAAAACAAAAGGAAACTAGTTGATCCATTTTCTAAGAAAGATTGGTATGATGTGACAACACTAGCTATGCTCAATATAAGAAATACTTAGGAAAAAAAACTAGTTTTGGAAACTCAAGCAACCAAAATCACAGATGATGATCTCAAGGGTCGTGTTTTTAAAGCGAGCCTAACTGATCTGCAGAATGATAAAATGGCATTTAGAAAAGTCAAGCTAATTACTGAGTATGTCAGGGCAGAAACTGCCTACCTAATTTCCATGGCATGGATCTTAACCATGACAAAATGTGCTCCATGGTCAAAAAATGGCAGACCATGACTGAAGCTCATTTTGATGTCAAGCCAAACAATAGTTATTTGCTCCATCTGTTGTGTAGGTTTTAGTACAAAAATCATAACAATCAGATTTGAAAGAATTCTTATGCTAGGCATCAACAGAGCTGCCAAATCCAGAGGACAGTGATGGAAAATCATGACTTGAGAGGTGCAAACCAATTACTTGAAAGAAGTGGTCAGTAAATTAATTCCAGATAGCATTGAAAAAGACAGAGAAAAGGCTTGTCAATTTATTTATTCACACCATTATGTGTTTGTTAGTAAAGTCAAAACACTGAAGAAGCCCAAGTTTGCATGGAGAAAACTCATGGAGCTTCACGGTGAAGGTAGCAGTTCTGGAAAATCTCCTGGGGATGAGACAGGTGCTAAAGTTGAATGAGCTGATGGATACAGCCCTCAGTCCAAGAATCTATGTAAAATCCAGACATTTAATGGTGACCAAAGAAAACAAACAAAACAAAACAACAAAATTGGGGGTGGGGATCCATAATGCTGGGTGACCAAAAAAAGATTATCATCTATGATAAGAAAAATAAAAATATAAAGTTGATAATTTAATATTTCTAATTAGTAAATCAATATTAGAAATGTTTTAAAATACATATACATGCCCATTTTGTAAAATATTATTTGATAAGTTATATAGTAATATGATCAATATACAGATAGTTTATATATTACTATGGTATTTTTATCTTGTAATCTTTGATATTTTCTTGGACTTAAAAAAGCATACTGGGTAGGGGGAAATCCACAATGGCTACAGAGTACGTGGAAGCTATACTCACCTCCTTCCAGTGCCAAATTAGATTTTCAACTAAATATATAGATCAATCAACCTGAATAATTAACTGAAGACCAGCTGAACATAAGTCATAAGCAAGGACTTATAGAAAAAGCCATAATGAGCCTGATCAGGCGGTGGTGCAGTGGTTAGAGCAAGCATCAGACTGGGATGCGGGAAGACCCTGGTTCAAGACCCCGAGGTCGCCAGCTTGAGTGCAGGCTCATCTGGTTTGAGCAAGGCTCACCAGCTTGAGCCCAAGGTCGTTGGCTCAAGCAAGGAGTCACTAGATCTGCTGTAGCCCCCTGGTCAAGGCACATATGAGAAATCAACCAATGAACAACTAAGGAGCCACAACAAAGAATTGATGTTTCTCATCTCTCTCCCTTCATGTCTGTCTGTCCCTATCTATCCCTCTCTCTGACTCTCTCTGTCTCTGCTGCAAAAGAAAAAAAGAAAAAGAAAAAAAAGAAAAAAGAAAAAAGCCGCAATGAGACATAAGAAGGGCAGACACAGAGCAGGCTGGCCCTGCACCCACATGAATTGGTTGGGAATCCAGAAGGATATCTTAGCAACAAAGGTCTTCCCTGAGGTCCTCTCCAGGATCCCCAGCCCAGACCACCAGAGCAGGGAAGAGGAGTCCACATGGCTGTGAAAATCAGTGAGAATTCCATCCACCATGGAAAAACAGGAGTTGGCTAGAGTTGAGATAGGTTGATATTATCCTTTAAGAGGGCCAGCACAGAAATTTTGTTTGCAACCACTCACCTAGGGCTCCAATAGAGAGAAAGTGATTCAGAGCAAACTGGGGTGATAGAGAAGAACTGGGTTGCATGACCCTGAGGAGAGATCTGGAGGGTTGGCCCCCAAAATCCCTATCCCCCACCATCTACAGATGCCATCCTCCCTGGGTTGAGCACTCCAATTCTTATAGCACCAGCCTGGGGAGTACACTAACCCAGTCCTCCAAATACTGGTGGCCCCATCCTGCCAAGCTCTCAGCCTGCAAAGAAATCTGCTGCAGCTTGGGCACAGTATGTCCTGCCCTAGAAAACAATTAGGAAAATCCAACAGAACTCAGGAATTGTAAGGGACTTGGACAAACACTGAGTTGTGTGGCTCTGAAGCAGGGACCACTGCTCCCTCCTGCATGCCACCAGTGACATACACCAACAGGAGACCTGCTAACCCTGTCCTCATCATTCCCAGTGGCCCTCCCCTGCCAAGGTTATGCCCTGCAGGAAACTCTGCTGGCTATACCCAGACTAGACCTGTGGTACACTTTTTCTTTGGAAACTCTTGTTGGAGTCTTGGACAGACATGATTAGACAAGGGGAGCAACTGACAGTAATACAGTCATTGACATCAATAGATAGATTTTTTCAGACAGAAAATCAACAAGGATATGGCAGCCTTAAAAAACACTCTAGGCAAGATAGATTTAATTGATATTTTCAGAGCATTTCATTCCAAAGCAGCAGAATATACATTCTTCTAAAGTGCACATGGCACATTCTCTAGAATAGATCACATGTTAGGACACAAAACAAGTCTCAATAAATTCAAGAATATTGAAATAGGTGCTCTCCCTTCTGGGAGCTCACCCATGCCTGTCTCTTCCACTTTCTTCTCTTCTTCCCCTCCAGAAGTATATTTCCTAAGTTTTAAGAGTACCCATCAGACTTGCAACCACGGGACCAAAAGGAAATGGTAGCTTGTCCCAGGTTGACCCCCTGAACCAGTCTCCAAGGTCCCCTTTTCTCTGACTTCCTAGAGAGCCAAAACAGCCCTGCCTAGGCTTATTTCATTCCTATAATATTTCTAGAGAGCCAATGCAGCCCACCTAATTTCTCTCCTGTTGCTTCTTCTTCTATCCTAAATCCTTCCTTATTTCACTGTACCCAACTTTAATAAATGTACTTATAAAAATTAAAAAATATAGCCTGACCTGTGGTGGCACAGTGGATAAAGCGTCGACCTGGAAATGCTGAGGTTGCCGGTTCAAAACCCTGGGCTTGCCTGGTCAAGGCACATATGGGAGTTGATGCTTCCAGCTCCTCCCCCCTTCTCTCTCTCCTCTCTCTCTCCTTCTCTGTCTCTCTCTCTCCCCTTCTCTCTCCTCTCTATAATGAATAAAAAAAAAATTATAAAAAAAAAATTTAAAAATATATATTGAATTAATATCAAGCATTTTCTATGACCACAATGGCATGAAACTAGAAATCAACTACAAAAAAAAAACTGAAAAACACAAACACATGGAGGCTAAATGACATGTTACTAACCAATGAATGAGAAAACAATGAGATCAAGGAAGAAATCAAAAGTCACCTTGAAACAATAAAAAGTGAAAACAAAACAACACAAGAATCTATAGGACACAGCAAAAGCAGTCATAAGAGGGAAATTCATAGCAATATCAGCCTATCTCAAGAAGCAAGAAAAATCTCCCATACATAATCAATTCTTACACCTAAAGGAAATAGAAAACACACACATACACAAAGCCCAAAGTAAACAGAAGGGAAATAATAAAGGTCAGACTGAAAATAAATAAAATAAGAGTCTAAAAATACAAAACAGAAGATCAGTGAAACCAAGAGCTGGTTCTTTGAAAAAAGAAACAAAACTGATACACCTTTAACCAGACTTATTAACAAAATATAGAAAACACAAATAAATAAAATCAGAAATAAAAGAGAAGTAGCAACTGGTACCACATAAAGACAAAGAGTTATAAGAGCATATTACAAAGAACTATATACCCACAAATTGGAAAATTTAAAATAAATGAATAAATTCCTAGAAACAAAAAGTTTTGCAAAACTGAATCAAGAAGAAACCAAAATTCTTTATTTTTATTTTTCTGAAGTTGGAAACAGGGAGGCAGTCAGATAGACTCCCACATGCGGCTGACCAGGATCCACCTGGCATGCCCACCAGAGGGCGATGCTCTGCCCATCTGGGGCGTTGCTCTGTCGTAACCAGAGCCATTGTAGCACCTGAGGCAGAGGCCATGGAGTCATCCTCAGTGCCCGGGCCAACTTTGCTCCAATGGAGGCTTGGCTGTGGGAGGGGAAGAGAGAGACAGAGAAGAAGGAGAAGGGGAGGGGTGAAGAAGCAGATAGGCACTTCTCCTGTGTGCCCTGGCCTGGAATCGAACCCGGGACTCCTGCACGCCAGGCCGACGCTCTACCACTGAGCAAACCAGCCAGGGCCGAAACCAAAATTCTTAACAAACTGATTACAGCTAATGAAATGGGAGCAGTAATCAAAAAACTCCCAGCCAAACAAAAGTCCTGGACCGAATGGCTTTAAAGGTGAATTTTACCCAACATTCAAAGAAGAACACCTGTCCTTCTTAAACTATTCCAAAATATTTGAGGAGGTAAGACTTTCAAGCTTATTTTCCTGATTATAAAATCAGATAAAGACACTAAAGGCCAGTATCTCTGATGAGCATAGATGCTAAAATCCTGAACAAAATATGAGTGAACCAGACCCAACAATACATTAAAAAGATAATACAACATAATTTACTCTGGGTATACAAGGTTGGTACAATATCCACATATCAATTAAGGTGATACAGCACATAAACAAAATAAAGGATAAGAATCTTAGTATCTTATCAATAGATGCAGAAAAAGCATTTGACAAAATCCAGTACCCTTTTGATAGAAACTCTCAGCAAAGTGGGAATAGAGGGAACATGTCTCAATGTAATAAAGACCATATATGACAAACCCACAGCCAACACCATAAATCAATGGGCAAACACTAAAACTGTTTTTCTTAAGATTAGGAACAAGACAGGGATATCCATTTTCACCATTCTTATTCAACATAGTACTGGAGATCCTAGCCCCAGCAATCAGATATCCAAATTGGAAAGGAAGAAGTAAAATTGTCATTATTTGCAAATGACATAATACTGTATATAGAGAACCGTCAAGATTCCACCAAAAGCCTGACCTGTGGTGGTGCAGTGGATAAAGTGTCGACCTGGAAATGCTGAGGTCACCAGTTCAAAACCCTGGGCTTGCCTGGTCAAGGCACATATGGAGTTGATGCTTCCAGCTCCTCCCCCCTTCTCTCTTTCTGTCTGTCTCTCTCTCCTCTCTAAAAATGAATAAATAAAAATAAAATAAAAGATTTTTAAAAAAATAAAAAAAATAAAAAAATAAAAAGATTCCACCAAAAAACGACCAAAACTGATAAGTTCAGTAAAGAAGCAGGATACAAAATATCCAGAAATCAGTTGCATTTTTATACACCAATAAATTATCAAAAGAACTAAGAAGACCCTGGCCAACTGGCTCAGTGGTAGAGCATCAACCTGGTGTGTGGAAGTCCCAGGTTCAATTCCTGGTCAGGGCACAAAGGAAAGGCAACCATCTGTTTCTCCTCCCTCTACCCTTTTTGTCTCTCTCTTCCACTCCCACAGCCATGACTTGATTGATTTGAACATTTTGATCCCAGGTGCTGAGGATGGCTCCCTGGAGCCTCCTCCTCAGGTGCTAAAAATAGCTCAGTTGCAAGCATCAGCCCCAGACAAGGGTTGCTGGGTAGATCCCCATCAGGAAGCATGTAAAAGTCTGTCTCACTACCTCCCCTCTTCTCACGTAAAAACAAAACAAAACAAAGAAAAACCCATATATATATGAAAACAATCCCATTCAGAACTGCTTCAAAAATAATAAAATATGGCCCTGACCTGTTGGTTCAGTGGTACAGTGTCAGCCTGGTGTATGGCTGTCCCAGGTTCAATTCCCAATCAAGGCACACAGGAGAAGCACCCATCTGCTTCTCCACTCCTACCCCTTTCACTTCTTTCTCTCTTCTCCTCCCCTCCTGCAGCCAAGGCTCGATTAGAGTAAGTTGACCCCAGGCACTGAGGATGGCTCCATGGCCTCCACCTCAGATACTAAAATGGCTCTAATTGCAATGGAGCAAGGACCCCAGGTGGGCAGAGCATCGCACTCTAGTGGGCTTACCAGGTGGATCCTGGTCAGGGAGCATAAGGAATTGTCTTTGCCTCCCCATCTCTCACTAAAATAATAATAATAATAAAAATATGTAATAATAAATTTAATCAAGGATGCAAAAGACCTGTACTCGGAAAATTTATATAAAAGACTGAAGAAAGAAATAGAGTAAGATATACTAAGTGGAAGCATACACCACGTTCATGTATAGAAAGAATTAACATCATTAAAAAGTTCATACTATTCAAAGCAATCTCTAAATTCAACAAAATTCCTATAAAGGTGTATTTCACAGAAATAGATCAAATATTCCAAAAATGTATACAGAACCAGAAAAGTCCCCAAACAGCCTAAATGATCTTGAGAAAGAAAACCAAAGTTGGAGATACATGCTACATGATTTCAAACTATACTACAAGTCTAGAGTAATCAAAATGGCATGGTATTGACATAAAAACAGACATATAGATCAGTGGAACAGAATAGAAAACCAAGAAATAAACCCATGTTACCATGTTATATGGTCAATTAATATTTGACAAAAGAGGCTCTTAACACCATACAGTGGAATAAAAACAGTGCATTCAATAAATGGTGCTGGTGCCTGACCAGACCAGTGGCACGGTGGATAGAGCGTAGGACTGGGACGCAGAGGACCCAGGTTCGAGACCCCAAGGTCGCCAGCTTGAGCGCGGGCTCATCTGGGTTTGAGTAAAGCTCACCAGCTTAGACTCAAGGTCGCTGGCTTGATTGAGCAAGGGGTAACTCGGTCTGCTGAAGGCCCACGGTCAAGGCACATACGAGAAAGAAATCAATGAACAACTAAGGTGCCGCAATGCGCAACGAAAAACTAATGATTGATGTTTCTTATCTCTCTCTGTTCCTGTCTGTCTTTCCTTATCTATCCCTCTGACTCTCAATATGTCTCTGTAAAATAAAAATAAAAAAATAAATGGTGCTAGTAAAATCAAACAGATGCAAAAAAAAAAAATGTAACCAGACCACCTTCTTATACTATATACAAGAATAAGCTCAAAATGGATTAGACTTTTTTTTAATTTTTTAAAAACTTTAGAAAATAGAGTGACGTCAGAGAAATGGTGCCGTGAGGAGCATGACTGACAAATCTCCCCAAGATTTCAACAAGTTCATCAACCAGAGACAGAAAAATCTATCCTTGGAGCATCCGGGAGTTCCACACACTGAAGGTGAAGGTAGGATCGAGCAAAAAACTGACTAAATATATAATCAACCCTGAAGGAAATAAGTCAGACAAAAAAACACTCTGCCTTCCTCACTAACCTGAGCAAAGGCTGCTTTCACTTGAAACTGAGAGGGGGGGGGCTAAGGGTGTGGAGGTAGCTAGACTGTGGCACTGACGTTCGTTCAAGCTGAGGAAAGAGTGCGCCTGTGGTGAATCAGCCCACACGAGCAAACAGCAGCAGCCCGCGCGCCATGAGCAGCAGCTGCCAGCGGCATGCAAGGAGTGCGCCAAAGCGAACTTCCCTATGCCAGAGCTTCTCTAGGCGGGCGGGGCGCCTCACCCAGCCATTCAAGCTAACAATCAAGCGCCATAGGAGGGGTGCGCGGGCAGCTTGCAGTCCCTTCTGTAGCAGATTGGCGGATCCAATCACTGAAATTAGCTTAACCCACAGTCTGCTCATCTCCCAACTTACCTACGTGGCTCTAATTAACAAGATCTCTCTCAGTTCAGCAATCTAAGACAAGAGGCGTGATATCTTTTAGTGCCTCTTGTTAAAGGGGTGGAGGCAACTTCTGATTGGCAGAGCTTTCATACTCAGGGATATGCACTAAAAAGAGGGACTTGGCAGATGTTAAGACCTCCTGTATTGCAGGCAGCAACTAGGGCATCTTCTTCCCAACGAAAACAGGTTACAAAGTGCAGAAAGCCTGGGGAGAATGTTCCCACAGAGTGCTAGGCTACTGAACAGGCCTGGAGGCTCATAGAAAGTCACCTTGAGAGCAACTGGCTCCCAGCCCCACCTGATTATGCTGGTGGCACTGACCGCCAGAGCCTTACCCAGAGCCCTGCATTGAGTGGGGATAGAGTGGGGATTTGCCAGCTCTTTGAGCCTCTTACTCCCCAGGCAGAGGCAGCAGCAGCCTCATAGCTGGATCATCAGGCTGCTAATTCAGGAAGGAGAGACTAGGAGAGAGGCTCCGGGATAACGGCCTCTCTCATTGTCGGAGCCTACAAACACTAATAAGCCTTGACTACCAACAAGACTGAAGCCTAATATATGACATCGCTGTAGAGCAGCGGTTCTCAACCTGTGGGTTGCGACCCCAATGGGGTCGCCTAAAGCCATCGGAAAATACATAATGCATATCAGGTATTTACATTCCGAATCATAACTGTAGCAAAATTAGTTATGAAGTAGCCACCAAAATTATTTTTTGGTTTGGGGTCACTGCAACATGAGGAACTATACTGTAGGGTCACGGCATTAGAAAGGTTGAGAACCACTGCTGTGGAGTCTCATCAACTGCAAATCTCTACCTAAGTGTGCCACAGGGGCAGTGCCTGGGGTACAAAGTCACCGACCAGGAAGAGGGAGAGGAAAGAAAAAGTAAGAAATTAACCTCTCAAAATCAAGAAAAATCCACAGAATTTATAACTTGTTCCACTATTTATTTGTTTCTTTCATCTTCTTGCCTTTATTATTATTATTTCTATTTCCTCCAATTTGGTCCTTTTATTCTCTGCCCGTCTTATTCTTTCCTCCTCTTGAACTACACTACCAATAAGTGTTACATTTTACTTCTTTTCTTCTTCCTTACCCTCCATGAGGGTTACACTCCAAAACCCTTAACTCTCTCTTTTTGTTTTTATTTTTCTTCTTTTCCTTTTCCCGTTTTCTTATTTCTCCCTCTCTATTAGTTTCTTCTTTTCTCCTTTTACTTTTCCTCTCATTCAATCCTCAATCACGAACAAATTATTTAATTTGAAACTCAAGTTTTGTTTTATTGTGGCATTTTGGGTGCTTTTTATTTCGCTTTTTAACTTATTAGCATTCCTGCCAATCCAGGATCTCCGTTCAATTTAGGTTTTGCTCCATTTAATACAATAGTTTTTTTTTTCCTTTTTCCTGTTTGCCTATTATCCCTCTAATTGTATCTTTTAGTCGACCATCACTTACAAGAAACTTGACCCAAATTTTTTACTTTTTTGCATTCTGTGGGTCCCTACTTCCTTTTTTGCCCCTTGAACACTTCCCCCCAACTCAGGCCCTCCGTTATAGGCAGTTTTTGGTCCATTTAGCATAATACAATTCACAGTTCATCACGATATTTTCCTAAGGAGGAGGGGAGAGGAGGGGAAGAGAAGAAAAAAAGGGGAGAAATAATAAATTATTATTGGGTTTTTCTGTGGGTTTTTTCCCAATTTTTTCCATTTTTTTTTTACTTTTTTTTTTACTTTTTATTCTTTATTAATTCTCATTAGTGCTATCAACAAGACCACCCTCAGATGCCATTAAGAAAAAAGAAATCGAATATTATGGATACAAAAGATAGAGAAGTAGCACAGATAGATGTGGAAAAATCTACGGAGAAAAAATTTAATATATTGGAAACCTTGGAGCTAAATGACAGAGAATTTAAAATAGAAATCCTAAAAATACTCAGAGATATACAAGAAAACACAGAAAGGCAATTTAGGGAGCTCAGAAAACAACTCAACAAACACAAAGAATATATTACAAGGAAATTGAAACTATAAGAACAAATCAAACAGATTAAAAACTCAATTCATGAACTAAAAAACAAGGTAACAAGCTTAGCTAATAGAACAGGCCAGATAGAAGGTAGAATTAGTGACACAAAAGACAATCAACTTCAGGCACAACAGAGAGAAGAAGAGAGAGACTCAAAAATTTAAAAAAACGGAATTGTCTGACTCCATCAAAAAGAATAACATAAGAATAATAGGTATATCAGAGGGAGAAGAGAGAGAAAATGGAATGGAGAATATATTCAAACAAATAATAGACAAAAACCTCCCAAGCCTGTGGAAAGAACTAAAGCCTCAAATTCAAGAAGCAAACAGAACACCGAGTTTTCTTAACCACAACAAACCTACTCCAAGGCACATCATAATGAAAATGGAACAAACTGACGACAAAGAAAAAATTCTCAAGACAGCCAGGGAAAAGAAGAATACAACATACAAAGGAAGGCCCATTAGATTATCATATTTCTCAGCAGAAACTCTACAAGCTAGAAGAGAGTGGACCCCAATATTTAAAGCCCTGAAAGAGAGAACTTTCAGCCAAGAATACTATACCCATCAAAGCTATCCTTCAAATACAAAGGAGAAATAAACATTCATAAATACAGAAAAGATGAGCGAATTTATTATCAGAAAACCCCCACTCCAGGAAATACTAAAGGGGGTTTTCCAACCAGATTCAAAGAACAAAACAAAACAAAACCACAAATAAAAGCTCCACCAAGAACACAATAAAACCAAATTTAAACTGTGACAACAACAAAAAAAAGGGAGGGGGGGAGAGGATGGAGATTAACAGTAGCAAAAAATGACGAAGTGCAGAAACACTCATAAGATAGGGTCCAACAATGAATATCGTAGGTACCCTTTTCATTACTTAATGGTAACCACCCTTGAAAAAACCACCACAGAAGCACAACTTAAAAAAGGTAGCAACAGAGGAAAGAAGTATGGAATACAAACAAACAAAAACAAATGATAGAAAAACAAAAGAGAAGAATCAAACAAGATACAAAACTAACAGAAAGCAATTTGTAAAATAGCAATAGAAAACCTACAAGTGTCAATAATTACACTAAATGTAAATGGACTGAACTCACCAATAAAAAGACACAGAGTAGCAGAATGGATTAAAAAAGAAAATCCAACTGTATGCTGCCTACAATAAACACATCTAAGCAACAAGGATAAAAACAAATTTAAAGCGAAAGGCTGGAAAACAATACTCCAAGCAAGTAACATCTAAAAAAAAGCAGGTGTATCAATACTCATATCTAATAATGCTGACTACAAGACAGAAAAAGTACTCAGAGACAAAAATGGTCATTTCATAATGATTAAGGGGACACTGAATCAAGAAGACATAACAGGCCCTGGCTGCTTGGCTCAGTGGTAGAGCGTTGGCCTGGCGTGCAGGAGTCCCGGGTTCGATTCCCAACCAGGGCACACAGGAGAAGCGCCCATCTGCTTCTCCACCCCTCCCCCTCTCCTTCCTCTCTGTCTCTCTCTTCCCCTCCCACAGCCGAGGCTCCACTGGAGCAGAGATGGCCCGGGCGCTGGGGATGGCTCCTTGGCCTCTGCCTCAGGTGCTAGAGTGGCTCTGGTCACAACATGGCGATGCCCAGGATGGGTAGAGCATCGCCCCCTGGTGGGCAGAGCGTCGCCCCATGGTGGGCGTGCCGGGTGGATCCCGGTTGGGCGCATGTGGGAGTCTGTCTGACTGTCTCTCCCTGTTTCCAGCTTCAGAAAAATGCAAAAAAAAAAAAAAAAGTTAAAAAAAAAACAAAAAACTACATGCCACCAAATTCAACAATCTAGAAGAAATGGATAAATTCCTAGAACAATACAACCTTCCTAGACTGAGTCATGAAGAATCAGAAAGCCTAAACAGACCAATTAGCAAGGAGGAAATAGAAAAAACTATTAAAAACCTCCCCAAAAATAAAAGTCCAGGCCCAGACAGTTATACTAGTGAATTCTATCAAACATTCAAAGAAAACTTGGTTCCTATTCTACTCAAAGTCTTTCAAAAAATTGAGGAAGAAGCAATATTTCCAAACACATTTTATGAGGCCAACATAACCCTCATACCGAAACCTGGCAAGGACGACACAAAAAAAGAAAACTACAGACCAATATCTCTAATGAATACAGATGCTAAAATACTAAACAAAATACTGGCAAATCGAATACAACAACATATTAAAAAAATAATACATCATGATCAAGTGGGGTTCATCCCAGAATTTCAAGGATGGTTCAACATACGTAAAACAGTTAACGTAGCACACCATATCAACAAAACAAAGAACAAAAACCACATGATCTTATCAATAGATGCAGAAAAGGCATTCGATAAAACACAACACAACTTTATGTTTAAGACACTCAACAAAATGAGTATAGAAGGAAAATATCTCAACATGATAAAGGCCATATATGATAAACCATGAGCTAACATCATATTAAATGGCATAAAACTGAGGACTTTTCACCTTAAATCAGGAACAAGACAGGGTTGTCCACTCTCTCCACTCTTATTTATCGTGGTGCTAGAAGTTCTGGCCAGAGCAATCAGACAAGACAAAGAAATAAAAAGCATCCATATTGGAAAAGAAGAAGTAAAGGTATCACTTTTTGCAGATGATATGATCCTATACATCGAAAACCCCAAAGACTCCACAAAAAGATTACTAGAAACAATAAACCAATACAGTAAGGTAGCAGGATACAAAATTAACATACAAAAGTCCATAGCCTTTCTATATGCCAACGATGAAATATTAGAAAACAAACTCAAAAAAATAATCCCCTTCACGATTGCAACAAAAAAATAAAATATCTAGGAATAAACATAACAAAGAATGTAAAGGACCTACATAACGAAAACTACAAAGCATTGTTAAAGGAAATCGAAAAAGACACAATGAGATGGAAAAATATTCCTTGTTCTTGGATAGGAAGAATAAATATAATCAAAATGGCCATATTACCCAAAGCAATTTATAAATTTAATGCAATTCCCATCAAAATTCCTATGACATTTTTTAAAGAAAAGGAACAAAAAATCATCAGATTTATATGGAACTGTAAAAAACTCTGAATAGCCAAAGCAATTCTAAGGAAAAAGAATGAAGCTGAGGGCATTACAATACCTGACTTCAAACTATATTATAGGGCCACGACAATCAAAACAGCATGGTATTGGCAGAAAAATAGACACTCAGACCAATGGAATAGAATAGAAAGTCCAGAAATAAAACCACATATATATGGTCAAATAATTTTCGATAAAGGGGCTAACAACGCACAATGGAGAAAAGAAAGCCTCTTCAACAAATAGTGTTGGGAAAACTGGAAAGCCACATGCAAAAGAATGAAACTCGACTACAGTTTGTCCCCTTGTACTAAAATTAATTCAAAATGGATCAAAGACCTAAATATAAGACCTAAAACAATAAAGTACATAGAAGAAGACATAGGTACTAAACTCATGGACCTGGGTTTTAAAGAGCATTTTATGAATTTGACTCCAAAGGCAAGAGAAGTGAAGGCAAATATAAATGAATGGGACAACCTCAGACTAAAAAGTTTTTGCTCAGCAAAAGAAACTGACAACAAAATAAACAGACAACCAACTAAATGGGAAATGATATTTTCAAACAACACCTCAAATAAGGGCCTTATATCCAAAATATACAGAGAACTCATTAAATTCAACAAGAAACAAACAATCCAATAAAAAAAATGGGAAGAGGACATGAACAGACACTTCTCCCAGGAAGAAATACAAATGGCCAACAGATATATGAAAAGATGCTCATCTTCATTAGTTATTAGAGAAATGCAAATCAAAACTGCAATGAGATACCACCTCACACCTGTTAGATTAGCTATTATCAACAAGACAGGTAATAATAAATGTTGGAGAGGCTGTGGAGAAAAAGGAACCCTCATTCACTGTTGGTGGGACTGTAAAGTAGTATAACCATTATGGAAGAAAGTATGGTGGTTCCTCAAAAAACTGAAAATAGAACTATCTATGACCCAGCAATCCCTCTGCTGGGTATATACCCCAAAAATTCAGAAACATTGATACGTAAAGACACATGTAGCCCCATGTTCACTGCAGCATTGTTCATAGTGGCCAAGACATGAAAACAACCAAAAAGCCCTTCAATAGAAGACTGGATAAAGAAGATGTGGCACATATACATTATGGAATATTACTCAGCCATAAGAAGTGATGACATCGGATCATTTACAACAAAATGGTGGGATCTTGATAACATTATACGAAGTGAAATAAGTAAATCAGAAAAATCCAAGAACTACATTATTACATTGGTAGGACATAAAAACGAGACTAAGAGACATGAACAATAGTGTGGTGGTTACCGGGGGTGGGGGGGAGGGGGAAACGGGAGGGAAGGAGGGAGAAGGAGAGGGAGAGGGGGAGGGGGAGGGGGGGCACAAAGAAAACTAGATAGAGCCCTGGCCGGTTGGCTCAGCGGTAGAGCGTCGGCCTAGCGTGCGGAGGACCCGGGTTCGATTCCCGGCCAGGGCACATAGGAGAAGCGCCCATTTGCTTCTCCACCCCCCCCCTTTCCTCTCTGTCTCTCTCTTCCCCTCCCGCAGCCAAGGCTCCATTGGAGCAAAGATGGCCCGGGCGCTGGGGATGGCTCTGTGGCCTCTGCTCCAGGCGCTAGAGTGGCTCTGGTCGCAACATGGCGACACCCAGGAGGGTCGCAACATGGCAACGCCCAGGATGGGCAGAGCATCGCCCCCTGGTGGGCGTGCCGGGTGGATCCCGGTCGGGCGCATGCGGGAGTCTGTCTGACTGTCTCTCCCTGTTTCCAGCTTCAGAAAAATGCAAAAAAAAAAAAAAAAAGAAAACTAGATAGAGCGTGATGGAGGACAATCTGACTTTGGGTGATGGGTATGCAACATAATTGATTGACAAGATAACCTGGACATGTTTTCTTTGAATATATGTACCCTGATTTATTGATGTCACCCCATTAACATTAATAAAAATTTATTCATAAAAAAGAAAACCAAAAAAAACAACTTTATTTATTCATTAGAGGGGGAGAGAGAGAGAAAAAGAAAGAGAGGGAGAAAGAAAGAGAGAAGGGGGGAGGAGGAGGAAATATCAATTCCCTTATGTGCCTTGACCATGCAAGCCCAGGGTTTCAAACCGGCGACCTCAGCACCTCCAGGTCGATGCTTTATGCACTGTGCCACCACAGGTCAGGTTGGATTAAAGACTTAAATGTAAGACTCAAAACTATAAAACCGGAAGAACATAGAGGCAGTATAATCACTGACATTTCTCATAGCAGTATTTCTTTTCTGATATATTGCCTCAAGCAAAATAAAACAAAAGAAAAAAATAAATGGGACTACATCAAACTATAAGTTTTTGTACAGGAAAGGAAATCATCAACAAAGCGAAAAAACAATCTACCAAACTGGAGACGATATTTGCCAATGAAATGACTGATAACACATTAACACCCAAAATTTATAAAAAACTCATATAACTTAATACTAGAAAAGCAAACAACCCAATTAAAAAATGGACAAAGGACCTGAAAAGACACTTCTAAGGAAGATTTACAGATGGCCAATTGACATATGAAAAGTTGCTCAATATCACTAAGCATCAGAGAAATGCAAATCAAGACAACAGTGAGCTAGCATTTCACACCTGTCAGAATGGGTATGGTCAATAAGTAAACAAGTAACAAGTGTTGGCAAGGAAATGGAGAAAGGGACCCCTCATGCACTACTGGTATAAATACAGAGTGGTACATCCACTATGGAAAACAGTGTGGAGGCTCCTCAAAAAATTAAAAATGAATTGTCTTATGACCCAGTAATTTCACTTCTCAGAACATACCTAAAGAAACTTGAAGGACTAATTCAAAAGAATATATGCATCCCCATGTTAACTGCAGCATTATTTACAGTGGCCAAGAAATGGAAGCAATCCAAGTATCCATCAACAGATAAGTAGGTAAAAATGCTGTGGTACATATACACAATGAAATACTATTTGGCCATAAAAGAGAATGAATTCTTACCTTTCGCAAAAGCATGGATGGACCTAAGGTATTATGCTAAGTGAAACAGAGAAAGACAAATACCTATGATTGAAATAGAAATAGACTCATAGAACCAATTTATGGCTGACAGAGGAGAAAGGTTGGAAGACTGGGTGAAAAAAGTAAAGGGACTAAGAAGTACAAATTGGTAGTTACAGAGTAGTCACAGAGATGTAGATTACAGCACAGAGAATATAGTCAATAATACTGTAATGACTACATGTATGGGGACAGGTGGATTCTTGAAATATTAGGGGGGGCCACTCTGTCAAGTACATGATTGTCTAACCACTATGCTGTACACATCTGAAACTGACACAAAACAATACTGAATGTAAACTGTAATTTAAAAAAAAAAAACATTCGGTATTCTTCATGAAAAAAACATAACTCTCCCAAGAGAATAACATATATATCTTGCCAATCGGCTAATTCAATATTTTATGGAGACAGTGACACGGTTTTCTTTAAAGGTATCCAGTGTATGCTTATAGCTGCACAGACTCTAATCTCTCATTTCACCAGTTAACAGCTGTCAAATGCCAGATAAAGACAACATGATACGGCTCTTTACATTATCAAGTACTGTAAAGAAATGACATACTATGTTACTAATTTAGTGGTGAAATTTACCTGACAAAAAACTGGAGTATATAAAGATTCATTTCGCAACTTAGCAATTTTATTTTTTAAATACCTATATTTCTTATCATGGTTTTTCTATGTCTCGGATGTGACAGGCAGATTTTGCCAACTTGGAAACCTTACAAAGCTTCCTGTAAAGAAAAAAAAGATTACTTTTTTCTCCATGCCGATTGTTTTGACCCAAGCAAAAGTGGGTCACCCCTCAATTTGAGCCTCAGTAAGTTGGCCAAATAAAAAACTTAAAACCTGAAAGAGAGTCCTAACAACCATTTGCCAAAATTCTACCACGCCAAAGGACTAAAATTATATCTCTCTACACTAATTCAGCTTTATGACACTTCTATTAATTCACAAGCTAATTTTAAAGAACAAAGAAGCACTTTTGATTAAAACATTTTGTCCTCTAACCAGTAATATCACTTACAAGTTTCTGACTGTAAGATGAGTTCATCAAAACTGATATTAGATAGCTTTAGTAATCAATTTCAAGGCCAGATTCACCATCACTCACTGGGATTAAATGAAAAATTTTACACATGTGAAATGTCTCCTGGGCAGATCAACAGCTTTCAATGCAGTTAGTCAATGACCCCCACACACACCCCCAAAAGTTAAAATACTATCATTTCAGTTGGTTGGACTTCTTCCTGAATGAAACCCAGCCATAGTTTTAAAACTGAATCACACTATCTTCGGAGTCCTTGACAGACTTACTTTTATTAAAATGTTATTTTTCTTTGTAAGAAAGGCTTTTACAGATTAAAGCACTCTACTCTTAGATTCCACTTCTTTGACATAAAAAAAAGAAATATCTTTGGGTTGTTTTTTAATTCTAAGGGATTTCATAATACAAGATTATCTGTAACAGATATTAAGTTATAAAGCATAATAAGGAAATAAGCACCCGAGAACTCACCAGCAAACTTAAAGATTGGAACATTAGCACTATCGTTTTGCATTCTTTTGCTAGTCCATTCTGCCACTTTCCCATGTATAGGTATGGGGTCTCTCATGTAGGGATATATTCCCAAACATGTTTTGTCTTGTTTCTGAGCTATAAAAATGGTATCATGTTTGTTTTCACCTTTTGTGCCTTACCTTTTATATTCAATATTATTTTTATTTTTATTTTTTTTTGTATTTTTCTGAAGCTGGAAATGGGGAGAGACAGTCAGACAGACTCCTGCATGCGCCCGACTGGGATCCACCTGGCACGCCCACCAGGGGCGACGTTCTGCCCACCAGGGGGCGATGCTGTCCCTCTGGAGGGTCGCTGTGCCGCGACCAGAGCCACTCTAGCGCCTGGGGCAGAGGCCAAGGAGCCATCCCCAGCGCCCGGGCCATCTTTGCTCCAATGGAGCCTTGGCTGTGGGAGGGGAAGAGAGAGACAGAGAGGAAGGGGGGGGGGGTGAAGAAGCAGATGGGCGCTTCTCCTGTGTGCCCTGGCCGGGAATCGAACCCGGGTCCCCCACACGCCAGGCCGACGCTCTACCGCTGAGCCAACCGGCCAGGGCCTCAATATTATTTTTTTTAAATTCACTTGTGTAGCATGACTGTCCATTTATTCACTACTATTTGATATCCCATTCTGTAACTACAGTATGATTTATGTATCCATTTTTCTATCAAAGAATATTTGGTTTGTTTCTAGTTTGTCATTGTTTTTGGCTACTTATATATATATATTTTAAAAACTACTATTACATATTTATAAATTTTACATATTTATACATATTTCCTGATATTTGTGAACAAGACTTTCTGAAGGAATGAAATTCCTGGGCTGTTATGTACACATGCAAATGATCATATTTATACGGAAAGTGCCAACTTGTTGCTGAAATGGTTGTATCTGCTGACATTCCCATCAACAAACAGTACATGAGAGTCCCACCAATCCAAATTTTTACCATGCTTGTTGTTACTTAAATTTAATGGATATAAAACTGTACTTTACTATGATCTTAATTTGCATTCCCTTGGTTAATAAGGTAGGGCATTGTGATGGTTTGTGTGTCAACTTGACTATAATCTCCAATTATTTAATTAAACACTAAGAATTGGCCCTGGGCAGTGGTTCAGTGGATAGAGCGTTGGCCTGGCATATGGACATCCCAGGTTCTATTCCCAGTTAGGGCACACAGGAGACCATCTGCTCCTCCCCCCACCCCCTTCTCTCTTTCTTCCCCTCCTACAGCCAGTGGCTTGATTGGTTCGAGCATGGTCTTGGGGCACAAGAGCCTCAGGTGTAAAAAATGGCTCCTTACTCAAGCATCAGCCCCAGATGGGGTTGCAGGGTGGATCCTGGCCAGGGCACATGTGGGAGTCTGCCTATCTCTCCTCCTCTCACCTTAAAAAAAAAAAAAAAAAAGAATTGCTGTGAAGGCATTTTGTAGATGTGGGTAATATCTGCAGGTTTAAGTAAAGGAGATCACCTTAGATAATATGGGTGGGCCTCATCTAATTTGCTTAAGAGCAAAAATCATGGTTTATTGGAGAAGAAATCCTGCCTCAAGATTAGAGCATCAATCCCTGCCTAAGTTTCTAGGCTTCTGGGATGCCTTACAGATTTTGGACATGCAAGCCTCCAGTCAGTCAGTCAATCAATATTTGTGTGTATAGCATAAATACATACAAACATAAATATTATCATCTGTTCCTCTGAAGAACTCTGATGTAGGCATCTTTTTATGCTAGTTACCATTTGTTTATTTCCCTCCCCCTTTTCTGCATAAGAGATTCAGAGGCAGAAACCCACTTCAGGAAGGACAGTTCAGGATGCGGCCTTACCCTAATCTGAATTAAGTATGGTAAACAGGAGAAGGGCTTCAGGCAGGGGCCAGTTAGCTAGATATCCTCTGTGTCCCATTATTTCTGAGTTGCCTAGCAAGGATTTTCCTGCCATGTGTGTTCCCTTCTTCCTCAACTACCTATAAATCACCCGGTCTCACTTTTGAAATTCTAAGACCCCATCCCCGCCTTTCTCCTTTGTTCAGAAATGTCTTATATACCCAATCTTGCCTTACTGTCCTTGGAATTTTCATGACTATATGAATTCTCCATGCATGTGTATTAAAATTTTGATTTTCTCCTGTTAATCTGTCTCTATTAATTTGATTGTTAGCCCAGCTACAATAACTTAGAAGGTGGAAGAAAAAGTATTAATATTTTTAGCCCCCACAATATGACTGCTTTTGGTTTTGCTAGATAATCTTCAAGTCTGAGAAAGTTCTCTTCTATTCCTGCTTGCTGTTTTTATTATAAAAAGGTGTTACATTTTATCAAATGCTTATTTTGTATCTACTGAGATGACTTAAGTTCTACTTTCATTCCAGTGATCTCCAAATTCTTATTTCCACCTCCAACTTCTCTCCTGGGCTCCAGACCTAAATATGCTATTGCTTGCTTAGAACAGCATTTGGATTTTCCAAACCAGCTAGTATTTTTGGAGGGGCTCAACAGAAGGCCAATCACATAAAAGTTTCCATGATATTAGCTGAGGAAATGTGGTGTCAATTTTAACTTTGCCAAATTCTTAACAGCTTTCGATGCAGCTATCTTGTGGAAAGTTCATCTGAATATCAGCTTTTTGCCAGGGGAACATTTTGATTTGGCCAAAAAAAATTAATAAACTTTCAGCTTTTTAAATGAGCAGTATAATAATAATTTACTGAATGCTTACTTTATCCTAACACTTCATAAACACTATCCCATTTAATCCTAACAATCTGATGAGCTGGATTTTTAAAGCTAAATTTCAATATCCAGATTTTTTTTTATTTATTCATTTTAGAGAAGAGAGGGGGAGAGAGAGAGAGAGACAGAGAGGAGAGAGACAGAGAGAAGGGGGGAGGAGCTGGAAGCATCAACTCCCATATGTGCCTTGACCAGGCAAGCCCAGGGTTTTGAACCGGCGACCTCAGCATTTCCAGGTCGACGCTTTATCCACTGCGCCACCACAGGTCAGGCCTCAATGTCCAGATTTTAAAATGAGGTCCTTGATTCCTAGAAAAGTTGTGACCAGCACAGTGTGTTATTCAAACCCAGATCAGCAGACTCCAGAGCAAACACAAAGGACCACTTACTGCACTACACTCTATCCTAAGTATCACCAAAGTAAAATCTATGAAATAGTCATTTCCATCACATTCCTAAAGCTTACTGCATCACTGACCTCCTAACCTTAGAATGGGGATCACAGAAAAAAATAAACTTGGGAAATGAAAACCAGAACATCTTCTGACAGCTAGAAATCTGACTGCATCATTCCCTTGTGTAAATGTTTCAGTGAATCCTCATTTCCTCTAAAATGAAATTCAAACTCCCTAATATGGCTTACAAACTTATCATCTGGTCCTGTTTCTTGTGCCAGCCTTATTTCGAACCACTATCCCTCCCAAACTCTATGCCTCAGCCACAGTGAACAAGTTTTCGGCCATGTTTTTTCTTGTCTTTAGAACTTGGTAAGTCTTGTTACTACTGCCACAAATATTCTATACTTCTCCCTTTTCCTCCTTTTCTGTAGCTCCCTTCTCTCCCCCAGGGACTCAGCTTTGATGAGGTACTCTAAGGAGCCTTTCTGAATCTCTCAAGTATAGATTAGATATGTTTCCCTTGTGATTCAGTAGCACTTTTTACTTTCCCCATCACAACACTTATAGCACCTATGACCTGTATTGTAACTGCTGACGTCCCTGTTATCTTCGTTAGACCGTAGGATTAACAATAGCAAATACACACATCTGCCTTGTTCATGAACAGGTCTCCCATGTCTAGTACAACATCTAGAGAAAAGCAGACCTTCGATATTTGTTAAATGCATGAATATTTGTTCCCACAGATTACCTGTATCAACTCCAATGCAGCATATTTTTTCCTGAGATTATTTTACAATCTCAAACCAGCATATCCTTAAAGTACTAAAAAAAATTAAAAACATACTTTCCTTACACTAATCTAATACATAGCTCTCTTTTAAAAAGAAAATATTTACATGTCTCTAATTAGTTATTATATATCTACCAACAAGAGGTTCTCCTTGAGCACTTTTTGCTTACAGATGTCCCCAGGAAGAGCACTTCAATCTCCAGGAGACAGACTTAGATATTCATTCCTCTCCATGTATAATCCTATGGAAATCCCAATCTCCAATGCACAAAATGTTTTCTTCTTCAAATATCACCTGGCTGGGCTATGGTATGACAAATCACCACAAATTAAACTGTTTAAAACAACACCCATTTATTATCTCTCAGTTCCATAGGTCAAAAGTCCAGGCAGTCTCAAATGGGTTCTCTGCTTAGCATCTCTCAAGGCCAAAACCAAGGTGTTTAGGCAGGCTGCACCCTTTTCTAGGGGCTAGAAGGAAAAACACATTTCCACTCATTAAGGTATTATTCCGAATTCCTTGTGGTTTTGAGACCAAAATCCCTGTTTCCTGTCAGCTGGGGACCACTTGCATCTTATGGACACTTCCCCCAAGTCTTTCTACATGGCCTACTTCACCCTCAAACCCGGCAACAGTGTATCAAAGCCTTCTAATTTTGTGCCTCAAACCATCTGCCTTTCCCTTCTGCTGCTAGCCTAAGAAAACACCTCTGCTTTTAAAGGGCTAGTATTATTAGATTGGGCCCACCTGTAACCTTGATAACCTTAAGTCAACTGGCTGGCAACCTTAATTACATCTGCAAGAAATTAGAAAAACGGGTTTTGTCATATAACATAACACACATGAGACCTTGTCACATTCAAATTCCATGGATTAGAAATCCTGTGGGCATTTTAAAAATTCTGCCTACCACAACTATCACTAATAACATATCATTTACTGTACACTTACACATACTTTACACAGACTATCGTCTTTCATATCTCAGCTGTTAGAGCTCAAACAAAGTGAGAAGGACATCTGCAGAGAAGAAAAACCCAGCACAGAGTGTCAGAACTCAGGCAATGTAAGGCCTTCTGGCCAGTGGAGCAGCTCAGTTCAGGGGGATGCAGCCTATGTTGCAGGAGGTGGGCATCTGCGTGGGGGAAGGGCAGCCATCTGCAGTGGATGGGAGACTTATTACATAAAGGGGGATTATTCAAATAAGTAAATATCCTAAGGATAATAAATAGCAGGTTACTCACTGTTAGAAAAGGAGTAACAAACATGGGATGGGATTCACTAGAATGAACTCTATGGTGTTAGATTGTAATCTGATGTACCAGTGTGAACTCGATACTTTTGATAGACTGTGTATATATCTTTATATATTCTCTAGCATTGTGCACTCAGAGGACAGGAGAGCAGTGACATCTCAGTGGCAATGAGTATAGCTAGCTCCCTGACTTGGGTTTAATAGTCTTTTCCTCTGAAAGGAACCAGGCACTGTATTATTCAGCTTCAGTTGCCATGACAAAACACCAGAGATTGGCTGGCTTCAACAACACACTTATTTTCTCACAGTTCTGGAATTCCAAGATCAAAGTTATAGTTGACTTTGTTTCTGGTGAGTTCTCTCATCCTGGGTTGCAGATGGCCACCTTCTCACTGCGTCCTCACACAGCCTTTCCTCCGTGCTTGTGCACATGGTGGTGAGCGGGCTGATAAGGCACACAGCAGAGTTCTCTGGTGTCTTTTTGTGTACGGACACAAATTCTATCTGATCAGGGTTCCACTCTTATAACCTCATTTAATTACTTCCCTAGAGCCTGCATCTCCAAAGACAGCCTCACTGGGAGTTAGGGCTTTCACATATAAATTTAGAGAAACACAAACACTTAGTCTATTACAGGTACCTTCATGAAATGGTTGATTCTAAGGCTGAATCACAGAAGTCCAAAATAAGCTACATCTTATTGTGTCAAAAACAACGTAAATTCTCAGTGATGGAGACATGTCAAAAGGGCATAGGACCCTTCCCTTAATTGTGTACTAAAATTAGGGGCATTTCCAAAAAAATAGTGAATGGGAAAAATAGCATCTTTACAGAGGAGTGAGGCAGCAGACAACACCTTAAGCAAATGATGAAGGTAAACATTACCACTGATAAGTTAGGTTGATGTCATGTACCTCCTAAAATGATATGATTAGACATGTGCTTCAGCTCTATGGAATTCGTCCCAAAATTCTGTAACTCTAATCTTTCATTAGAAAAACATTATACAAATCTAAATTAAAATATAACCAAAGCTGTCAAGATCATGAAAAACAAAAAGTAATGAGAAACTGGTACAGAATGGAGACTAAGAAAACATGCTGACTAAATGCAATGCCCTTGGAGTGGATCCTGGAACAAAAAAGGGCACTAAGTAAAAACTCTGATGAAATCCAAAGTCTGCCGTTCAATTAATAATAATGTACCAATGTTAATTTCTTAGTCTTGACTAACGTATCTTGCTGGTATAAGATGTAGCATTAGGGGGGAAACTGGGTAATAAATACATGGAAACTTTATGTACACTATCCTTTTTCTCTTCATTTTTATTAGCATTGATTTGCCCAGACCATAAGTTTATGTTTCTTCAGTTTCTTCTTGGATATCCTTTTCTTCTGTGCAACCTCATCTTCGGGTTTAGGAACACCTGCTCCTTCTCAGTAATGATCACCTCAGTGTGGCAGGAGAGCTCATATATGAATTAATCATATATGGTAAATGATTTTTGGTAAATTCTGCACCACATCTTAGGAGATTTGTTCACCTGGTTGCGCTCAATGATCAGAGAATCTACATCTAAACCCTCCAGTTCAGCATTATGTTAGCACTTTTAAGCATGTGCAGCAAAAATTCAGCACTCTTTTTTGGGCCACCATCAGTATTTGGCCTGGGCACCCCTACCAATTCACCACTATAACAACAGAGTGGCACACACTGCTTCTGTAAAGTGACACCCTTCAGATATTTGGTGGCTTTTCAAATATGCATACGCCTGATGCCCTGGGCAGTTTCACTAGTATTCTAAAAGTGGACATGAAGATTTGAACCTCTCAATTTGCATGGTTTTGTGGGGCTTTCTGGGTCAACTGAATAGCAAACTATTTTTCAGAGATCACCTCAGGCTGCTTATGAAAAGAACTACATATACTATCTTTGTAACTTTTTCTGTAAATCCAAAATTATTCCGAAATAAAAGTTTATTTAAGAAGAGAGTCCAGGAGTCTTGAAGACGATACCACTGCCCATATGTAAAATAACTTAGGCATCAAGATACTCATGGTAATGAAATGTAACCTATAGAACAAGATAACCATGAGCTTATTTTTAATATAAATTAGTAAAATGAACACTTGGAGAGGAATACAATATTTACAGTTTTAATTAAAGTATCTCTCTTCAAATGCCTTATTATTTATAAAGTGAAAAGTTGTATGGAGAAACTTGGCAGATACTACTTTAATAAAAAATCAAAATAATCAAGTTAATTTTATCAACAATGAGACAAATTTAAAACATGCATCCCCTGCCTGACCAGGCGGTGGCACAGTGGATAGAGCATCAGACTGGGATGCAGAGAACCCAGGTTCAAAACCCTGAGGTCACCGGCTTGAGTGTGGGCTCATCCTGCTTGAGTTCAGGCTTATCTGGCTTGAGCGTGAGATCACAGACATGACCCCGTGGTCGCTGGCTCGAGTCCAAAGGTTGCTGGCTTAACTCCAAGGTCTCTAGCTTGAGCAACGGTCACTCACTCTGCTGTAGCCCCCTGGTCAAGGCACATATAAGAAAGCAATCAATGAACAACTAAGGTGTCACAATGAAGAACTGATGCTTCTCATCTCTCTCCATTCCTGTCTGTCTGTCCCTATCTGTCCTTCTCTCTGACTCTGTCACAAAAAATATATAAATAAATAAAACATGCACCCCCTGTGACAGTCCTGTCAAGGATACACAACTTGAATCTAATCATGAAGAAACAACAGACAAACCCAAACTGAAGGACATTCTACAAAGTGGCCTGTAATCTTCAAAAGGGTCAATGTCAAGGTCATAAAAGTCAAAAAAAGACTGAAGACTTATTCCAAACTGAAGATGACTCACAGATATGACAACAAAGTGCAATACGTGATTCTGAACTGGCCCCTTTCGCTATAAAAGATATTAATGGAACAACTGGCAAAACTAAAACACAATCTGAGGATTAGATTGAAATATTTTGACTTTGATAGTAGTAATGTACATCATGTTGGAGAATTCTAAATTTGCAGGAAATACACAATAAATACTCAGAGTGGTAGACCACCAGGTCAGTGCTCACTCTCAAACAGTTCAGGAAACAATGTTCTTTGTACTGTACAGTCCAGTACCACATAGCGACATTTCAGGCTGCATATATGATGGTGGTCCCATAAGATTATAATGGAGCTGAAAATTCCTGTCTCCTAATGATGTGGTAGCCATCCTAACAGCACAGCACTGCCCGTTACTCATGTTTGTGGTGATGCTGGTGCAAATAAAAGTACTGCAACGTCAGTCATATTAAAGTATTGTACATACAATTGTGTACAGTACATAATACTGGTTAATAAACGACTGTTAACTAGCTTATGTATTTACTATACTACACTTTTTGTCCTAAGAGTGTACTCTTTCTACCTATAAAAATAACTTTGCAGAGAAACAGTATGCTGTGCTACACCTGAGGCAGCCTCATGCATCTCGTGTTTATTATGCTCCTGATTATATCATTTTTCTCTTGTGCTTGATTTAATCCTGTGTTGTTTAACATGGTATCATGCTGTACAAGTTTGTAGCCTTTATGCCGTCTAGTCTAGGTACGTAGTCGTCTACACCAGTGGTCCCTAACCTTTTTTGGGCCACGGACCGGTTTAATGTCAGAAAATATTTTCACGGACCAGCCCTTAGAGTGGGACGGATAAATGTATCACATGACCGAGACAAGCATCACGAGTGAGTCTTAGATGGATGTAACAGAGGGAATCTGGTCATTTTTAAAAAATAAAACATCATTCAGACTTAAATATAAATTAAACGGAAATAATGTAAGCTTTTTATTCTTTCTCTGCGGACCAGTACCAAATGGCCCATGGACCAGTACCGGTCCGTGGCCCAGGGGTTGGGACCACTGGTCTACACCATCAAAGTTTGTGTAAGTGAACTCTATGAGGCTAACAAAATGATGACATTGCCTAACACATTTCTCAGAATGGAGCCTCATCGTAAGTGGCACATAACTGTACTTATAACCGTGCTGTAAGCTAAAATTACTTCAAAATTTAAAACTTCCCAGACTCACATGTGCTTGTTTATTGCTGTTACTTCAACTCTAGATCAGGTGGCAAAACCCCCAAGATATAAAGTCAGAGAATTGGAGACTAATCTGGAATCAAAAGCAAGCAAATAAACTTGCAGATAATAAGAGATCCAGAGTCCAGGCAGTCAAGGCAAGCTGGGAACTAAGAGCAGATAATCAGTAGAGTGGGTAGTGGGTGAGGACAGACAGAAAAACTGAATAGCTGGGGCAGGGGTGGGTGAGGAGGAGCAGGGTTGTGTAGGAGGGGTGGCAGGGAGAGAAGCCAAAACTATGTATAGAAAGACGGGTTAAAACAAATTCCATGAATTCTAATACTATTTTGGCATTCAGGTGGTAACATTAACAAAAACCTTCAAACACACAAAGAAAATGTACAAGCATAAGGAAGAGGAAAATAAGTGAACAAATCTAAAGATACTAATTGTAAATAAGCATAAAATTAAGCACCAAATGCCTAGAAAACAAGTTTAGGGAGTCAGTGGGTTAGGGTCTCACAAATCTAACGAGAGAGAAATGTTTTTTCTTAGCTATCAATACTTACTGTGAAGATAACTGAACACCACAAAGAATAGTAGTCTTGATATGTTGTAACAAGAAACATTCTTTGTATCAATCTTTGATTTTTAATAAACATTAAGGAGGAAGTATTAAACATAATTCCTTGTCAAGCTCTTAGGGATAACTTTTTTGGGCATCTGTTTTGTTCCAGGCACCCATGTGTGCTGGGTGACCAGAGAACAAGGAACATAGCTAACTTTCTTTAGAAAGAAAATTAGGGATGGCCCTGGCCGGTTGGCTCAGTGGTAGAGCGTCGGCCTGGCGTGCAGAGGTCCCGGGTTCGATTCCCAGCCAGGGCACACAGGAGAAGCGCCCATCTGCTTCTCCACCCCTCCCCCTCTCCTTCCTCTCTGTCTCTCTCTTCCCCTCCCGCAGCGAGGCTCCATTGAAGCAAGGATGGCCCGGGCGCTGGGGATAGCTCCTTGGCCTCTGCCCCAGGCGCTAGAGTGGCTCTGGTCGCAACATAGCAACGCCCGGGAGGGGCAGAGCATCGCCCCCTGGTGGGCAGAGCGTCGCCCCCTGGTGGGCGTGCCGGGTGGATCCCAGTTGGGCGCATGCGGGAGTCTGTCTATCCCCATTTCCAGCTTCGGAAAAATACAAACAAAAAATAATAATAAAAAAAAGAAAGAAAATTAGGGAGCCTGATTTATACGCTTGCCTAGGTAGAGGGTCATTCCACCTATACCTAAAATTGCCCAGAGCAGTTTTTAGTAAAAACTCTTCTCAAACAGCAGCCTTGGAAGTGCTCAGTGGGGTGAAGTCCCAGAGACAGGATGAAAATTACATTGGCCTGGAATGTGTTTCTCAACCTGGTCTGCAATCCCCAGAGAGACTCCGGTAAATCCATAATCCCTTGATAGTACAAGCGAAATTTTGTATCCCTAGGAAGATTAGCATTTTTGTTTTTCTGGAAAGAGGATATATAGCTTTCAATTTATTCATAAGCCAAAAACAGTTGACTGAATAATAAGTGAGTAGAGTAACTTCACTGACAAAAAGTCTTACCATGCAAAATTTGCTTCATTTTACCAACCAATCCTGAGAGCCTACCATGTGCCAGACAAAATTAATAGAAATACAGCATTTTAGAACAAAAAGGTAAGCAGCCCCTTCTTTTGTAATTTGCCCTTGGAACAATGTGTCAGGTTTTAGGTCTAACATTGGTGATACAAAGGTTAATTATTATATAATCACTGTCCTTTGAAACATAATACAGTGTGTATGGAGGGGAACTGCAGTGTAAATAAACAATATGAGCTCTGGAATCAAACAGACATTTCTATTCTACTCTACCACTAATTAGCTGAATGACAAATATCTTAACATTAATTTTGCATCTGTTACTCTAGCAATAAAATAGAAATAAAAAGTTCTAATCTCAAAGACTTGAAATGAAGAGTGAATACAATGTTAACAAACCACAACCTACAGTGTCTGGCAACAGTAGGTGCCCAATAAACACAGGGTACTTTTCTTACAGCTATCCAGAGGAAAGGAATTTGTTCCAACTGAGGGATTACTGGGAGATCTCAACCAGACAACTTGTTCAGTTTTGGGTGCCACATTTAAAGAGATACAATGACAAAGTGATAGTAGCATATGCTCAAAGAAAAATATAGGGTTAGGCGAAATTAGGCGAAATTGTTCCATATGGAAAAAAATACATTAATAAATAATGATACAAAAATAAACTCTATGTTTCATGTACTCACAACTATAAACCTACTTTTGCCCACCCCTGTAAATAACTTGGTGAGGAAACTTGAACTTAAGTCCTAAAAACAAGTGGTTTGAAGGAACTGAAGTTACAAGTAAAAACTAAATAAATAAACAAAAACAAACTACCATAATTTCTCTCTATTACTGGAGAGGATAAATTGAATCAAGAAATCAAAATTTTGGCCCAGGCCGTTCACTCAGTGGTACAGTGTTGGTCCAGCATCTGAAAGTCCTGGGTTCGATTCCTGGTCAGGGCACACAGGAGAAGCTCCCATCTGCTTCTCCACCCTTCCCTCTGTCCTTCATCTCTATCTCTCTCTTCCCTTCCTGTAGCCAAGGCTCAATTTGAGCAATGTTGGCCTGGGCGCTGAGGATGGCTCCATGGCCTCCGCCTCAGGTGCTAGAATGGCTCCAGTTGCAATGGAGCAATGAATGCCCCAGATGGGCAGAGCATCATCCCCTAGTGGGCTTGCCAGGTGGATCCCAGTCAGGCATATGCAGGAGGAGTCTGTCTCTCTGCCTCCCTGCTTCTCATTTCAGAAAAATACCAAAAAATCAAAATTTGAGGGAAATATATTTTACATATTCAATATAAGTAATAAATTTATAACAAAGAAAGCTTTCTGAAGATAGAGTAGAATACCTTACAAAGCAGTGATTTAATTTCTTTGAAATTAAGGGTGTTAAAATATGCTAGAATTCATGTGTTGAAGACTCTGTAAATTGGATTTACTTATTAAGCAAAATGGTTAAAAATCAGTGATTTTCAATCTTTTTACACTCAGGGACCAGGGAAAATAGAAGAATTATTTTGGGGACCACTAAGGCAGAAATCACATAAAACATATGTAAATTTGACTAATATCATCGGGTCTATAATTTTCATACAACATTCAGATGGTTAACTCTTTCGTGGACTGCCACACAATTTCTAGTAGATGGGTCTGTGAATGGGTTGAAAAAACACTGGGTTAGATGAAATGTCTTCTACCATTGCTTCCAATACTATTTTTCTTGTTTCTTTTTGTATTTTTCCAAAGTTAGAAGCAGGGAGGCAGAGAGATAGGCTCCCGCAGGCACTCAACTGGGATCCATCTGGCATGCCCACCAGGGCTGATGCTCTGCCCATCTAGGGCGTTGCTCCGTTGTGGCCAGAGCCATTTTAGAGCCTGAGGCAAATGCCACAGAGCCATCCTTGGTGCCCAGGCCAACATTGCACCAATGGAGCCTTGGCTCCAGGAAGGGAAGAAACAGATAGAGAGGAAGGAGAGGGGGAGGGGTAGAGAAGCAGATGGGCGCTTCTCCTGTGTGCCCTGACCAGGAATCAAACTCGGGACTTCCACATGCCGGGCTGATGCTCTATCGTTGAGCCAACCAGTCAGGGCCTGGGTTTTGTTTTTTAATTAAAATTCTATATTAGTTAGAATACTATTGGTTGATAAAGACCTAACTTGAAAATAATGAAACAATAAAGAGAATTAACTGGCTTATATAACTAAGAAATCCAGAAGTGGGCAAGCTGTACCTCAGCTTCCCTACTTTTCTACCCCAGGTCAGTCCTCCTTTGAATGTCTACTCTGTCCTCAGGCTGTCAGCTGCAACCAGGGTGATATGTCTCTGCACTCATTTCCACTGGGAAGGAAGTGAATCACCTATCCTAACAGCCAAACAAAAGGCCTAGCCTTCTCTGTTCTACGAGGCTGAAACAACCAAGGCACTATCATGTCTTCACTGGCTCAGTTCCAGGCTATTGCCCACCTTTAATCAATGCCAGTGGCTGAAGGAAAAGATCTTGTTAGTTCACTTATGTCACACCTTCATAGGGGGAGAAAGGTCAAACTCACACAAATCATTTAGTTGTTAAATAATGGGGGGGTAGGTCCTCAAAGGAAAATCTGGGTGCAAGAGGAAGAACAGAGACTGGCTAGGCAACAGTATGTCTCAGCAAGAAAAAGAGAGCACACTCAAAAACTAAGTAGAGAGAATTTTTAAAAGAGACTTTATAAAAGTTTAAAGAAATCCTTTTACTAGCAAGTCCTCAACAACTCCCTAAGCTTAAGGAGGCAAGGGGAATGCTTACAACAAGCCAGAGAGAGCTTAGATGCATGGGAAAGTGCCATTGGAAAGAGATCATATGTGCCCTCTGAAACAAGAAGCAGTCAAGGCACAATAACCTGGTAGAGCGGGAGCTGGGTGAATAAGTGCTCCACTCTCTCTCTCTTCTCTGCCCTTGATCTGGCCAAATGCAACCAGAAGCCAGAGGATAAGAAAGCTTTGTTAATACAATCCTCAGTACAGTTTAGCTTCCCAGGACACAGAGCAGGTGAGAAGGGTATAGATAGATCTGGAGGAACCAATAGAAGTGTAATGCTGGTGGTTGAGGCCAAGTGGATTGGCACTGAATTCGGGCAGACGGGTAGAGGGTAGAGAAACTACAGAGCCAGAAAGGGTTGGGCCATTACTGTTTAATAAAGTCTCGCAATAGTGGATGAGCAAACAGGCAGAGGAAACCTCCTCTCAGGCAAACGAACAGTAAAAACGAACCCTCACAGTGGCAGGCAGGCAGCCCACAATCCACCATCCACAGTCCACCCTGAGCACAAGCACCCAAAGCCTTACATAGACTATACACACGAGGCACTGCCATGTGCTCTCGCCCTAATTAGGCAAAGCGCTTGCAGCCAGTAAACCAGTGAGCACAAATAGCCTAACACAGCTGTTTTCCACACATTCCACCCCTTTAGGGTTACTCACCTCACAATCTATGTGACAGCTATCTTCTGCAGTAATCCCTGTGTGAGGAGTGAGGTACATTAGGTAAACAAAAATAGTACAGGCTACAGCAACAGAATTACAAAGCACAAGCTATACAATAATAACAATAATTACAAAGGTACCCTTCACAATGTCTCCCTGAGCACTCTGCCAAGAGAGTTAGCAGAGGCCTTTCTCTAGCCCCCTACCCCAGATAGGTGGGAGGGCTTGTACAGTCCAGGGCTATGTCCATTGAAGAAAATGTACTTGCTGCATCTCTGCAACTGGATGGGAACAGCTTCCCAGTGCAGGAGGGCCTCCACTGGAGCTGGGGCCCCTCCCTTCACGGTCTCTCATAGTACTGTCCACAAGTGGCATGTCCATCCAGCAAGGGAGTCGGTTCCCCCTTCTGGTTGCAGTCCAAGAGTCCATTATACCACTTAATGACCAGTCCACGATAGACAGGCCAGCTGTCTGTGCAAATTACCCAAGGTGGAAGTCCATTGCAGGCAACTAGACATACAGCTCTTTAATAATGGACCTCAGCGCTGTTGCATAAATGCTCTATCTGTTGCCACAAGCCCCATCCAAACCCCTCAGCAAGCTAACAGAGCTTGTCAGGGTCAACACAGTCAAGCCCTGTGCCACCCTGACAGTTCTCTTTAACTGCTGCTGCTGCAAAAAAGCACTATTATCTTCTAACGCCAACACGTGCTGCACATTAGAAGGAGACTAGTAAACTGCCAATTTCACATGGGTTCTCCAACCCCCTGCCTGTCCCTGTTGGATGGGTCCTTCAGCCTTCCCCCAGTTCAAACTGGGAAAATGGGTCTTGGGGATCCATCCTCCTCTCCCACAGCTGTCTCCATCATATAATCCTGCAACTGTGCAACTCAAACACCAGCCATTTTCTTGGCATCTGCTGGGGCCACCGGTTTTCCCCGCTTTTTCAGCAGCTGGAACATCTGTTCTGACTCAAGCTGCCACCAAAGCTCTAAAAGGACTTAATGAAACCTGCTATCTAATTTCTCTCTATCTGCTCTGGCCATGATCAAATCCACCCACATCTGTGTTTGGGTAACCTTTAAAGACCCATTTTTCTTATTAGTTGTGGGGCAGCATGAGCAGCAGCCTTCACTGCATTATGATTTTGTGCTGCCTCCAGGTCCCCCAAATCTGCAATCATCTGTGTAACCACATTGATGGGCTGCCCCAATAGGGGCTCAAGATAGCCACTAGTGACCCAGAAAGGGCTGACGAGATGCTACAGAAAATAAGGTCCCTGATCCCTGCTGTAAACACCCTCACCTGGCCCATGGGACCTCAAGTTGAAAGCAACATTCTTCATATCTAGTTCCCGAAGGGCCTGGGGCAGCTCACTATAGGACTTCTACTGATTCATTGACCCCAGCAAGTCTCCAGCATTCTGCCAGACCATACAAATGGTAGCCATCACCCACTCTAATAGGGTATGGTTTCCTGAGTTGTCACGGCAGTTCTGAAGATGCTGCCTCAATGAGGAGTGTGTGGTAATGGTGACCAATTTCTCCATCTCTGTCCCAGAAAACATGATGCAATCCACTCTGTGTCCCACAACCACAGCAACCAGGCTGCCAGGGGCTCAGTGGGTGTTGGGAAAACAGCTGTGTTAGGCTTGCTCACTGGTTTAATGGCTGCAAGCATTCTGCTTAACTAGCATGTGAGCATGTAGCAGCACTACATGTGCATAGTCTATGTAAGGCTATGAGTGCTTGCGCTTAATAAGGATTGCGAATGGTGGATTGTGGATTGCCTTCCCACCACTGTGAGGGGCCATTTTTGCTCTTTGTTTGCCTGAGAAGTGGTTTTCCCTTGGTAGTTTTCTTGTTACTGTTGTGAGACTCAATAAAATGGGAATGGCCCGATGCTTTCTGGCCTTACAGTTTCTCTACCATCTGCTCAAATCCAATGTGGACCTGCCTGGCCTCAGCCACCAGCAGCATCATATCTGGTGTAGTTGGCAGGATTCAGATCAGATTGGTAGGAACCACCAACACCCTTGAAGGGTGGGATAGAGGAGTCGTCGTTGTTCTCCAGCATGTGGTTCCCCATGGCTGTCCTTTTGGGGGCCCTGGGCTGGGTGTTTTTTACAGCCCTAGGAGAAGAAACCATAAGCTCTGTGCAAGAGCTGCCTGAGATCAAAAGCTCCTGGATGAGCTGCAGACTGAGCACCAACAGCAGCATGAGCTGAAATTTTCATTGGAGAAATGTTGCAGATCTGAGAACTGCAGGTCAGGCTACAGGCTGAGAACCAGTGATGGTGTGAACTGGAATGGGTGCTGGAGAAGGAGGCCGACAGCTCTAGAGGGCTGTAGAGTGAGATGCAGGCTGAGCACCAACAGTGCCTGGAACTGGAACGATCTCTGGAGAAGGGTTTGTGAGTTACAGTTTGCCCTGGAAGCTGAACATTGGCAGTTACAGTTCTTGGAGAAACAACAGTGAGTTCAAGAGCTCGAGTCTCAGCTTCAGGCTGAGATCCGGCAGCCACAGGAGTTGAAGCAGTCGCCAAAGAAGGGGCAGCACCTGTGCTGGCAGAGTGTTTCTGAGTCAGTGGGAACAGGTGTTTCCAACTCCTCCTCTTCTGAGGAGGAGGTTCAGGCTGAAACTGCCACCCACAGATTCAGAGCCCAGCGGTGGTCACCCAGAAGGTAAATACCCAGCAGCCAAGAGAACCTCAGGGACAGGCACAACCACCTCTGTAGGTAGTGGAGCACTTGTGGCCCAGCCCTACACCCAGGCAGACCTGATGGGGTTGCAGGCACAACTCAGGAACCCACCAAGCCTTGGGCAGCCTGGTTGTTATGGTTGTGGGACACAGAGGTGGATGGCATCATGCTCTCCAGACCAGAGATGGAGACACTGGCCGCCATTACCACACACTCCTCCTTGATGCAGCGTCTTCAGAACTGCCATGACAACCCAGGAAACCATACCTTATTAGAGTGGGTGATGGCTGCCATTCATACAGGTTAGTACAGTGGTCAGCAAACCACAGCTTGCAGCCACATGCAGCTCAATCAGATTGAGGATGTTTTTAGCAAAGGCCAGCTTAGGAGTACCTTAAGTTAATAACAATGTACCTACCTACATAGTTTAAGCTTAAAAATTTGGCTCTCAAAAGAAATTTCAATCGTTGTACTGTTGATACTTGGCTCTGTTGACTAATGAGTTTGCCGACCACTGGTCTAGTAGAATGCTGGGGACATGCTAGAGGCAGTGAGTCGGTGGCAGTCATAAATGGAGCTGCCCCTAGCCCCTCAGAAACTAGAAATGAAGAACGCTGCTTTCAATCCAAGGTCCTGTGGGCCAGATGAGGAAGTGTTTATGGCAGGGATAGAGGGACCTTATTCTGTGTAGCACCCCGTCAGCCCTTTTTGGGTCATGAGTGGCTATCTTGGGCCCCCATGTGGGGCAGCCTAACAACACAATTACACAGATGATAGCAGATTTGGGGGAGCTGGAGGCAGCATGGAATCCTAAAGCTGTGAGGGCTGCTGCCCATGCTGCCCCCTCCAACTAATAAGACAAATGGGCCTGTAAAGGCTACCTGAATACAGATGTGGGTAGATCTGATCATGGCTGGGGCAGATAAAGAGAAATTAGATGGCAGATCTAATAAAGTCCTGTTAGAGCTTTGGCAGCAGCTTAAACAGCAACAGAGGTTCCAGCCACAGGGAAAGCGGGCAGCCCTGGCAGCTGCCAAGAAAATGGCTGGTGTTTGGGTTGCACAGTTGCAAGATTGTTAGAGACAGTTGTGGAAGAGGAGAATCCCCAAGACCCATTGTCCCAGTATGAATAGAGGGAAGGCCGAGGGACCTATCCAACAGGAATACGCAGGGGGTTGGAGAACCCAAGTGAAATTGGCAATCCACTGGTCCCCTTCTAATGTGCAGCAGGTGTTGGCATTAGAATAGGTTTTTGTTTCTTTGTTTGATTTTGTAGCAACAGCTAAGAGAACTGTCAAGGCAGCACAGACCTTGAATGTGTTTGACTCTACCAGGCCCTGTGAGCTTGGAACTCTGAGGGGTTTGGCTGGGGCTTATGGCAATGGACAGAGCACTATGAAAGGTGCTGAGGTCCGTTAATAAAGAACTGTGTAGCTAGGTTTTGTAATGGACTTTTACCTTGGGTGATCTGCACAGACAGCTGCATTATCTATCGTGGACTGATCATTGAGCAGTATAATGGACTCCTGGACTGCATCCAGAGAGGGGCACCAGCTCCCTTACTGGACGGTCTTGCCACTTGTGGACACTACTCCAGATTTTAAATAAGAAACATCAATGGGGGGCCCCAGCTCCAGTGGAGGTCCTCCTGCACCAGGTAGCTGTTCCCATTCAGTTGCAGAGGCACACCAAGGACATTTTCTTCAATGGACATAGCCCTAGACCAGGGGTCGAGAACCTATGGCTCGCGAGCCAGGTGTGGCTCTTTTGATGGCTGCATCTGGCTTGCAGAAAAATCTTTAAAAAATAATGTTAAAAATATAAAACATTCTTATGTTTTACAATCCATTCATTTCCTACCGCTCATGTTCATGGTTACGTGTGGCTGGAGCCAATCACAGCTGTCCTCTGGGACAACACCAAATTTTTATTGGATAATGCTTTACGTACACGGGTCATTGTGAGGTCAGGAGGTAAACTTCCCTCCTTTTAATCAAGTAGTCAGCTAACTAATTGCAGAAACCCTTCTGACGAAGAAGATGGCTAAAAGAAAAAAAGATGAGGAGTATGGTACTTTTCAGCAGGAATGGACAGAGGAATTCGCCTTTGTGGAGAGAGCAGGTTCTGCAGTGTGTCTAATACAGAATGATAAAATTGCATCAATGAAACGGTCAAATATATGGCACTTCGACACACACCATACTAACTACATTTGCATTGAAATATCCAGCGGGGGACAGCAGAAGAAAGCATGTCAAGAGCTACTGTGCAGAGTGCAAACTAGTCAGCAGCAACTCTGTGTTTGGACCCAACAAGGTGACTGGAATTCGGCTAGCTTTGCTAGTGCTTTAGCAATTATGAGAAATGGAAAGCCATTCACAGATGGGGAGTATGCCAAAACATTCATGTTTGATTTGCCAATGAACTTTTTGACGACTTTTCAGATAAAGACAAGATAATCAAACGAATAAAAGACATGCCTCTGTCAGCAAGAACTGTTCACGATCATACCATCATGATGGAAAATCAAATTGAGGCAACACAAGTGAAGGACATAAATGCAGCACCATTCTTTTCTCTCGCTTTGGATGAGTCAACAGACATAAGCCATTTATCCCAGTTCAGCCTAATTGCAAGGTATGCTGTCGGTGACACACTACATTAGGAAAGTCTTGCTGTTTTGCCTATGAAAGAGACAACAAGAGTGGAGGATTTATGGAAGTCTTTCACTGAGTTCGCTAAAGAAAAAAAATCTACCGATGGATAAACTTATTTCAGTGTGTGCTGATGGTACTCCAAGCATGGTGGGGAAAAACAGAGAATTTGTAGTGCTTCATGAATATGAAAAGAGACCCATCCTAAGTTTTCACTGCATCCTACATTAGGAGGCACTTTGTGCTCAGATGTGTGGCGAGCAGCTTGGTGAGGTGATGTCACTGGTCATTCGGGTGGTCAACTTTATTGTTGCCCAAGCTTTAAATGATCGCCAGTTTAAAACACTGCTGGATGAAGTTGGGAATAATTATCCTGGTCTGCTTCTGCACAGCAATGTGCGTTGGTTGTCAAGAGGGAAGGTGCTCAGCCGTTTCGCAGCTTGTCTGAGCGAAATCTGGACGTTTCTTGACATGAAAAACGTCGAGCATCCTGAGTTAGCTAACACTGAATGGCTCCTGAAGTTCTACTATCTCATGGACATGACTGAACATCTGAACCAACTCAATGTGAAAATGCAAGGCATTAGAAATACAGTCTTATTCCTTCAACAAGCAGTGTGTGCATTTGAAAATAAGCTGGAACTCTCCATCACTGACATTGAAACAGGTCATTTACTACACTTTGAAAAACTGGGAGAGTTTAAAGATGCACGCACAGCAAGTGACCCTGCTCAACATCTTTTTTTTTTTTTTTTAAAGATTTTATTCAATTTTTAGAGGAGAGAGAGAGAGAAAGGGAAAGAGAAAGAGGGAGAAAGAGAAGAAGGGGGGAGGAGCAGGAAGCATCAACTTCCACATGTGCCTTGATCAGGCAAGCCCAGGGTTTCGAACCGGCGACCTCAGAGTTCCAGTTCAACGCTCCATCCACTGCACCACCACAGGTCAGGCCCGCTCAACATCTTGATCTCCAGCAGCTAGCGGGCTTCACATCTAATCTCCTGCAGTCATTCAAAGTGCGCTTTGGAGAATTTTGTGAGCACACTTGTCTTTTTAAGTTCACCAATCCACACGAGTGTGCAGTGGACAGCGCCGACCTGAGTTATAACCTCAGTGTCTCCGTCAGAGATTTTGAGCTACAAGCTGCTGACCTGAAGGCCTCAGACATGTGGGTGAATAAGTTCAAGTCACTGAATGAAGATTTGGAAAGACTTGCACGACAGCAAGCAGAGTTGGTGAGCAAACACAAGTGGGGAGAAATGAAAAAACTTCAACCCGCGGATCAGCGGATTGTCAAAACATGGAATGCGCTTCCCGTCACATACCACACACTGCAGCGTGTGAGTATTGCTGTACTGACAATGTTTGGCTCCATATATGCATGTGAGCAGTCTTTCTCACATCTAAAGAACATTAAGACCAACCTACGATCACATTTAACGGATGGAAGTCTCAACGCCTGCATGAAGCTTAACCTCACCATGTATCAACCAGACTACAAAGCCATCAGCAAAACCATGCAGCACCAGAAGTCGCATTAATGATAAGAAGTACTTTAAATCATCATTGGTTAGCAACAGCATAACGTTATTAAAAAGAATTCAGAGACTTACTGTACTTTAAAAGTGTTGGTCTTACATAAAATGCACACATTTACTTGTATTTAGTGTTAAACATATTGTATGGCTCTCACGGAATTACATTTTAAAATATGTGGTGTTCATGGCTCTCTCAGCCAAAAAGGTTCCCAACCCTTGCCCTAGACTATACAGGCCTTCCACCTAGTGTGAGGTAGGGAGCTAGAGGCAGGCCCCCAGTTAACTCTCTGGGCAGAGTGCTCAGGGAGACATTGTGAAGGGCACCTTTGTAATTATTGTGTGCTTGTGCTGTTGCTGAAGACTCTGTTTATGTAATGTACCTCACTCCTCACACAGGGATCATCACGGAAGATCTCAGACATGTAGACTGTGAAGTGAGCAAGCCTAAAGGGGTGGAATGTTGGGAAAACAACTGTGTTAGATTTGCTCACTGGTTTACTGGCTGCAAGCACTTTGCTTGATTAGTGCGTGAGCATGTGGCAGCACCACAAGTGTATTGTCTATGTAGGGATATGGGTGCTGTGCTCAGTGTTGACTGTGGATTGCAGACTGCCTGCTCATTGCTGTTTGCTTGAGAAGCAGTTTTCCCCTGGCAGTTTGCTCATTGCCGTTGCAAGACTCTATTAAACGGGAATGGCCAATGTTTTCTGGCTTCACAGTTTCTCTACCATATGCCCGAATCCAACATGGACCTGCCTGGCCTCGACAACTAGTATTACAGTAGATTTCTGCCTGAATTGCACCGCCAACTCCATCAGGTCTGCCTGGGTGTAGGGCTGGGCCACAGAGTACTCCACTACCTGGGGAGGAGCTTTTGCCTGCCCCTGAGGGTCTCTTGGCTGCTGGGTTTTTACCTCCTAGGTGACCACCAGTGGGCCTCTGAGTCTGCAGACAGCAGTTTCAGCCCAAACTTCCTCCTCAGAAAAGTCAGAAATGACTACAACTGCTAACTCAGAGCCACTCCACTGGCACGGATGCTGCTCCTTCTTCGGCGCCCACTTTGGCTCCTGTGGCTGCCAGCTCTTAGCCTGAAGCTGAATTTTGAGCTCTTGAACCAGCAGTTGTTTCTCTAACAACTGTCGCTACCAACGTTCAGCTTCTAGGGCAAATTGCAGCTCACGAAACCACAATTCCTTCTCCATCAATTATTCCAGTTCCAGGCACTGTTGGTGTTCAGCCTGCATCTCACACTGTAGCTCTCGAAAGTGGTTGGCCTCTTTTTCCAGCAAAAGTTGCAGTTCACACTGCTATCAGAACTCAGTCTGCAGCTCATCCTGGAAATCTCAAACTCCGGCAGCCTCACGCACACAGCTCTCAGTTTCTGCTCACAGGGCTATATAAAACAGTCAGCCCACAGCCCCAAAAGGACAGCCATAGGGAACAGCCACTTCTTTATCCCACCCTTCAAAGGGTATTGGCAGCTTCATTACCAATATGATCCGAATCCTGCCTGCTACATCAGATGTAATGCTGGTGGTTGAGGTGAAGCGAATTCATACCAAATTCAGGCAGATGGTAAAGAAACTGTGGAGCCAGAAAGCATTGGGCCATTATCGTTTAATAAAGTCTCACAATGGCAGATGAGCAAACAGGCAAGGGAAATCACTTCTCAGGCAAACAAACAGCAAATACGACCCCTCACAGTGATGGGCAGGCAATTCATAATCCACCATCTACAATATGCCCTGAGCACAGGCACCCATAGTCTTACATAGATTATCTACACATGGTGCTGCCATGTGTTTATGCACCAATCAAGTCAAGTGCTTGCAGCAGGTAAACCGGCGAGCAAGCCTAACACAGCTATTTTCCACACAGAAGATATCCAGCACAGCAACCAAGGATGATCCACTGCAGATAATCAGGAGGCAAAATATATAGTATAGACAAGTGTTCTAGGTGGTCTAATTTACCCACTTCTCACTTTCTACCCCTCTCAGTGCATCTGGTCCATTTTACTTTTTAAATTGATTTTAGAGAGAGGAAGGGGGAGAGAGGGAGACAAATATCAATCTACTTCTGTATGTGCCCCAACTAAGGATTGAACTGGCCATGTCTGTATTTCAGGACATTGATTCAACCAACTGAGTCATCCAGCTATGGCACACCTGGTCCTCTTAGACTTAGACTAAGGCAATTGCCTCTTTAGGCAAACAAAATACAAACAGAGCCAGGGTCCCTGGTAAACAATTTTATAATCCTTAAATTTAAATAATTTTGTTTTCCTTCTTTACATTTCATTTTTCTGCTTCAGCAGGGCTAAGTATAGCTCAGCAATAAATCTTTTGCCCACAGGTAAGAGATAAGCTCCAGAAGCCTATGGGGCCACTAGCTGTAAGTTACGGAAGATAAGAATTAAGAGACAAAACTTTAGGGGTTAGTGATAGGAGCTCCTTTTGCAAAACAACCTTCCATCAAAGCTGATCTCATTAATACTTCCCTGATCTTCTGAATCTTGTTCATTTAAAGAACAATCCCCCTAAATAAAGCTCCTTCGTAAGCCTCTGACATGGTACACAGGTGCACCCATGAATGAGTTGAAGCTGGGGGGAATCTCTGTTCCTGTACAAAGCTGATTAGATGTTGATCATAGCCTAACAGATGTTAAAATGCTAGCTGGCCAGACTAAATGCCACCTACCATATTCTTTCTGTGGGAAAATGTGTTGCAAGGCCAAAAATAATTTGTAAGCCATAGGAAATGGTCTATAAATCACCTGAGACTTCTTTAGATGGCTTGTTAACACTTAGTGATGAGATGCTAACCACAAAGTACTCCTCTTCTTGAATCTTTTCAGAACAGAGAACAAGCATGGCTGAAACATTTCAAGAATTTCTGCCAAAACCAAAACGTCTACAGCCAATAGTGTCCCAGAAATCTAGAGGTATATTCCTCTAGCAGCTTTCAGTGTCCTTGTTACATTGGGCATAGGACAATAAAATACGTACATGGAAAAAAAAGTAGAAGCCATATTCAACTCTGATTAACTACACTAAAAAGATAATACATTAACTTTTTTCTTTTTTTTGTATTTTTCTGAAGTTGGAAACAGGGAGGCAGTCAGACAGACTCCCGCATGCGCCCGACCGGGATCCACCCGACATGACCACCAGGGGGTGATGCTCTGCCCATCTGGGGCGTTGCTCTGTCGCAACCAGAGCCATTCTAGCGCCTGAGGCAGAGGCCATGGAGCCATCCTCAGCGCCTGGGCCAACTTTGCTCCAATGGAGCCTTGGCTGCGGGAGGGGAAGAGAGTGACAGAGAGGAAGGAGAGGGGGAGGGGTGGAGAAACAGATGGGTGCTTCTCCTGTGTGCCCTGGCAGGAAATCGAACCCAGGACTCCTGTATGCCAGGCCAACGCTCTACCACTGAGCCAACCGGTCAGGACAATACATTAACTTTTAAGTCATTAAACTACATTAAGAAAAGTAACTTTTGGCCTGACCAGCTGGTGGTGCAGTGGATGGAGCGTTGGACTGGGATGTGGAGGACCCACGTTTGAGACCCCAAGGTTGCCAGCTTGAGCGTGGGCTCATCTGGTTTGAGCAAAGCTCACCAGCTTGGACCCAAGGTCGCTGGCTTGAGCAAGGGGTTACTCGGTCTGCTGAAGGCCCACAGTCAAGGCACATATGAGAAAGCAATCAATGAACAACTAAGGAGCCACAAAGAATTGATGTTTCTCATCTCTCTCCCTTCCTGTCTGTCTGTCCCTGTCTGTCCCTCTCTCTAACTCTCTCTCTCTCTGCCACAAAAAAAGAAAGAAAGAAAGAAAGAAAGAAAGAGAGAGAGAGAGAGAGAAAGAAAGAAAGAAAGAAAGAAAGAAAGAAAGAAAGAAAGAAAGAAAGAAAGAAAGAAAGAAAGAAAACTTTTGGAAGGAAACAAAATGTCATCCTTTTTTTTATTTAGAAAACTAAATTTAATAAGGTGATATTGATCAATAAGAGTACACAGGTTTCAGGTAAACATTTTTTATAGTATTTAAGTGGCTGATTATGTTGTATACCCATCACATCTAAGCTGCAAGAAAAAAAGTAGCCTCAAAGTGAAAGATTGGAAAACAATTCTCCAAGCAAGTAATATCCAAAAGAAAGCAGATGTAGCCATACTCATAGCTGACAATGCTGACTTCAAGACAACAAAGGTAACCAAAGACAAAGATGGACATTTCATAATGATAAAGGGGAAATTGTATGAGAAGACATAACATTTCTTAATAGATCTGCACCAAACCATGGAGCACCAAAATATATAAGAAGTCTACAAACTGATCTAAACATAGAAGCAGACAAAAACACATTCAGACTTGGTGATTTCAACACACCATTGACAGCTTTAGATAGATCATCCAAAAAGAAATTCAATAAAGAAATATCGGCCTTAAACAACACATTGGACCAAATGAACATAACAGACAATTACAGGACATTTCATCTCAAAACATTGGGTTATACATTCTTCTTCAGTGTGCATGGAACATTCTCAAGGATAGACCATCTGTTGGGCCACAAAACATCAACAAATTCAGAAAGACTGAAATTATATCAAGCATACTTTCTGACCATAAGGCTTTGAAATTAGAGTTCAACTGCACAAAGTAAGTAAAGAAACCCACAAAAATGTGGAAATTGAACGACATACTTCTAAGGGGGTATAATGGGGAGCATGTTGTCGTGGGGGGTGAGAGTGTTAAAATACTGAGGGGGACACTTGAATCCATGTTAACATAATTACTTTAAAAACTTTACAAACTAAAAAAATTAAAATCCAAAGGTCTGAAAAAGAAAACATACTTCTAAAAAATGACTGGGTCAAAGAAAAAATAAAAGCAGAGATCAAAAGATATATACAGACAAATAAAAATGACAACACAACATATCAAAATTTCTGGGATGCAGCAAAAGCGGTAATAAGAGGGAAGTTTATATCATTACAGGCTTATATCAAGAAACAAGAGAGATCCAGGTCCTGGCCAGTTGGCTCAGTGGTAGAGCGTTGGCCTGGCGTGCAGGAGTCCTGGGTTTGATTCCCGGACAGGGCACACAGGAGAAGTGCCCATCTGCTTCTCCACCCTTTCCCCTCTCCTTCCTCTCTGTCTCTCCCCCTCCCGCAGCCAAGGCTCCATTGGAGCAAAGATGGCCCGGGCACTGGGGTTGGCTCTGTGGCCTCTGCCTCAGGCGCTAAGATGGCTCTGGATGCAACAGAGCGATGCCTCACAGGGGCAGAGCATCGCCCCCTGGTGGGCATGCAGGTGGATCCCGGTCGGGCACATGCGGGAGTCTGACTGCCTCCCCCTTTCCAGCTTCAGAAAAATAAAAAAAATAAAAAAAGAAAGAAAAAAAAGAAAACAAGAGAAATCCCAAATAAACAACTTAACATCGCATCTTAAGGAACTAGAAAAGAAGAACAATGGCAACCCGAAGTCAGCAGAATAAAGGAAGTAATAAAAATTAGAGCAGAACTAAATGAAATAGAGAACAAAAACAATATAGAAAAAATTCATACAACAAAGAGCTGGTTCTTTGAAAAGATCAATAAAATCGACAAACCACTAGCTAGACTCACTAAGGAAAAAAGAGGAAAGACTAATATAAACAAAATCTGAAATGGAAAAGGAGAAATTACCACAGATATTATAGATATACAACAAATCATAGTAGAATATTATGAAAGATTATATGCCACTAAATTCAACAACCCAGAAGAAACAGATAAATTCCTAAAACTATACAATCTTCCTAGACTGAGCCATGAAGAAGTGGAAACCCTAAATAGACCTATAAACAGGGAAGAAATAGAAACAATGATCAAAAACCTCCCAAAAAACAAAAGTCCAGGACCCGAAGGCTACACTGGTGAATTCTACCAAACATTCAAAGAAGATTTGGAACCCATCTTTCTCAAAGTCTTCCAAAAATTAGTTGAAGAAGCAATACTCCCCAACACATTTTATGAGGCCAACATAACCTTCATACCAAAACCTGGCAAGGACAACACAAAAAAGAACTATAAACCAGTATCTCCAATGAATACAGATGCAGAAATCCTGAACAAAACACTACCAAATTGAATACAACAACATATCAAAAAAATAATATATCACAATCAAGTAGGATCCATTCCAGGAACACAAGGATGGTTCAACATACAGAAATAGATCAATGTAATATGCCACATCAACTAAACAAAGAACAAAAATCTTATGATCATATCAATAGATGCAGAAAAGGCATTCGATAAAATGGCATTATCAGTGAAAAGAAGGAATAATTTCAAAGTATGAAATCATCCCAGTATTGTCAGAGAAAAGAGGTAAATAACAGCACTTTTTTAAAAGAACAATAATTACTGAATACATTGTTAGAAGAAACAATGTATATTTTTAAATCTCAGTTAAAGAACAAAGCATGTGAAAAAATTCTATTGGTTTTTGAATAATAGAAAAGTAAAATGGGAATAAGTAGCTTTTAAGAAGAAAATCAACCAGTTTCCTACATTTGGTGGTTTGTTATTCTAAAAAGCCCTTGGTTGATAACACTATGCTTTCAAATAGACCTCTGTGAATTGATAATCCTCAATTAACCACCATAATAGAAAACTTTGAAATGAAAGTTAATACACAGAGTGAGACAATAGACTATTTTTTCTATTAATGATTTTGACTGTCAGCCCTAAGTACTATATTTTTCTCTCTTTATAATGCATTTTCCCCCCAAAAGTGGAGGGGAAAATGTTCGTGCATCTTATGGAGCGAAAAATACGGTATTTTATTAAATATTTTAACACACCATTTTGCTCAGAATATTTTTTTATTTTCCTCCTTAAAACCCTAGGTGTGTTTTATGGTCAGGTGCGTCTTATGGAGCAAAAAATATGGTATATCACATTTTTTTTAATTACACAATAAAATCTCTTTTACATTTTAAACAAAACACATACACATATCTGCAAAATGTAAGAAAAATACTGAGTGAACTCAAATGATATAGGAAATAATACCACTGTTTACTCCATTCTGAAACTCTAGTATTAATGCAGAAATGTAATAAAAAACACATTAGGGCATTACCTTAACTAATCAAAATTCTAATTCAGAGTTGCAAAAGACTACTCAACACATACACAATGGCTATTTGGACTAAGAATCAGTGTTCACAACATTGTTATTATTCACTATAATTATAATAATTATAAATATTATTCACAATAAACTAATCACTATAATTACTTTCAAAAACACTTAAGATTCAAAGACATAACTATAAATAACCAAGTCACAGGGGTATGAAGGACCTGGGGAATCTAGGGATCTTGATAAAACTATAGTAGAAGCCCTGGCTGGAGAGCTCTATTGGTTAGAGCACTGCTGCCAGTTCAATCCCCAGTCAGGGTATATAAACCAAAAGATAGATATTTCTCTCCCTCTCCCCCCATCCGTTTTTCCCCTCTCTCTAAAATCAGTAAATAATTTTTTTTAACTTTACCAAAAAAACTGTAATAGACTACAGTGCAGGACTAATAAGAAATGAGACTAAAAATGTAGGCAGGGAAAAAAAAATGTAGGCAGGGGTCAAGTCACAAAATGCCTACAATCTTAGATTTTTACCCTACCATGTCATGGTTTTCAAATTGAGTTCTGAGTACTTTATGGGACTATACAAGTATAAAAAAATCATAGGATAAAGATGGTGCATCTTCCATAAGTGTCAAGTTTATGAAAAAATATTTTGAAAGGGAGTTAAACAAGTTTAAGTTGATGCTTTTATAGTAAATCCACTTTTATTAGAACATAAAATTATGATTTTTTCAGACAGGATATGAATCTTCAAAGCAATTTCATTCTTTCAGAAAGTTAATTCAGGTTCACTATCCTCACAATTTGCAGAAAAGAGACAAATTAATAAACAATTGAGGAAAAGTTTGAGAGTGTCAGGAATGTGAAATGAAAGGATTTTTTGTTTGCTTTTTCAAGTAGGAGAGTAACATCAGATTTGTGCCTTCAGAAGCTCTCTTAAGGAAATCAGTAAGCAGGATACACTAAAACCTAAGAAAAAGGACAATAATAAGGATAGATGACAAACAGAAAATTTTTAAGTATGCCTAAGAGATGAAAAGGACATGGACCAAATTGAGGCTATAGGCCCTGGCTGGTTGGCTCAGTGGTAGACTGTCAACCCTGCGTGTGGAAGTCCCTAGTTCAGTGGTTCTCAACCTGTGGGTTGCGACCCCGGCGGGGGTCAAACGAACAAAACACAGGGGTCACCTAAAGCCATCGGAAAATACATATTTCCGATGGCTTTAGCCATCAAGAAGCTGCGCTACCGTCTGCAGCGCTACTCAGCTTGAACACATGCAGCTATGGATGTGCGTTCCAAACTGAATGCCTGCGGTCATGCGGAGATGTGATTGCATCATCCTTCCGGGGCCTAAGGGGCGGGGGGAAGCAGGGGGGGGGGAACACTCTACAGTCCATAGCAGCGCATGTGTCCGGCACTTGCTGACGTCATCAGTGGGTGGGTGCAGCAAGCGCCAGAGGACAGAAGCCTAAGAGGCGGAGAGGCAATGAGAATACATAATGCATATCAGGTATTTACATTCCGAATCATAACTGTAGCAAAATTACAGTTATGAAGTAGCCACCAAAATTATTTTTTGGTTTGGGGTCACTGCAACATGAGGAACTGTATTGCGGGGTCACGGCGTTAGAAAGGTTGAGAACCACTGCTCTAGTTGATTCCTGGTCAAGGCACACAGGAGAGGCAACCATCTGTTTTTCCCCCCTTCTCCCTTCTCTCTCTCTCTCTCTCTCTCTCTCCTTCCCTCCCTCCCTCTCTCCCTCACGCACAGCCAGTGGTAAGACTGAATCCAGCACGTTGGCCCAGGGTGCTGAGGATGGTTTCATGGAGCCTCTCTGCCTTAGGTGCTAAAAATAGCTTGGTTGTGAGCAGCCCCAGATGGGCAGAGCATCCACCCAAGATGGGATTGCCAGGTGGATCTGGGTCAGGACTGATATGGGAGTCTATCTACATATCTCCCCTACTCTCACTTTAAAAAAAAAATTGAGACTATAAAATCACAGAGGGCTAGGAAGATTTGAGAAAGCAGAGGAGGCTGACCAGACAGCACCCGATGGACTGCACAGTAGCCAGTGGTGAGATTCAAATAATTTAACAACTGGTTCTCTTCCCTAATGACCGTTTTAAGTATAAAAAGACAATATACTGAAAGGCGGTTTATTATTTCATACTGTTAATACTTAAATAAGAATTTAAAAGGTACACAACACTAGATTGTTATAAGAAAGAATTTTTAAATATTAATGAAAAAATATTAAATAATACCTGACACAAAACAATAAAACTGTTAAGATATTTCCATATTGCTTCTTCGTTGGCGTCCTCACTTGCATTTTTTTTTTTCACCTATGGGCGCTTAGAATACGCTGTTGCACAGATGAACATTAAAAAAGAGTAAGGAATGTAAATTTGTGATTTCGACATCGGGCAGATGCCCAGGCGCCCACTTTAGAAGCCTGATTACAAGTGCCATTTTAACAACCTGTTCGCTGAACCCAACAAAAAATTAGGTATCGGTTTGCCAAATGGTGCTAACCAGCTGAATCCCACCACTGATGAACTATTCAATGAGACAGCTTTTGAGAACCTATTAGTATAAAGGTGTGCATTTTCTTTAGAGCTAGTATTTCTGTAAGGTATCTATGTATCTTTGAAAGTTTCCATTTAAAAATAATATTTTCAGTGTGCCTTCTAATCATAGGAAGCATAGAGTTGTAAGATGCTAATAAAAATCTATTATACCAAAAATTTTTTTTTAATTGAGATTTTAAGTTAAGATTTATAAAAATGTTTAATAAAGATTATACCCATCTTTTCAAAAAGTTTTAAAAATATTATTGGGCTCCTACTTATCAGTTACCATTGTAGCTTTCCTGGAGACATAACTATACAGTATGAGACCTAGAGTTTGGGATGACCTTCATCCTGAAAGTGGTATTCTAGAATAAATGAATGAATAAACATAGACTCTTCTAGAGAAGAACAAGAATTTGAGTATTTAAAATATCTGATTACTGCCTTGGCCAGACAGTTCAGAGCATCATCTCAAAAACAGAGGGTGCCGGTTTGATCCCAGGTCAGGGCACATACAGGAACAGACTGATGTTCCTGTCTCTCTCTCTCCACCTTTCTCTTCCACTAAAGAAAAACAAATCTGATTACTTAATAACTAAACAAAAAGTACTCACTTTTTGAAAACCATATTAGTCATTTCATAAAAAGTAAATGTGGGCCCTGCCCGGTTGGCTCAGCGGTAGAGCGTCGGCCTGGTGTGCGGGGGACCCGGGTTCGATTCCCGGCCAGGGCACATGGGAGAAGCGCCCATTTGCTTCACCACCACCCCCCCTCCTTCCTCTCTGTCTCTCTCTTCCCCTCCCGCAGCCAAAGCTCCATTGGAGCAAAGATGGCCGGGGCGCTGGGGATGGCTCCTTGGCCTCTGCCCCAGGCGCTAGACTGGCTGCCCGGAGGGGCAGAGCATCACCCCCTGGTGGGCAGAGCGTTGCCCCTGGTGGGCGTGCCGGGTGGATCCCAGTCAGGCGCATGCGGGAGTCTGTCTGACTGTCTCTCCCCGTTTCCAGCTTCAGAAAAATACAAAAAAAAAAAAAAAAAAAGGAAATGTGTAGGTTAGCCAGATGATATTGGCTAAAAGGCACAAACTAAAATTAAAGTTAAATCTTCATTAGTAAGATGACAGTAAAATGCAGCCACAAAGAGAAAAAGAAACATTAGAATTGTTAAGATTAAAGATAAAATACCAAAATCCTTGTAGAATATATTCATGAAAAGATTACATCTTGAGGAAAAGATTAAGTAAATATTAGTTTCATTGGGCCAATAAAGATAGCAATTCTCAATCAAAAGAATCTAAAGAAAAAACTCCATTTTAATTGTTCTTAGAAACTAGAATACTTTGGCCTATTCTACTCATTTATGTAACACAGATCACTGATAGTTACAGTATGATTGTGATCAGAAAACTAGGAGAGGTACAAGTACAAAGATGATGGAAAAACAAACCAAATGTTATTTGTAATCAAACGATCTGTTTAGAATTTAAAACTATATATCATAAATATTAAAACATTTTATTATGAAAATCATAGAAAAAGGTCTAGACAAGTCTCTAGGTCCTAACAACCGTTTATCTTTCTTTTTCTTTTTTTTTTTTTTTTTTTTGTGCTGTTAGGTGAAACTCCAGCTTTCAAAAAACATGGCATAAGAATTTAACTTAACATAAAAATTTAAGATACTTTATTGGCAGTAAAATACTCATCTAGACATATAGATCTTATACCAATTTTCCAGTTCATACTTGCTACCTTAGTGAAAATCCTAAGATTTAGGTTAAACGTAAGTTCATAATAGAGAACTATCACAAAAATACAAATCAGTGTAATTCTCATAAAACCTCTCTCCATCATGAACACCAGGTAATTAAAACTGTTTCTTTTATTAGATCCTTTGATCTATTTTTTTCATGTCTCTTGAGAAAGGAAATGAGAAAGTTTCCAACAACAAAGTAAGACTACATAGAATTGTCTAATATTTGGGGTCTAAATATTTTCAGAATGCAAGGAAACAAATTTAGATGACATTCTACAAAGGAAATCAAGATATTTCTCCATCTCTCTTCTCGATTATCTACACATAGCTGCTATTTCTTCAATTTGCTCTTTAAAAAAAATGCCATCTGCCTCTTCCAAGCCCTCCCCCCACCCCCAAGCTTCCTTGCTCTCCTCTACTTGTATGGGGAGGAGAAAGTTGCTTCTATGAAATCAGTCCATTACAGGTATCCTTAAAGGTAGCATCACAAAACATTACCTGCCTGATGGGAAGTGGACAAATACAGAAAATTTGAAAGAGAGATGAGATACAAGGCTAACGCATACTTCCTTTACATTGCTTTTTTGAAACAAAATGGCCCCTTCATGCATATGGGTTATAAAGTTATATGCTGACATTTATTATGAGTGGCAATGTAAGATCTAATTACATAGTAATGAGACACTAGTATCATTTTATGGATCATGGGAAAACTGCCCTGCAATTATCAATAGCCAGTCCACTTGCAATTCCATGAGAATGAATGGTTACAGGAGAAACTACATGAATTGGCCCAGATCTGCAACTATCAGGACAGCCCACCCTCTCTATCTACGCAAAATATAGAAATTCAAGTTACATATGAAGTAGACAATTAAGAAGCCCTGAAGAATCAAAGATACGAACTAATTTTTTTTTCTTTTTGGAGAAACAAAAATACATAGGTATACGTACTCACAGGAGAAGAGGTTATTAGTTAGTATCCATCCTAACAATGATCATCTTTAAGTATCAGAATATGGGTGATTTCAATTTCCCCACTTTTCACTTCTCTGTATTTTCTTGCTTTCCTACAATGAGTATGTTCCCTCGACAATGGGAAGGGGTAGTTAAATAAATGCAGAGCTTCTAATCTTAAAGCAAGAGTTAATCTGGATCAAAGACACAAAGTAGCCTATCTTTAAGCTTCCTCAGAGTCACTGAGGAATAAATCCTCCAGTACTCGGCAAGCACAAGAAGGCTGCAAGATTCCCTAAGGCGGAGTGATAACCTCTCTATTCCGGGGCTTTAGCAAACCGAAGGGACAGAGTTGTTTCATACAAACTTGGTCAAGTGCTTCTGCGACAGGAAAACTCTCTCCCAGCTATCCCTTGAGTCCGCGCCCCTATGACACACCCAAGTCCCGAGGACCGCAGGCCGGCCCCTCGGCCCCTCTCAAGGTGCTCCGGTGAACACTTGGGACCCAAAACTGAGCTGCACAGCTCGCCTCAATTCTCCTTCATCTACAATTCCCCTCCCCCGCCCCTCCCCCCACACACACCCAGCGGGCCACAGGGGAAGGAGAAAGCCGGCCGGGCTCGGAGGCCGACGACCCCGGTTCCCTGACGTTAGACAAGCTGCGTCGCCTTTCCGAGCCTGTTTCCTAATCTGTCATCCTCGCAGGGTCACCGCAGTCTCAGAGCCGGGGGGAAAACGACGGACCGTTTTCCTAACTCTTCACCGAACCCTCCTCCCCTGACCGCAACAAGGCGCCGGGCAGCAGAGCCCTCCGGGCAGGCTCCCTCTGGAGCCCCGCTTTGCCCCCGGGCCGCGTCGTCGCCCAGCCCCGTCCCAGTACCTGGCAGCTGCTGTCCTGGGGCAGGTTTTTAACCAGGATCTTCCTGCGGTTACTCAGCTCCCGGCGCATCCGCTGCAGCCGCGCAGCGACCTCCTCCGGGTGCAGCGCGGGGGGCGCGGGTCCCCCGGCGTCCCCGCACGTCGCGGCGCAGGGGCCCGGCCCGCGCGGCTCCAACCCCGACCCCGCCGTGCCGCCCAGGCCCGCGCCCCCCGCGCCGCCGTCGCCTCCCGCCGCCGCCATCTTCCCGGCGCCCCGCGGCAGCGGGCTCCTCGGGAAGCTGGAGGGGAGGCGGAGAGAGAAAGCGGGAAGAGGCCCGGCGGGGGCGAGGCGGGCAGAGGCCGCAGAGTGGGCCCAGCCGGGAGGGGGAGGGGAGGCGGCGCGGCAGCCAGCAGCCGGCGGGCGGGAGGGAAACCTGAGCTCGGAGGAGGAGCGGAGAACCACCTCGCGGGAACCGCCCCCTCGGGCCCCCGCCCGCCCCCTCGGCCCCCGCGCGCGGGCCGCGCCCTCCCCGCCAGCCCGCCCGCCCCGGGGCCGCGCAGCCACACAGACACCTGTGCGGGCGCCGCGGGGCAGGATCCTTCCCGCCTGCAGCGCCTCAGTCAGCTGCCAGGCAGGGCTCTGGGTATGCTCCCTGCGCCGGCAGGTCCCCAGGGGGACTCATCCCAGGCGCCGGCCCCCGCGCGGCCACCCCGCGGGACAGCGCCTCTGTGCCCGGGCTCCCCTCGAAGCTCCCGCGCTGGGGCTGCCCCGGGGCTGCAGACCAGAATGCAGTCTCCGCAAACTTGGGGAGGTGCCCTACGGGCTCCAGCCCGCAACCCTTCTGTGTGCATATTTGGCGAAAAGGTCTTAGTTTACGATGAAAAATAAAATTTGAAATTTTCTAAGGATTACAAGGACAGATTTCGGAGGAAATTTTATATTTTTGGAAACACCTCATCGCAAAGAATTTTCCTAGCTGTGTGGATGAGAAAGCCAGTGTCCTTCGATCGTCCCTCCGTTCCTGATGTAGAGTTCCCAAGATATACACCCTGGATAGTTGCATATGCAACATATAAAGCAATGCTGAAAAAAAAAAGACTTAAGTGGGAGAAGAGCTAAGGCAGAGGGCTAGAGAATACGCTAATGGAACATTATTTTAATTGAAATTTACAGGAAGAGTTGCATTGTAGAATTATCAAAGTGATATTATCAGGTCAATCTGGTAGCCTTTGATTGGCATCAGCCCAAGTGACTATCAGCAAAGAGAAACCATGCATCTTAAGTGTGTAGCGTGCAAATACACGCGGGGGGGGGGGGTCAGAGGGGCTGCTTAACACCAATATTATTCTGTTAAGAAAACTATTTTTATTTTTTGAGAGAGAGGAAGGAGGGAGGTAGAGAAAAATCAACTCCTACCTACTTAGTTGTGTCATTGATTGCTTCTCATATATGCCCTGACTAGGGCTCCAACCACGACCTTGGGGTGGAGGCAGCGCCCTTGGGATCTAGAGCCTGGGACCATTGGATAGAGCTGGGCACCCCAGAATCCATCCAGTGACGCCTCCCCCCCCCCCATCTAACCAGTTGCCTAGGTGCTCTGGGGATTCCCTCTTCACTGTGCTACTGCCACTGGTGACTGGCTAGGAAACTATTTTAAATGTAACAAAAAGCCTGACCTGTGGTGGCGCAGTGGATAAAGCGTCCACCTGGAAATGCTGAGGTTGCAGGTTCAAAACCCTGGGCTTGCCTGGTCAAGGCACATATGGGAGTTGATGCTTCCAGCTCCTCCCCTCGTCTCTCTCTGTCTCTCCCTCTCCTCTCTAAAATGAATAAATAAAAAATTAACAAAAAATATTTTTAAAAATACTAAGTATTCAGTACTCAAGCTGTGCCTCCACGTATTTCTAGTACTTACATATATTTCGTTTACTCTGCACAATAATCCAGTTTTAACTTTCTATTTTTCTCATTTTACATATGAAGAAATGGAGCCTGATTGCTTAATTCTAAAGTGTAATGCTCTTAATAATATAAAAAGATTCATCTGTAACCCCAAAATAATGACTACTAATCTTCCTGAATTTATTCTCTGCCAGTAGATTCTTTTTTTTTTTTTTTAATTTTTATTTATTTATTTTTATTTATTCATTTTAGAGAGGAGAGGGAGAGACAGACAGAGAGAGAGAGACAGAGAGAGAGACAGAGAGAGAGAAGGGGGGGAGGAGCTAGAAGCATCAACTCCCATATGTGCCTTGACCAGGCAAGCCCAGGGTTTTGAACCAGCGACCTCAGCATTTCCAGGTCAACGCTTTATCCACTGCGCCACCACAGGTCAGGCTGCCAGTAGATTCTTGTATCATTAAAACGATTCTGCAGTACATGGATTCATAGCAGCACTATTCCCAACAGTCAAAGAGTGGAAACTGTTCATCTATCAATGAACAGATTAATTGTTGCATATACATACAATGGAATATTATTCAACCATAAAATGGAAGAAAGTACTGCTGCAAGGCAGATAAACCTTCAAAACATTATGCTTAGTGAAAGAAGCTAGACACAAGAGGTCATATATTGTATGATTTTACTTATATGAAATATTCGGTTAAGTAAATCATAGAGACAGAACACAGATGGAAAAGGAGGGAATGGAAAGCAATTGCTTAACAGGTACAGGTTTCCTTTTCTGCGTGGGCTAAAAAATGTTTTGGAATTAGACAGATGGTAGTTGACCAATGAAGTAAAGGTACTAAATAGTCACAAAACTGTTCACTAGAATGTTATGTGAATTGCTCCTCACACACAAAAAAATTATTTTTTTTCTATTTTTTTTTATTTATTCACTTTAGAGAGGAGAGAGAGAGAGAGAGAAAGGAGAGAGAGACAGGGGGGAGGAACAGGAAGCATCAACTCCCATATGTGCCTTGACCAGGCAAGCCCAGGGTTTTGAACCGGCGACCTCAGCATTTCCAGGTCGACGCTTTACCCACTGCACCACCACAGGTCAGGCCAAAAGCATTATTTTTAGATTTTATTTATTGATTTTTGGAGAGAGAGAAAGAGGGAGAGTGAGAAAGAAGGGGGAGAAGCGGGAAGCATCTACTGGTAGTAGTTGCTTCCTATATGTGCCTTGATGGGACAAGCCCAGGGATTTGAACCCACAACTTCAGCAGGCCAAGTCTTCACTTTATCCACTGCACCACCACAGGTCAGGCACACCCCACAGAAAAATTTAAATAATATTCTGCAGTTTGTAAGCCTTTTTCTATGTCAATACAATTGAACATCATTATGTTTTATGGCTGCAACTAGTCTATTGCAAGAATTGCCATACTTTCCATGACTATTCTCTTATTAGACATTTTTATCTATTAATAACAGCACTAGGGTTAATATCTTTGTGTCCGTATTTGCAGTTTTAATTTTTCCATAGAATAAAGAACTAGAAGCAAAATTTCTTCATCAAAGAATAAATGTATTTAAAATTTTTTGATACGTATTTCCAAACTGTTAATCCAAATTCGGAGGGACCCGAAATATGGAAGACAGGAAAAAGGTCCATCGTTTACACATTAAAGCTTTATTGTCTAGCTTGGCCAAGCGGCGGGAACTCAGACAGAAATCTGACGGAGCCCTGGCCGGTTGGCTCAGCGGTAGATCGTCGGCCTAGCGTGGGGAGGACCCGGGTTCGATTCCTGGCCAGGGCACACAGGAGAAGCGCCCGTTTGCTTCTCCACCCCTCTGCCGCGCTTTCCTCTCTGTCTCTCTCTTCCCCTCCCGCAGCCAAGGCTCCATTGGAGCAAGGATGGCCCGGGCGCTGGGGATGGCTCTGTGGCCTCTGCCTCAGGTGCTGGAGTGGCTCTGGTCGCAACATGGCGACGCCCAGGATGGGCAGAGCATCACCCCCTGGTGGGCAGAGCGTCGCCCCCTGGTGGGCGTGCCAGGTGGATCCCGGTCGGGCGCATGCGGGAGTCTGTCTGACTGTCTCTCCCTGTTTCCAGCTTCAGAAAAATGAAAAAAAACAAACAACAAAAAAAAGAAATCTGACAGAGAGCACGCCGGCCCTTTGTTCTACTTAGTTTTTATAGTTTTGTAAGTGGGAAGTACAGAAGCAAAAATTGCAATTAGGAGCCCCTTACCGCTACTGGTTATAGTCATATGTCCTTTAACATGATAGGACCACGTTCAATTTATTTGTTTTGTTTTTAATTTATTTTTATTTATTCATTTTAGAGAGGAGAGAGAGACAGGGGGTAGGAGCTGGAAGCATCAACTCCCATTTGTGCCTTGACCAGGCAAGCCCAGGGTTTTGAACCGGTGACCTCAGCATTTCTAGGTCGACGCTTTATCCACTGCGCCACCAGGACCACGTTCAATTTACAAACCACACATCATTTTGGAGAAAACAAAATTTACAAGTCAACACAATGGTAAAAAGATGTATCTTTACATATTAAAGGCTTTCCTATATTATCTAGTGTTTATCTGCTATCTCTCTGTCCAGAGTCACACACGCATTTACATAGGAGAGGTAGTTTCGGTGGGGACAAATGCCTGCAAATGGCTCATTGCTATAAGAAAAGGTTTATTTTGGCTTTTCTCTCCCTGTACCTGGCTAGCCATTCACCCCTTTCCCCACAGGCATTGGTGGAATGTCAGGGAATCCATGTTTTCCTCCCCTTTCATTTACAATACAATGCCAAGGGCCATCCTGGTTATGCCAATCACACAGCACAGAGACTATTTCTCACAATTTCTCTGCACACCTTAACCCAAATTAATAAAATGTTCTCCAAGCCTCCTAAAATATTAATATTAATTCTGTAGCCTTTGGTACTTTACAACACCTGCGGGTGAAATGGCTCAGTGGCTCCTCAAAATTATCCTCTTCAGTTTTCCGTATCATAAACATTGTCTAACAGAGTTCATTTCCCTGCTTGCCTCCATGATAATTTGGTGTCAAAATCTCATTTTGTTTTAAATTTTACTGCTTTGATTTTAAAAAGTTACAAATTTTTTTATTTTTAAAATTTTATTTAGAAAATTAACTTTAACACGGTGATATTGATCAATAAGAGTACATGTTTCAGGTAAACATTTCTATACTGCTTGAACTGTTCATTATGTTGTATACCCATCACCCAAAGTCAGATCATTTTCCATCACCTTGTATTTGTTCCTCTTTACACCCTTCCCCATCCACTCTCTCCTCCCCTCCCCCACACCTGCCTTCCCCTGATAACCACTTTGCTTTTATCTATGTCCATGAGTCTCAGTTTTATATCCCACCTATGTGTGAAATCATATAGTTCTTAGCTTTTTTTGATTTACTTATTTTACTCAGTATAATGTTCTCAAGGTCCATCTATGTTGTTGCAAATGTCATGTCATCATTTCTTACAGCTGAGTAGTATTCCATTATATATATATATATATATATATATATATATATATATATATATACCAACTGTTCTTTATTCAATCCTTTACTGAGGGACACTTGGGTTGTTTCCATGTCTTGGTCGCTGTGAATAATGCTGCAATGAACATGGGGGTGCATGTGTCTTTATGTACCAATGTTTTTGAGTTTTGGGGGATAACCCAGTATAGAGATTGTTGGGTCATATGGTAATCCTATTCTTAATTTTTTGAGGAACCACCATACTTTCTTCCATAATGGTTGTACTAATTTACATTCCCACCAGCAGTGAATGAGGGTTCCTTTTTCTCTACAGCCTCTCCAACACTTATTAACCGTCTTGTTGATAATAGCCAATCTAACAGGTGAGAGGTGTGGTATCTCATTGTAGTTTTGATTTGCATTTCTCTAATAGCTAGTGAAGATGAGCATCTTTTCATATCTCTCTTAGCTATTTGTATGTCCTCTTGGGAGAAGTGTCTGTTCAGGTCCTCTCCCCATTTTTTAATTGGATTGTTTGCATGTCTGTTGCAGTGCTTTGTGAGTTCTTTATATATTTGAATATTAACCTGTTATCAGAGCTGTTGTTTGCAAATATCTCCCATTTGGTTGGCTGTCTATTCTGTCAGTTCCTTTTGCTGTGCAGAAGTTTTTTAGTTTGATATAGTCCCATTCATTTATCTTTACCTTTACTTCCCTTGCCTTTGGGGTCAAATTCATAAATTGTTTTCTACAGCCAAGGTCCATGAGTTTAGTACCTATGTTTTCTTCTATGTAATTCATTGTTTCAGATCTTATATTTAAGTCTTTGATCCATTCTGAATTAATTTTTGTTCGGGGACAAACTGGTCAAGTTTCATTCTTTTGCATGTGGCTTTCTAATTTTCCCAGCACCATTTATTGAAGAGGCTTTCTTTTCTCCACTGTGTTTTTGGCTCCCTTTTCAAAGATGATTTGTCCATACATATGTGCTTTTATTTCTGAGCTCTCAATTTTGTTCCATTGGTCTATATGTCTGTTTTATGCAAAAGTTATGGATTTTAAATTCCAATCAAGTTCTGTTTTGTAAGCTGAGAGATTTTGAGAAGTATATTCTTTAAATTGGGCAGGAAGCATGACTAGCCTTAGCATATGTTCTGACCTGGAGTCATTCATTAAGTTTCAGAACATGTATTTATCTAAATGAGTACTGTCTCCTTGACAAACATTTATTAAATGTCTCTATGTGCTAGACAATATATATAAAGGCACTAATTATACAAAAATATGAAAATAAAGTTAATGTACGGTAGGGGCTCAATTTCACTGAGAGAAAATTTATAATTAAGAGTAACTCTGATAAACATGTGAACAGAAAAGTCAGGTGTATCCCTGGAAAATAGTGATCTCAGTCCAATTTTAGTGATTGCTTTTGCTGACAATATTTTTTAAACTGCTTTTTTGTTATTGACCTCAGATTCTATGGCAAATTCTTCTGCGTAGTTTATGCGGTAGTGAATGTTCATCTCTGAGAGACAGGTTTGACTTTTGGAAATAATTAAATGTTATTTAAAGCCAAGTCTGGTGAATGAATCAGGTGTTGATTATGCCTTTATGATTATGATTATGTAATTGAGGTTTGGAGTGCTAAGAGGGACATGACTACAATGTTATCTTTTTTTTTAAAGATATTTATTACTTTTTTTTTTCATTTTAGAGAGGAGAGCAAGAGAGACAGAGAGAGAGAGAGGAGAGAGAGACAGGGGGGAGGAGCTGGAAGCATCAACTCCCATATGTGCCTTGACCAGGCAAGCCCAGGGTTTCGAACCAGCGACCTCAGCATTTCCATGTTGACGCTTTATCCACTGTGCCACTACAGGTCAGGCTACAATGTTATCTTATTAAACCAATTTTATTAAGTAGCCACTTAACTTTGATACCACTCCTTGAACAATATTGCTGTGTCCTATAGGGTGGTCTCAAACTTTTGACCCTATCCAGTGAAAATTATTGTATATACCATAGTGGGAAATATATTTTGCATCACAACCCAGTATACATACACACATACAATTGAAATAAAGTTTTCACAAAATGTTTTCTTACCTGTTACAGCACACTCCAGTACTTCTTATTCTAGTGTACCGCCCCCCTTTCTTTTCATTGCTGGAGTGACACTAAATTGATTTCATGTGCCATTTATAAGTTATTGTTTTGACAAACACTGATCTAAGTGTCAAGTCAACTATGTTTTATTATTACTTTGGCTCAACTGTTTTCAAGGAATTCAGGAAGACTACTATTTTAAATTATTTAACTGAATTGATTACTATTGCCACATGAAAGAAATGGTTGGAAATTGCAAAGACTTGGAAATGCTACTAAAATTCCAAACAGTTCCTCTAGTTCCAGGTTTTAGCCTGACTCTCCAAATAGCAGTTTCTGTGGCAAATTAAAGAAACATTCTAATCTGAACCTGGAGTACAATTACCAAGCTGCAATTTATTTGCCAAAACCCATAGGTAATTATCATGATCTATGTAATTACCTTGTTCTTAAAACGTGAACCATATGCTCACTTTTGCCTTTATTTAAAAAAATATTTGGTGGTTATTTTGTGTATTTTTATTTTTTTTCAATCTTTATTTTTTTTAAATTTTTTTATTTATTCACTTTAGAGAGGAGAGGGAGAGACAGAGAGAGGGGGGGGGGAGACAGAGAGAGAGAAGGGGGGAAGAGCTGGAAGCATCAACTCCCATATGTGCCTTGACCAGGCAAGCACAGGGTTTCGAACCGGCGACCTCAGCATTTCCAGGTCGACGCTTTATCCACTGCACCACCACAGGTCAGGCTATTTTGTGTATTTTTTTTTTGTATTTTTCTGAAGCTGGAAACGGGGAGAGACAGTCAGACAGACTCCCGCATGCGCCCGACCGGGATCCACCCGGCACGCCCAACAGGGGCTATGCTCTGCCCACCAGGGGGCGATGTTCTGCCCCTCTGGGGCGTCGCTCTGCCGTGACCAGAGCCACTCTAGCGCCTGGGGCAGAGGCCAAGGAGCCATCCCCAGCGCCCAGGCCATCCTTGCTCCAATGGAGCCTTGGCTGCAGGAGGGGAAGAGAGAGACAGAGAGGAAGGAGGGGGTGGGGGTAGAGAAGCAAATGGGCGCTTCTCCCATGTGCCCTGGCCGGGAATCAAACCCGGGTCCCCCGCACGCCAGGCCGACGCTCTACCGCTGAGCCAACCGGCCAGGGCCTATTTTGTGTATTTTTAAAGCTCTGCAATTGGGTAAAATGTTGGAAAAGTTTAATAAGTCTCGGTTAAAAATAATAAGAATAATTAGTTAATACAGTGTCTTGTATCCAATCTTTTGCTTACATATTATGAAAATGTGATGAAAACAAGTATGAGATAAGACCTTGTAAACTGTAAGAATGATACTTTTACTTGTCATTTAATCATTCAATGATATATATGGAGTGCCTACAATGTACCAGGTACTGTAAAACACACCAAATTTGATTGATTTCTATTCAAAAATGGTCCTTTCTCTGGAGAAAGTAACAGCAATTCAGAAACTTCAAATTTGGCAAGATAAATACTGTGAATAAAGCTCTCAATGGCACAGAAGGGTGTTTTGATTTTGACTTGAAGGTATCACGAGGAGGTGGTGGATCTTGAAGGACAAGGAATTTTCTAGATGATAAGGGGCATGTACTGAAGCAGGGAACAGAAAGACACCCAAGGCATCATCAAAGAGGCTGGCACGTCCATGAAATTATAAGTTTGGTATTAATTAGGGCTGTGTTACTTTTAGGAGAGGAGCAGGAAATAAATGAGAAGGCAGCAGATGCCATGCTATGTTAAGAAGTTTATTCTAAGCCCTGGCCAGTTGGCTCAGTGGTAGAGCATCAGCCTGGCGTGTAGAAGTCCTGGGTTCAATTTCTGGCCAGGGCACACAGGAAAAACCCCATCTGCTTCTCCACCCTTCCCCCTCTACTTTCTCTCTATCTCTCTCTTCCCCTCCCACAGCCAAGCTCCACTGGTGCAAAGTTGGCCTGGGTGCTGAGGATGGCTCTATGGCCTCTGCTTCAGGTGCTAGAATGGCTCTGGTTGCAATGGAGCAATGCTGGGTGGATCTCAGTTGGGTGCATGCAGGAGTCTGTCTCTCTGCCTCCCCGCTTCTCACTTCTGAAATATACAAAAAAAAAAAAAAGTTTATTCTATTTTAATTCATTGTATGGCATAAAAGGCAATCCCATAGAGAAAAGGGATATCAAAGGCAGGGAAATGACATAATCAGATTTAGCTTTTTAAAAAATAATTCTGACAACAACGGAGAGAACGAATTTAGCAGGCATGATGTCAGGGAGACAAATTAGAAATCTTTTGTGTGGGGAAAACAGCTGTGTTAGACTTGCTCGCTGGTTTACCGCTGCAAGGACTTTGCCTGTGAGCACGTGACAATGCCACGTGTGGCCGTCTATGTAAGGCTATGGGGGTTTTCCCTCCATGGCGATTCTCCCAGACTGCTCTCCCGCCACAGTGAGATGTGGTTTTCTTGCTCCCTTGCCTTTCACTGTGAAAAGCAGGTCTTTCTTTGTTTACTGGTTCTTTTCTTTTTATTTGCTTGCCTGTCTTCGTGAGCTGCCCATAAACAGGTATGGGCTGATGCTTTCCGGCTGCGCAGTTCCTCTACCGTCTGCCTGAATTCATTGTGAACCTGCCTGGCCTCAGCCACCAGCATTACGTTTTGAAACAAAGTAAAAACATCTGAGGGTTTGTCCAGGAGTAGAATAATAGGAAGTGCATCAAGCTTTATATAGGTCACCAAAATAACCTACTTGTATTAAGTGTATAGAGCTTTGCATAGGTCACCTAAGCTTTTATTCTTCCTTATTTATATTTAATTTTAAGCCTTATAATCAAACTGTGATGTACCTAGCACCTACCTATTTACCAATGAAAAATCAAAGGCGGAGAAGGTAACTTGTCCGGTCACATAGCTGGCAGGGGTTTCAGGATTCCAGGGCAAAGCCATCTGATTTTGGAGCCTAGATATGTGAACTTACATAACTACACCTGGAGGAGGGGCTGGATTTGTGGGATTTTTCTGAGAGAAAAGAGTAGAGCCAAGTAGAAGCAGAATACAGTGATGGAGAGGGCAGGTTCGGAAGTTAAATTACCTGGATTCAATTCTGTGTAAGTGAAGTGAACTATTCAAAGCTTGTGAAAGAATAATTCAAATATGCTGAGCCTCAGGCTCTTCATCTCTAGAACAGAGACAATAATAACACCCATAAGGCTGTCATTAAAAGCTATTATGGGGATTAGATGAGGTAATGTATATAAAGGGCTTTTGTAGAGTGCTTAGCTCAAGGGCTAGATAAAAAGGCAGTCATAATACTAATAGTAGTAATAATAATTACTCATTAATTATTTTTAAAAGTTTTAGTGACTTATCAGATGTTAGCACAGAGAAAAAAGTCAAGAACAGTAAGATAGTGTCTAGTCGGAGAGATGAGATGAGTGGTAATGCTGCAGCTTAAAGTGGGAACAGTCCAGGGAGTAAAGACACCAAGGTCAAATTAGGCATCTGAGCTAAAAACTCTGTGGGACATCTAGACAAAAACACCCTATAGAATAAGTCTAAAACTGGTTAGAGAACCAGGCAGTTAAAAAATCAGACTGGACAAAGCCTGACCTGTGGTGGCGCAGTGGATAAAGCATTGACCTGGAACACTGAGGTCACCGGTTCAAAACCCTGGGCTTGCCTGGTCAAGGCACATTTGGGAGTTGATGCTTCCTGCTCCTCCCCCTTTCTCTTTCTCTCTCTCTTGCTCTCTCATTCTAACTCTCTTCTCTAAAATGAATAAATAAATAAGAATTAAAAAAAAAAAAAAGACTGGACGAGATCATTCAGGCCGAGAGTGTAGGTTGAAAAAGAAGTCCAAGAAATAGGACCATAGGGAACAATATTTAAAGGCCAGCAAGGAAAAAAAAAAAAAAAAGGAAGGTCCTTGGCAGTTCTGCTAAGTACTGCTTATACTACTTAGATGCCCAACCCATATAAACAGAGCCCGGTAAGAATGAGAAAAGCGTCTGGCAAACAGCTGGATTACATTACGTATTGCTCCTGATATTTTTATCTCTAGAAACCTTCGTGGTGTTCTCTAGCTCCTAATTCTTGGTTCCCACTCTGTTACCGGGGCTGGAACATCCCCTCCTTGGCTCTGGTGTCTTCACAGTATATTGACTTTGGTTGCTTTTTTAACTTTCCTTTTGAATCCTAAGCTGAACCAACTCACCACTCACTGCTTCCTGCTACTGACCTTGCATTCCATGACAACCAGCTATATAAAAAATAAAATAAAATCAAAAAGAAAAAAAAAAGATTGGAAAGGAGCTAGCAAGAGTGACTTCTGAGATGCCAAGGAAGCAAAATGTTTCAAGGAGAATGGTCAACTGTCAATGTAGCAAAGAGGACAAATAGAAGGCAGGCAGACAGTAGGAATTGGATTTGGCAGCTCAGAAGCTCCATGGTCTTTGAGAACAACTTGAAGAAAGTGATAAGACAGAGACAATTTAAAAGCATTAATTGGTGAGATAGACCTTATACCCTCTTATAATGCCGGTGGCCAAGGCCAGGCAGGTCTACATTGGATTCGGGCAGATGGTAGAGAAACTACGGAGCCAGAAAGCATTGGACAATTCCGTTTAACAGAGTCACAATGGTGGACGAGCACACAGGCAGGAGAAAACCACTTCTCAGGCAAACACAGCAAAAATGGCCCCCCACAGTGGTGGGCAGGTAATCTGTAATCTACAATCCGCCCTGAGGGCAAGCACCCATAGCCTTACATAGGCTTTGCACATGTGCCTCTGCCACACGCTCATGCGCTAATCAAAGAAAGTGCTTGCAGCTGGTACACCAGCAAGCAAGCCTAACACAGCCATTTCCCCAATGCCTCTGATTTTCTCAATGAAGCAGAAAGACCATTCTCTGATAGATTTTAGCAGGAAATTAAAATTTGTAGTCCACATAGGTGATTCATATATATTTAATTCTCACAACTACCATCTGGAACGGGTATATTATTTATTAAATTTTTAAATGTATTGTGTTAACATGGATTCAAGTGTCCCACTCAATATATCACCCTCACCCCCAAACTACGTGCCCCCATTATATATTATTTGTCCCCTTCCCTTTAATTCCCTCCCCCCCTTCCCTCTGGGACTTGCTGTCCTGTTATCTGTATCTATGTGTTATGTATAGATAATTTCACTAATCCCTTCACCTTCTCTGATCCCATCCCCTCATCCCCCTTCCCTCTGACAGCTGTCCCTCTGCTCCCTGTGACCCTGCCTCTGCCTTTATTCTGTTCTTCAGTTCACTTTGTTCATTAGATTCCACATATAAGTGAGATCATATGATATTTGTCTTTCTCTGCCTGGCTTATTTCACTTAGCATAATAGTCCCTAGGTTGGAATGGGTATTATTATCCTATCCCTGTGTTATATATTAGGCAACTGACAAAATGAAGTCATGCAGCTAGTATGGAGCAAATTTAGAACTCAAACCCAAGTCTGTCTCCAAATTCTCTGGGGTCTTTTGTTTGTTTTGTTTTTACTGCATTTGGATTTACAGCAGCCACCAAGGGAAATGTGAAGTATTGACATAGTAATAATAGAGGTAGTATTAAAAACATTTTTACTTATATGTAAGTATATCATAGTGGCAATGATGATTAGTAAAATGAGTCAGATGATCGAATAACAAAGGGGTAAATGCTTCTGCTGCTTAAAATCTAACTGCAAGTACAATAATAGCCTCATATCTAACTTTATGCCATAAAACACAGTGCCTGTGAGTACCTACAATCAAATGGTGTTACTTAATACAAATGACTTTTCTTAATTTCAACTTGGCTACAAAATATCATTTCTAGACTATCCTTTGTTGTATTCTGAACATATCTTTAAAATATTTATAAGCTCTTAATAATTCACTTATTTTATTTCTAAAGTTACAAAAGATAATTTGAAAGTTGTAAATAAGTTACAAACATTTCCTTTGACCCTTGAACTGTATAATACAAAAAGAATTTTACTCTTTGCCATTGAAGTTTATATTCTCTTGAAGCCCTGCTTCCTGAATTACAGAAGTCTAAGAAAGTAGAATACTTTCTATCAAAAATATAATTTTTAAAATTGGTAGCTATAAAATTATAGAAAAAAATCATGAAGCAGGCAGCATGAATAATGGAAAGATAATGAAGTATAACCCAGCTACATGGCAGGGAATGTTTTTAAATGATAAAGTTTTTATGTAGAATGGAGGGACTTACCATTTAAACAAGTGACATTTAAACATCACTTTGTTGAAAATCTTTTTTAAGTACATATACTAAGGAGCACATATTTACTTCCTAAAACAGATGATACTCAACCTGAATTATTTTTTAATGATGAATCTAATAACAGAATGATTGCCCTCTGGGTATATTGATAATTATAGGATAATTTCCTCCTACATTAAATGGCTTCATAAAGCTATGCCCTCTTAATTATTGTGCCTGTTTTTTATTGATTTTTGTCCCCTTGCTTGTCAATGCCCCTATCTCATGGCAGCCCATGTATTTGCACAGGCTCATTTATGCCTGTTGTAACATTAAAGCAGCCCACCAAACCCAAACACAGGTAAATTTTGCACATGCCCATGTTCATACAAATGTTCCTTGGCAGGCTCTCGTTCCATTTGGGCCTCCTGACCTTGGTGTCTCTTTTTCCTGCTCCTGCCACTCAGCTTTCCCTTCAAGAAGCACAAGAAGTGTAGATGGCTGACAACTTCCAGCTAGCTGCTGCACCGCCAGGTCGGAGCATTCATACAGCACCCGATCTCCCTTCGAGGAAGCTCCAGCCAATAACTAAACACAGTGGGGTGCTATAGCTGGGCTACTTCTGTCTCACACAAGTTCCTCCTTGGGCAACTTTGCTCTGGGACTCCCTACCCGGTCAAGACCTTCTTAGGGCTGCATGGCAGCCTGGGGCTCTTCCTACCCAATCTTCTCTTCTTCCCTCTCTCCTTTCACAAGTGTCTGACCTGCTTTGTGGATTGAAGGCTCTCCTCGCCTACCTTGCTCCACCTCCCCTTTATCCTTCACAGATGTTTTCCTAATATATCATATGGACACCTAATTTCCACTTGGTGTCTGCTTACCCAGAGGACCAACAGACACAATTGGTTAAATTAATAAATGGTCCAAGAAAGCAGGCAGTCAAATTAGGTTCACTTATGCTTGGCTAGGACCTCATCCTGAGTGGAATGTAGGGGACAGGCAGCCCTTGGCAGGGAGAGTCCCACAGTTGCTGAAGATTTCACTGGTGGTGACCTGGGAACGCATCCTGGTAGGGGGGAACAGCTTTGCTAGCTTGAAGATTCAGGTACTTGGAAGATATGGGGAGAATAATGATTAGAATTATAGTAGTGTTGGCTGGTTATTTCAAAGTTCTATTGATGCCCTACAGAGGTTAATGAGAAACTGAGATATAATGAAACAGTCAAAGGCACAGTGTGAAAGACAGGGAGCCTGTTTGATCTGGAGTACCTTCTTGAAAAATGGGGCTTAACACCATTGCACAGCTACCCCCCTTCTTTCACAGAATGGGGCAAACTCAAGGTCAGGTGGCTCTTAGAAGCCTGGAAAAGGTGGTGGCCCATGCTGAAGTGGAAATGCCTACGTTTCCATGGCAGATGTTAGAGGGAGAGATAAAAAGGCTGTGGGAAGGGGTGTGCTGCAATAACTTCATCATGTGAGACCAGAGGGCCCCCCGGAGGATCCAGTTCCACAGCAGGCCCACAGGACACACCGTTCTCCAGGCCACCAGGAGTGCACTGCTGCAAAGGGCACCAGCATCATTCAGACTCTCCTTGCAGATCAAGTGGTGGCTCTCCTTGCAGATCAAGGATGAAGCTGTCACAGATTAGCAATGGGGATGATAACTCTCCAGAATAATAGAAGCCATGTAACAAAACTTAACTGCCAGAAGCCAGGGGGCCACCATTACTGTAACTACCAGCAAAGTTGGAGGAGCTGACAAGGAAGCATGAACCACAGAGAACTGTGGAAATGGTTTACAGAGTTTTGTCTCTAGGGGCAAAATAGAAGGCAACCGAGAAGAGTGCCATTCAACATCTATAATCAGAAACAGGCAAGAACCAAGAAGCCGGAGGATGAAGGTAGTGGTCCTTCTTGGTTCATTGCTCAGTTCCTGGACCTGAGACGATTTGTAGGTCCAGGACGCAGTGACTGAGAGTTGTCTGTATCCCAAGAAAGAAGAACCCTGCAATACCATAATAAATATTAACTGCAATGATTTCCCCCATCCTGCCCAAAGGGCCCTACAGTCATTTACTCAGGTGACTGTATACTGGAAAAAAGAGAATAATCACTGGGGAACATCTACCTTGGAAAATTCACTAAAACATCAACTAGTCAAAATCACTTGACTAGACCGTATTAGCCAGCCTTCATCTCTGGCCGTTCCATAACTGACAAAATGGGCACACGCCTGGAATGACTAGACTGTCAGAGAGGATACCTACTTACCAAGGTCAGTCTAACTATTGCTGTCTCAGAACATCAACCTATCAGCAACAGAGATGAACACTGAAACTTGTTATGTCCTCCAGGAGAACAACTGCCACTTTTCTGTCCTGGAAAAGGACAGATTGATGTATGATCATCCTCTCAGCGACAGATACAGTGGTGGGATTCAAATAATTTAGCAACCCATTCTCTTCCCTAATGACCGTTTTAAGTATAAAAGAAGATACACCAAAAGGTAGTATATTAATTCATGCATTTACAACTTAAATAAGAATAAAAGAGGTACACATAACTAGATTGTTAAAAGTTTTAAAATAATGAAAAAAATTAAATAACACCTGAGAAAAAAACAATAAAACTGTTATTTAAGATATTTCTAATGACAGCTTGTCACCCCTGGTTGTTTGGCACTTTTTCTCTTTACGTTATATGTTTGTTTACTGAAGTAACAAACGTGAGGGAATCAAAATATAGTATTTCATCAAAGGTATAATGGGTTTTATGAAGTGAATAAATATTACAAGTATAGTTCCATCAATTTTTTTCACCTCTGGATGGAATGAACATCACTACAGCTGCTTAGGATATGCTGTTGCACAGGTGAACATTAAAAAAGAGTAAGGAATGCAAATTTGTGATTTCAACGAAAAATTAGGTATTGGTTCTGCCAAACCAGTGCGAAGTGGCTGAATTCCTCTACTGGATAGATACCTTGCTTAGGTCTGGGTCTGTTTTTTCTGCCTAGAGAACCTCAGTCACCGTCACTATCCAGGAGTTGACCCAGTCCTGGGTTCCTGGCGTGGAGTTCCATACTGCATAGATCTGACTGCGGAACCCACCTCACAGTGAGGCAAGGGCAGGACTTTGACCATGGACTCCAGTGACCCCTCACCATCCGTAAGCACCTGGCCCTGACAGAATGGTGGAGCATCTTCCTAAGGCATAGCTGAAAAGCAGCTCAGAGGCAATGCTCTGAAATAGGGTGATACCTAGGATACAGCATATGCCGTTAATCAGAGACTTCTATATGGCACTGGGTCTCCAAATGGAGGAGTATCTGGACAGGGGAAACCAGCGGGAGAAACAGTGTAGCCCCCTTGCCATCTCTCCTAGTGACCAACTGGAGGACATTTTGCTTCCTTTCCCTACAATGCTGAGCTCACCCTCAGAGAGGGTGAGGTTCTCATCCCCAAACCAGCATGTTCTTACTAGGGTGCCAGCAAAGTCCTATTTAACTGCAAATTATAGCTGCTGCATGAACATTTTGGACTTTTTGTATCTAGTAAGCCCCAGGCAAGAAGAGAAGTCACCATCTTTGTGGGGATAAAAGACCTAGAACAGAGGAAGGATGCAAGGCTGCATCTCCATAAGGTGACCCACTTGGGTCCCTCTTTTATTCCCTTGACCAGTTGTAACCCTGAATGGACAGGTGTAGCAAAGATGGCTTGAGAAGGTATTGATTGCCAATGAATCAGGCTCCTCAGGAATGAAGGTCTGGCTTACACCACTAGGTAAGCCACCAGGAATGACAGAAGTGACAGGTGAAGGGGTGGGGAATTTAGAAAGGACAGTGAAGGAGCAAGACAATGAATACCGACCAGTTACAGTTCTGAGATCAGCTGCAGCATCTAGGAGTATAGTTTTTCCCACTAACCTTCCTCTTTGAAGTTTCCTCTCAGGAAGAGAGGCTCACAGGAGCCATGGAAGAGCTGTTCTCCAAACCTATGTGACTAAGTGTATCTGAGAAGCACAAAGTGGTGAACCAGAGCAGCCATGCTGATGTACTCTCAGATCTCCCTTCCAAGGAACCTGCCATGAAGACTGTAGTTGGCTGAGCATCTTCAGCTCCTGCCCCTTGTGACCTGGCACAGCATTCATACTGAAGCCGGGCTCCCTCCAGGCTGCGCCTAGCTAATCACTGAACACAGTGGGGCTACTAGAGCTGGGGATGCATGCTACTAGAGTTCCTTGATGCATGAGAGCTCCAGCTATCTTTAGGGCTCTTTGCCACTGACCTTACTGCATTGCAGTCAGAGGCTTTTTCTACAAGACCCGTGTAATGCCGGTGGTTGAGGCCAGGCAGACGGTAGACGAACTGTGGAGCCGGAAAGCGTCAGGTCATTACCCATTTATTGGAGGCTCGCAGAGACAGGCGAGTGAATAAACAAAGGAAAACTGGCTTTTAGCAGTGGAGGGCAAGGGATCAGGAAAACCGCCCCTCATGGTGACGGCTGAGGGAGTCAGGGAACCATACCTTGCAGTGAGGAAAGTGATCTGGGAGAATCACCCGAAGGAAAGCACCCATAGCTTTTCACAGACACACATACGTGGCTTTCTGCCACATGCTCATGCATTAATTGTGCAAAGTGCTTGCAGTTAGGAAACCAGCAAGCAAGCCTAACACAGCTGTTTTCCCCACAACCTTTTCTTTCCTCTCTCCTTTCACAGGGGTCAGACCTCTGTTGTGATTTGAGAGCCCAACCCACTTACTACTCCTGCTCCCACCCCAGAGGCGGATTTTACAGCGGTGGATGCACTGGGCACGTGCCCTAGGCCCACAAAACCCCAACTTTACACTTTTTTCCTAATGACACCAAGTTTGGTTTCCTATATGCAATTTTAAAATTAATAGTACATAATATTTTTATTTATTTAAAAATACAGTTAACATGTATTTTTATTTATATTGGGGCCCAATGTTGTCTTCTGTGCCTGGGGCCTCAACTGACTTGAATCTGCCTCACCCCACCCCCTTTATTTTTCAAAGTCATCGCCCTCAATAAAATTCCTGATAATCTCATTCTATTTTGTTTTATTTTTCTTTGTTTTTGTTGGTGTTTGTTCTATCTTGCTGTCTTGCTACTTTGAAGACCTGAACTGGGACAAAAAAAAATTATTTTCAATTTTGATATTTAGAACTCCTTAAGAAAATCTGCCCTGGCCGGTTGGCTCAGCGGTAGAGCGTCGGCCTGGCGTGTGGGGTACCCGGGTTCGATTCCCGGCCAGGGCACATAGGAGAAGCGCCCATTTGCTTCTCCACCCCCACCCCCTCCTTCCTCTCTGTCTCTCTCTTCCCCTCCCGCAGCCAAGGCTCCATTGGAGCAAAGATGGCCCGGGCGCTGGGGATGGCTCCTTGGCCTCTGCCCCAGGCGCTAGAGTGGCTCTGGTCTCGGCAGAGCGACCCCCAGGAGGGGCAGAGCATCACCTCCTGGTGGGCAGAGCGTCGCCCCCTGGTGGGCGTGCCGGGTGGATCCCGGTCGGGCGCATGCAGGAGTCTGTCTGTCTCTCCCCGTTTCCAGCTTCAGAAAAAAAAAATCTGATATGTTTGTCCTTCTGGTTTATTCTTTGGCCAGCTTGTATGGTCCACCTCGGGCTGTCCCTTTAGTCTCCCCTCTTGCACATTTCCATGCCATGTTTGTCTTCACTGGAACTTGGCATTCAAGCTAATTAGCTCAGTCCTGACAACAGTCTTATCGTTGATTAGTAATGAATTACAGTCCTTGAACACTTACTGCTTTTGAAGCCAAGCTACCAGGTGCTCCATGTTGTCAATGCATAAATTATCTAGTCTAATTTAGTAGACAGTTAAAACACACACACACACACACACACACACACACACACACACTAAGCTTCCCTTCAGATTCTAAATTCCACCTCCTTCTGAGCCAGCTGAGGTAGGGTTTTTTTGTTTGTTTTGTTTTGTTTTTAAATTCATTTTAGAGAGGAGAGAGAAAGGAAGAGGGAGAGAGGAGAGAGAGACAGAGAGAGAAGGTGGGGAGGAGCTGGAAGCATCAACTCCCATATGTGCCTTGACCAGGCAAGCCCAGGGTTTTGAACCGGCAACCTCAGCATTTCAAGGTCAACGCTTTATCCACTGCGCCACCACAGGTCAGGCGAGGTAGGGGTTTTTTTGTTTTGTTTTTGTTTTTCATCTTTTCTGAAGCTGGAAACAGGGAGAGACAGTCAGACAGACTCCCGCATGCGCCCGACCGGGATCCACCCGGCACGCCCACCAGGGGGCGACGCTCTGCCCACCAGGGGGCGATGCTCTGCCCATCCTGGGCGTCGCCATGTTGCGACCAGAGCCACTCTAGCGCCTGGGGCAGAGGCCACAGAGCCATCCCCAGCGCCCGGGCCATCTTTTGCTCCAATGGAGCCTTGGCTGCGGGAGGGGAAGAGAGAGACAGAGAGGAAGGCGCAGCGGAGGGGTGGAGAAGCAAATGGGCGCTTCTCCTATGTGCCCTGGCCGGGAATCGAACCTGGGTCCTCTGCACGCTAGGCCGATGCTCTACCGCTGAGCCAACCGGCCAGGGCCGAGGTAGGGGTTTTAAAGTTAATTCTCCCCATACCTTAACAAACATATTGCTGGATCTAAATTCCTAGGATTCTCTAGTTAAAGCCTGAATGTCTTTTGGAATCATTAGCATTTAAGCTGTCCCCTCAAAAGGAGTGTTCCTACAACTGCCTGTTTTCAGCTCATTTTACCTCCCTCCATTTTGCTATTCCAGGTCTCTTGCCAGCTCTTCCATTTCTTTTTTTGGTTGAAATATTCCATTACCCCTTCTGCTTTTGCATTCAATCGTCCATTTACAGGCAGCCTTTTGCTTTTATTCACCCAGTAAGAGAAACCAAACCTTTAAAATTGTACTATTCCAGGATAGTTTTCACAAGAGCACAGGTCCTTTTCTTAATGTGTTTTTCAGCTGGGGAACTTATTTCTGACACAGGAAGAGAGTCCAAGACAGGCCATGGCAAAGAAAATCTCAGTGAAGCAGGTTACTGATCCATGTATACTCCTGAAGTTCTCCTGGCACTCGTCACTGTAGGAACCCAGATCTTTGATGCATATGCACCTACTCTTTTTTCTTTTGTGTGTGTGACTGAGACAGAGAGAGGATAGATAGGGACAGACAGGCAGGAAGGGAGAGAGATGAGAAGCATCAATTCTTCATTGCGGCTCCTTAGTCTCCTTAGTTGTTCATTGATTGCTTTCTCATATGTGCCTTGCTTGACGGGGAAGGCTAAAACAAGTGAGTGACCCCTTGCTCAAGCCACTGACCTTGGGCTCAAGCTAGCGACCTTGAGCTTTAAGCCAGTGATCATGGGGTCATGTCTATGATCACACACTCAAGCTAGTGAGCCCTCGCTCAAATCGGCAACTCAGGATTTCAAACCTGGGTCCTCCGTGTCCCAGTCCAACGCTCTTATCCACTGCGCCACCACCTGGTCAGGTGATGCACATGCACCTTTAATGCAACTATAAATATTTCCCTAACAGTGTCCATTCACAAAGTTCATCCAAGTTTTCATTGAGTTGAGTCTCACATAACACAAACATATCTTGAACTGTCTCATAACGATCACCATGTGCTGAAGGAGTCTTAGGAAATCAGCTCTGCTGTAGTCTCTTGCCTCTGGGCAGAATTACACATAATACAACCCAGACAGGAGGAAAAGCTTCTCCAGAAAAAGTCAATAACCTCTTTAACAGTGAGCACAGAAAGGAATTTCTTCTTTGAATATAGAAATCCCTATGCTACAGCTCAAATCCATGTTTTTAAAATTATAAGTCTGATATAGTTTCAAAAACTCGTTTTTTTTTAACACAATGAGCAAACATATTCCCCAAATTGCAACTATTTCCTACAGTAAACATTTGCATGTAGATGACCATTTTCTATTTGAATCAAAATACAACTTAGTCATACATTAAATAAATATTAAACTCAAGCCTTCTATAGTTATTTGTAATGTCAGTGGCCCAGTCATGGCCAGGCAGGTCCACACTGGATTCAGGCAGACAGCAGAGAAACTGGGGAGCCGGAAAGTGTTGGGCCATACTCGTTTATCGGAGGCTCACAAAGACAGGCAAGTAAATGAACAACAAAAGGGAAAGAGCTGATAAAGAAAGGAAAATATATTTACAGCAAGGGCAAGGAAGCAAGGAAAACTGCACCTCACAGTGGTGGGAGAGCGATCTGGGAGAATCGGCTCAGGGGAAGCACCCATCGCCTTACACGGGCTGTGCGCATGTGCCTCTGCCCCGTGCTCACGCACTAATCAAGCAAAGGGCTTGCAGCTGGTAAACCCGCGAGCAAGCCTAACACAGCTGCCCCAAATTATTAATCTCAAATATTTTTAGTAATTTTTAAAATCACTTCTACCTTTTGAAATTCACCATGTGCTCATGGCTTCTTTGACAGAGTCAGTATTTTTCTGTTTCTGTAACCTTTTTATTTTATTTTATTTATTCATTTTTAGAGAGGAGAGAGAGAGGGAGAGAGAGAGACAGAGAGGGAGAGAGAGGAGAGAGAGACAGAGAGAGAGAAGGGGGGAGGAGCTGGAAGCATCAACTCCCATATGTGCCTTGACCAGGCAAGCCCAGGGTTTCGAACCAGCGACCTCAGCATTTCCAGGTTGACGCTTTATTCACCACAGGTCAGGCCTGTAATCATTTTTAAATGCCAAATTAGTCACTTTTTGCCCAGTGGCTAAACTTTTCTGTCTTCATTGCCTCTAACCCTTTAGGCATTTATGAAAACATTAGTTTTTGACAACAACAAGATTCATTCAGCTCCTCTTGCTCTCCCTTCCCCTAAGTTCTGGTACTGTAAACCTTCCATGGAGCCCTGGTTCCTTTCCCAAAGAATTATTTATTTATTTATTCATTTATTTATTTATTTATTATTTTTTACAGAGACAGAGTAAGTCAGAGAGAGGGATAAACAGGGACAGACAGACAGAAACAGAGAGAGATGAGAAGCATCAATCATTAGTTTTTCATTGCACGTTACAACACCTTAGCTGTTCATTGATTGCTTTCTCATATGTGCCTTGACCGCGGGCCTTCAGCAGACTGAGTAACCCCTTGCTGGAGCCAGTGACCTTGGGTTCAAGCTGGTGGGATTTTGCTCAAACCAGATGAGCCTGTGCTCAAGCTGGTGACCTCGGAGTCTCGAACCTGGGTCCTCCGCATCCCAGTCCGACACTCTATCCATTGCGCCACCGCCTGGTCAGGCTCCCAAAGAATTTTGTAAGGAGAAAAGCCAGGCATACCAGAGGTTCACATATGTTCCCTCACAACTACTGAGGTGTTTTGAGTTGACTTATAGGATAAGTAGGAGTTAGAAAGTGTGTTTTAGGCAAGGGGTGGGGTCAGGGAAGAGGTGGGTGAAGATCTAATAAGGAAAGACAATGATTAACCAAGATGTAAAATAATGTATGCAAGTTGATATGAAAGAGGACATAAAGGGACTATAGAAGCACATCAAAGCAACATCTTATCTGGGAACTGGCAGGTATTAATAAGGGGAGGTTTTTGAACACAGTGACTATTGAATTAGGTAACACAGCCTGAGCAGGAGCTCCTGACCTGCACTGTCAAATTCCCACTCTTAGTTCACCTCGCTTGTGTGGTTGCAAAAATGTAAATAATTTAGTCTGTCTGAATTTTTTTGTGTCTTTCTTTATTAGCCCAAACCCATTAATAAATTCTCCTAATCCTACTAAGTTAATACAGTATATTTCTCTCAATGTAACACGGAGATAATAAACTTTCCAAGTAGACTTAACTACATAATTACAGCTTTTAAAATCCTTTTTGACTACTTTTATAGATCCTTTCATTTGTTTAAAATGTACCTTCTTCCCATTACAATATAACATCCATGTGGACAAGGACCCAGTTTAGTGCACTCCTCCCATCCCTAGAGCTTAGCACAGGCTCTGGCACCCGTTAGGCAAGCAGTACACATTTGTGGAGTGAGTGACTCATTTTATAGAAATATTGGTAGCTGCAATGAAAAGAACAGATTGGCATTCAGTGAGCCTAGAAGCAGAGACTCCAGATGGAGACTACCGTGGTTCTTCAAATGAGAGATGAAGATGATTCAGACTAACGTAATCACCGAGAGGGACGAAGAGAAATGAACAGATCTGAGACATAGTTAGAAGGCAACGTAGAAAGTACTTGGTGATTGATTTGGCTGGAAGGAGCTGTGCAGGAGCAAGAAAATCAAGATTTTCACCTTGAACAACGTCTGAGAAGGGGAACCCTGAGGAGAAGTGGGTTAGGCAGGCACTTGGTGAACGATAATGAGTCTAGCTGGTGTGGATTCTGGGAGCTACCTAAGTACCACCGCCCAATAAGCAATTACAAGTTTCCAATTCTGTACCTCAGAAGAATGGCCAATGCTTCAAAAATAGGATTGGGGAAAAGCACAGCCACAGAAAATGTCATGTGAACACCTGAAAGCAGCACGTGAGAAGAGGGCTTAGGATAAAACCCTGAGAATTTCCCACATACAAGAATTCTTTCTTTTTTTTGAGGAATCAAAACTTGTTTATTGAGTTGGTTAGACTTGGTAAGTACACAGAAAATGGCTTCATTTCTTTCCTATCACCGACTTCGAACCATCGAACCTGATTTGAAACCCATTCTATTAATCTTTGTTAACTTCTCAATATTCAAATAGTCTTACTTTTATACACTAAAATGTTCAGACTGATCTAAAGAAAACTCCCATCTAAAGTCCATCTTCCCCTAGTCTAAGCTGCCCTCCTCCCTCCAGCTGCAGCCTGACTCCAGTCCCCAGTCAAGGAGTGGAGGAAGGAGGTGGTCTGTTATTTCTATTGTTTTGTACCATTTTACCCCCTTCCTCCTCTGTTTCTTAGTTTCTTCCAGGTTAATGTAGGAAAGTGGGATAAAAGAAAACATGGCAAAATTATTTCTTTTTTGGTTGGCTGTTAAATTTCCTTTCCTGTGACAGATGTTAAAATGCTTTCCTGTGAGGGCCTTGTGAGCTCTCTAAAAGCATTTACTTATTCCTCATCTTCCTCTAAACATCTGGGGACTTCTTCAGTACACTGCTTCTTGACTCAGAATATCCAATATCCATCTGACTTCTAACAATTTCTCTCAACCTCCATCACAGCCTACTTCTTGAATCGGATCCTTGCGAGATCATAGTGACTACCTGTATTAGTCAAGATAGGCTAAGTTATGCTATAACAGCTCCTAAATATTTTTAAAATTTGTATTGATTTTTATTATTTTATTTTAAAAATCACATTTAAAGGGGTGACATTGATCCATAAGAGTACATAAATTTCAGGTAAACATTTCTACAGCATTTGAACTGTTGATTATGTTGTGAACCCAACACCCAAAGTCAAATCATTTTCCGTCACCTTATATTTGTCCCTCTTTACTCCCTTCCCTCACTCCTCCCCCACATTCCCCTCCCCCTGGTAACCACTTCACTTTTATCTATGTTCATAAGTCTCAGTTTTATATCCCACTATGTGTGAATTTATATAGTTCTTGACTTTTTCTGATTTACTTATTCTACTCAGTATAATGTTATCAAGGTCCATCCATGTTGCTGTAAATGATCCGATGTCATCATTTCTTATGGCTGAGTAGTATTCCATAATATATATGTACCACATCTTCTTTATCCAATCCTCTACTGAAGGACACTTGGGTTGTTTCCATGCCTTGGCCATTGTGAATAATGCTGTGATAAACATGGGGGTGCATGTGTCTTTATGTACCAATTTTGAGAGGGGGGGGCAAGGGTGGGGGGGAAGAAAGAGAGAGAAACATTGATTTTTTTTGTTCCATTTATTTATCCATTCATTGGTTGTTTCTTGCATGTGCCCTTGACCAGGGATTGAACCTGCAGCCTTGGTGCATCTAGATGATGCTCCGACCAACTGAGTAGCTGGCCAGGGCACAGCTCCTAAATCCTGACTGAAATGTACTCATGCTCTGTCCATTGTGGGTTGGCAGAGGAATCTACTTATCAGAGCCAGAGCCATCAGGAACCCAGTCTAATATTTTTTTTATTTTTTTTATTCATTTTAGAGAGGAGAGAGAGAGACAGAGAGAGAGAGAGAGAGAGGAGGAGCTGGAAGCATCAACTCCCATATGTGCCCTGACCAGGCAAGCCCAGGGTTTCGAACCGGCGACCTCAGCATTTCCAGGTCGACGCTTTATCCACTGCGCCACCACAGGTCAGGCGAACCCAGTCTAATAGATACTCCCTCTTGACTCATGTTTCTCTGTTCACCATAGCAGGTAGAAGAAAAAAAAAAACACGTCATGAATTCTGCGCTGTCACTTTCAGCTCCTACCTAGAAGTGACACCTTGCTTCTGCTCACATTTTATGGGCCAAAGCAGGAGACATTCCCAACTCTAAAGTGAAGGTACATGAGGACGTATAATCACATGCCCAGTTAAAGAGAACTGGGATCATTTTAAACAGCCCTACTACCGACCATATTCCCATGTGGTACAGCTGGCCTGGAGGAATGATTCCAAACCTTAGTAATGGAGTCCGCTCCCACTGTCTCTTCCCACCCTCCTCACTCCCCCTGCTGACAGCCTTTCCAGCCAGCTCTGTCTTTATCACACAGACTATTAAGCTCTTTGAAGTCCATGTCAGGTTCTCCAAAAACTGTGCTTGGCTCTGGTACCAGCCTGGAAGTGGAACAAGGAGTTTTTGCAATTCAGTGAGCATCTAGCCAGGAGTAAGAAGCTAGTGTTCATTTCTGGAAAGCACTCACCCTAAATTTTTCTGACTGGACACTTTCTGCCTCTCTCACTTGGCTTGAGATGAGGTAGCATGCCCCTAATCTCCTCTGTGGGAGAAGAAAAAAATGCCCCAACACTCACAACTCGGTCAGCAACTCTCTTTTAAGAAATTCTCCTCCTGTAGTGAATCCTCAGATGAGTTAGGGGCACTGGACAAGCTCTATCCATTCTTTTTTTTTTTTTTTTTTTAATTTTTTTTTTAATTTTTTTTTTAATTTATTTTTTATTTCATTTTAGAGTGGAGGGAGAGAGAGAGAGAGGAGAGACAGAGAGAAGTGGGGGAGGAGCAGGAAGCATCAACTCCCATATGTGCCTTGACCAGGCAAGCCCAGGGTTTCGAAACGGCAACCTCAGCATTTCCAGGTCGACGCTTTATCCACTGCGCCACCACAGGTCAGGCGCTCTATCCATTCTTAACAAGTTATAATACTTCTCTTGTGAATACAGGAGTGCATGTCATTTGTTTTCAAGCTTAAAGCTGAGACATCAGGGAAGTTCTTTGGCATTTCATTTGATCTGTTAAGTGGATTAAGGACCAGCTACCAAAGAAGTAAAAAAAACCAGGAGAATATTTGGCCATGGAGCCAGAGTATTTAAAAAATACAGAAGTGTTCAACAGTTTTTTAACCTGTTGAGAGACCAAGGAAAATAAGGACACAAAAGTGTCCACTGGATTTGGAAGGAAAGATGATGACCTCACTGAGGGTGGGGAAGGAGTCATGTAACGGGGTTGAGGAGTGAGTGACAGGTAGGTAAGAGGGTAGGGACAGCCATCACATCAAGCACATGTCAGGAACTGTGGTAATGGCCCAGGCCAGTGGTGCAGTTGATAGAGCATTGTCCTGGAGCACATAGGACACCAGCTTGACACCAAATGTCACCAGTTCGAAACCCAGTCAGGGCACATATGAGAAGCAATCAATGGCACAACTAAGAGGAAGAACAAGTTGATGCTTCTCTCTCTCTCTCTCTCTCTCTTTCTCTCTCTCTCTCTCTCTCTCATTCTTAGTGAAGGGAAGAGGGCTCAGGTGGTGCTCGCGGGCAGAACTAGGGGTAAGAAGAAGGTTATTTATTTATTTATATTTTTCTGAAGTGAGAAATGGGGAGGCAGAGACAGACTCCTGCACACATCTGACCAGGATCCACCTGGCAAGCCCACTAGGGGGCGATGCTCTGCCCATCTGGGGTGTTGCTTCATTGCAACCAGAGCCATTCTAGTACCTGAGGCAGAGGCTGTGGAGCTGTCCTCAGCGCCCGGGCCAACTTTGCTCCAATTGAGCCTTGGTTGTGGGAGGGGAAGAGAGAGATAGAGAGGAAGAAGAGGGGGAAGGGTGGAGAAGTAGATGTGTACTTCTCTTGTATCCTCTTGTAGGGAATCAAACCTGGGACTTCCACACACTGGACTGATGCTCTACCACTGAGCCAAGCGGTCAGGGCCAGAAGAAGGTTTGTTTTTAAAATGAAAGACTTGATCATGTTTAAGTACTAATATAAAAGAACTAGTTGAGAATGAGAGAGTAAATGGCTGATGAAATGGTTTTCAGTCAGCAATTTTTTACTTCCAAAGGAAAACCACCCCATATCAGAGATGCTGCTAACAGTGGGTGCTGGTCATTGGACTGGTGGTGAGGTGGGGCATGAGAAGAACTGAAACACCGTCTCTGGGTGAACAGTACTGCTGCAGGGACAGCCGTGGTTCTCATTTAACAGAATAGGTATGTTTAGAGAGCTCTCAACATTTACAAACCTGTTTGAATCCTCAAGTGCATACTTTTATTCTCTTGGTGGTAAATAAGAGTCTTACCTTGCTCCCCTGGTGCTGTTTACCTAGATCATTAAAGTATATTTTTATATATTTTATTGCTTATCATTGGAAAACCCCTCAGGGTACCATTTAGCGTTTGTAAGGGACTAATCTGCTAAGTGCTTTTTGTCTTCCAACTCCCACTCAAGTACTGTGTTGCAGCAACAACCTTCTCTCCCTTCAGGATGTGTGAACTTTTTGATTTTGCACGTTTTAAATTATTTAATTTGTGTGGCTTAAAAAAAAAGTCTTATGTGTAAAAAAGAGGTGTTGCCACAGCTTCATTTTAAACTTAAGTTATATGGATCCTTAACTTTGATCTTGAAAACATATATAGATCATAATTAAAAACCCAGTTAGTATTTTCACCTCAGCTCCTGACATGCCCTCCAACTTCCCTCCATGACCACCATCTAACACTGTGCCTAGAAATGGTCGGAGTTTAATCAGGGTCCAACGAAAAGATGGATAGAGGAATGTAGGAAAGAATAAGTGAACAGTGTATGTGCAGCAGATAAGACAGCAAGTCTCACTCAACTTTATTTCCACCCCCTTGTAATGTGCCTTACTGAACAGTCAAGCCTGGAAAGCTCAAAGCGATCCGTTTCAGACTTCCTTATATCATTCTCCATGTATAACCTCCCTCCCACCAAGTGGGTCCAGCTAAGTAAAATTGTACGGTGGAAGTGACCACTGGGAGACGGAAAGCGTGTGTCTGCCAGTTCCCTCTGGAGGCTTTTGATTTTTCTACAGCAGTGGTAGTCGAGGTGCTAGTATCTAGTCCTTAACTCTGAGGGTATTTGGAAATTGATAACGTTTTTTAAAAACTTTTTTTATTTTTTTATTTTTTTTTAATTTTTTTTTTTACAGAGACAGAGAGAGGGATAGAGAGGGACAGACAGACAGGAACAGAGAGATGAGAAGGATCAATCATCAGTTTTTCATTGCGCGTTGCAACACCTTAGTTGTTCATTGATTGCTTTCTATATGTGCCTTGACCATGGGCCTTCAGCAGACTGAGTAACCCCTTGCTTGAGCCAGCGACCTTGGGCTCAAGCTGGTGAGCTTTTGCTCAAACCAGATGAGCCTGCGCTCAAGCTGGCGACCTTGGAGTCTCGAACCTGGGTCTTCTGCATCCCAGTCCGTTGCTCTATCCACTGCGCCACCACCTGGTCTGATAATGTTTTTTAAAAGCTTAAGAAAGATGGTTTCAAAAACAGTGTGGCTGAGGCAGTGTGGTCCTAGAATCACAATCATGTCAGAGGCAGCTGATGAGTTAGTTCTGCCGTGTTGTACTCAGAGTCATTTGTGGAAGATCAAGCTATATCCCCTTCCTTCCTGTCCTTCCTATGAGTGGGTGAGCAATTAGTGCTGCCTTCTGGTCGTACAGCAGATTGCTCTACCCTGCCCCCTTGAAGTTGAATTTGGCTATGTGACTTGCTTGAACCAATAAGTTGAGAGCAAACATTACCTCTCTTTCTACCATGGCTAATAGCAATGTTCTGGAAAGTGGTCTCTCCATTAGCTTAAAATTATGATGCCCCAGAATAGAATCCCCAATCAACCCACAATGTTTACGTAGCAAGAGTGAGAAGTAAACCTTTGTTGTTTTATAACAATGAGATTTGGGGGCTGTTGGTTACAGCAGCACAGCCCAGTAAGTCAGTAAGTCAGACCTTTCTTAAACTATCTTGAGTGAATTCTGCTGTCTGTGATTGAACCCCAAGCAACTATTTCCAGGAATGTGACACTGACACAGTTTAAAAACTAAACACTGCTAAGCATATTAAGACAATTATTACACCTCAACTAAGGGGGACCATCTCCTGCTGCTTATCCTTCCCCCACATACTTAGAACCCAGCAGCAAGGCCCCCCAGGGAGCACTACTCACGTGGTAGTGGTGCCCCAGGAGATTGCTCTGTGAATGATACTCCGTTCTGGCAGTGCCAAGGCCCAGCTGAGCAGAGCGCTAGAGGCACAACAGGAAAATTATCTTATTTGCTTGGGCCTCAGTAAGAAGTAAACAAAACCAGTAAGCATAATACAATGTTTCACTAAATTATTAACTAAATTAATATAGTTATCATGACAACAAGACCCTGAAAGGGAAGACGAATTACTTGGCACTACCAAAGTTTTTATTAAAATGTTCAATATGGCCTGACCTGTGGTGGTGGCGCAGTGGATAAAGCGTCAACCTGGAAATGCTGAGGTTGCCGGTTCAAAACCCTGGACTTGCCTGGTCAAGGCACATATGGGAGTTGAAGCTTCCTGCTCCTCCCACCTTCTCTCTCTCTCTCTCTCTCTCCCCTCTCTATAATGAATAATTAAAATCTTTAAAAAAAAATGTTCAATACGGTTGTGCCTTCTTATTCTGAGATTTTAAACCTCATATCCATCATCGAAGAGAGGACAGATGGTGTACTGGCTGGGATTAAGCCCAGCTATCTATAGCAGATTAGTCCCAAATAACACTGATGTAGGCAAGACAGAGATTTCTTTCTGTTACACAAAAGCTCAATAGCCAACAGTCCAGGATAGAGCAGTTTCATGAAGTTGGCAGAGACCGGGCTCTTACCATCTTCAACATGTGTCTTCCATGATACAGTCACCATGTCTACACTCAGGAAACACGGACGAAGAGGAAAGAAGAGCATGTTCCTTCCCTTTAAGGGTTCACATCACACTTTTGATTAACCAGAACTTAGCCACATGATCATACTTGCAGCTATGGGACTAGGAAAGGAAGCTTTTTTATTTTTTTAATTCTGGACAGCCCTGTGGCTAATGAAAACTAGCGGCTTATATTACTAAGGACGAAAGAAAGAACAAGTTGGGGGTATTTAGCAATCTGTATCATAGATGGTTAGTGTCTCTCCAAAAGTTATGTCCACCATTTTGAACCTTAGAATGTGACCTTCTTTGGAAATTCAGTTTTTGCAGAGGTAATTAGTTAAGGACCTCAGTATGAATTTATCCTGAATTTAGGGAGGGCCCTAAATCCACTAACTGGCGTCCTTATTGGGACAGGACACAGAGGAGAAAGCCATGAAGATGCAAGCGCAGATTGAAGTTAGGCTACCACGTACCAGAAGCTGGAAAAGTCGAGGAAATACCCTCCACCCCATCACTTTCGGAGGATGTGTGGCCCTGCCAACACTTGGATTCCAGACTTCTGGCCTCCAGAACTGTGAGAGAATGTCTGCCTGTTGTTTCAAGACACTGAGCTTGTGACACTGGGTTACAGCAGCCTCAGGACACCGATCCTGTTAGTTAAATATTGCTTGTAGTTCTCACTGGAACTGAGGGCTATCCGAGCTCAGTTCTAATAATACTGGTAGTATTTCATTTTAATTAGGAGACCTGTAGTAACCCAGAGGCAGGTGGCTTTCACTGTCGTAGCGTATCCGGGGAGCAGCATCTGGTCTCACTATTCTCATCATAGAACCACAATTTCAGCCCCACACAGAAAATGGAGAGAGGGGCTAAGCCATTTGCATTTATTTAGCACCTTCCATGGCAAGCACCCAACATACATTTTCTTCCTTAACCCTTACAACGATCCTATGCTTTTAGTGTTATACCCATTTAACAGGCGAGGACACAGGATGATAGAGGGTAAGTGCCTGGTGTACATGTGGTCAAAGGCAGACTCAATGCTTATACCTAGGTCTGTCTGACTCTCGAAACCAAGCTCTTTCTCAAGTGGGTGATAAGGCTGGGGGATTTATGACTCACCTACCTAACAGGACATTTTGTGCCAAAGGCCAGTTAATTGGCAGAGGGGATCCAATGTTTTTATGGTCACTTCGAGGCATGAGTTCCATGTCAAAGCAATTCAACTCAGATAAAGTCAACAAATCTTTCTGTGCTGGGCACGGAAGGGGATATAATGATCGGGAAAATAATTCTTTTCCTGTTGCTTACAATCTTAGTACTGGTTAGGGACTAGACGTCTATAATAGAACTGTATGAATGTCTTTGTACACTGGCACTCCTAGGTGGCTATACATCAGAATCAGCTGGGCAGACTTTTAGAAATTCAGATTCCTTGGCCCCACCCTCGCCTATGGAATCAGAATGTTTGAGGGTGGGCCCCACAACTCTGCCTTTTAAAAAAGTTCTGGGTGATTCTTATCTTGTCAGTCTAGCCTCTGTTTTATTTATTTTATTTATTTTATTTTTATTTTTTTTTACAGAGACAGAGCAAGAGTCAGAGAGAGGGATAGATAGGGACAGACAGACAGGAATGGAGAGATGAGAAGTATCAATCATCAGTTTTTCGTAGGGGCACTTTAGTTATTCATTGATTGCTTTCTTATATGTGCCTTGACCGTGGGCCTTCAGCAGACCAAGTAACCCCTTGCTCGAGCCAGCTACCTTGGGTCCAAGCTGGTGAGCTTTGCTCAAACTAGATGAGCCCGTGCTCAAGCTGGTGACCTCCAGGTCTCGAACCTGGGTCCTTCTGCATTCCAGTCCAACGCTCGATCCATTGCGCCACTGCCTGGTCAGGCTCTAGCCTCTGTTTTAGAAATAAACACCTTTCTTTAGATATATCTTAAAAATAAGTGATAAAAATATTAGCTACTTATGATAATATATAATTTTTCTTAGTAGTAATTGAATACTACTTATATATCTGAGTAGCTCAAATATAAGAGCACTCTTTAGATCATTCCTACCTATATTTACAGGGCCCCTCTGAAGAAGGAACAGCATTTCTTAATTCTCTAATAAATATGAAAATAAATTACAAAAAGCTCATATAATCTTAAGGACATGCCATCAAAAGTATCAAGCAGTGACCTAGCTTTATGACATCTAGATATTTCACATGGACCCAAGACTGAGGTAATGGAGTTTTTCACTTTAAACTAGTCCATGGTACCCTGACTGGTTGGTTCAGTGGTAGAATGTTGGCCTGGCGTGTGAAAGTCCTGGGTTTGATTCCCGACCAGGGCACACAGGAGAAGTGCCTATCTGCTTTTCCACCCCCCCCCTCTCCTTCCTCTCTGTCTCTCTCTTCCCCTCCCACAGCCAAGGCTCCATTGGAGCAAAGGTGGCCCAGGCGCTGAGGATGGCTCCATGGCCTCCACCTCAGGTGCTAGTATGGCTTAAATTGCAGCAGAACAATGCCCCAGAGGGGCAGAGCATCATCCCCTGGTGGGCATGCCAGGTGGATCCCAATTGGGTGCATGCAGGAGTCTGTCTGCCCCCGCTCCCCCTCACTGCTTCTCACTTTGGAAAAATACAAAAAAAAATTACCTAGTCCATGGTGAGTTCAGAATTTGGAGAAACAGAAAGATAGGTACTTCAACTGCTATCATAGTTGGATTCTCCACAGATGAAGACGTTTAAATCACAAAGTGATAAGTAGACATGAAGTTCTTGCCTATTACAATATTATCTATTCACAATGAATCCAGCATCTATTACTTTCGCTTGAATTATGTGTAACCTCTTCACTCCCCAGGCACTTAGGTTAGTTTTCTTTAAAATTCTTTCCATTTAACAGTGAATGGAATGCTGTAAAGATGCACTCTATTTAATAGGCACAACAGCTGCCAAACAGGCCTGTTGGCAAACTTATTTAAATTTTTAATCATCGTGGAAGATGAACACAGATGGAAAGAACTATATAAATTCTCCCACTAGTGTAGCAATAAAAATATCCAAGTAGTACTGGAAAGACCAATTTAACCAATTTCCATTTGGCAAAAATAAGTTTTGCTGGGTACATTGCACCACTTTTTTCTCAGTCAAAATATACTTGCAAGGCATATATATTCAATTAGGTATAAAAGGTTATATATTCAGTTTGCTTTCTTATTAAAAATAATATTAGTTTCCCCTTAAAAACCATTTTTCCATTCATGTAAAAAATGAATAAACTAAAGCAAGAATGTGATTTGGGAGAGTAAGCCACTAAAGGAAATACATGAATGATAGATCAATCCTGGGAAAAATTATTTTTTTACCCCCTACCAATAAGCAAAAGCAAAAAAATAAAAAAGTTAAAATAGTGAAACAAATCTTTACTGACTTGACCTTTTGAAATTCCACAAATGATAAAATGTCTAATTTTTTAATATATTGATGATGATGCCAAGATGAGGCCATTCCCACCTTCACAAATATTAGGCATGCTACATCTACTAACCACACTCATGTAGGCTTTATTCCAGACAGCATGTGCTTCTGAGAGGTATAGAGAGTAGTCATGAAGAACAGATTCTGGCTGTGGACACTGACTCTCCCCCTCAGAGGCTGTGTGACACTGGTTGTCATCCTTAACCTCTCTGTGCCTCAGCTGCCTCCTCTATAATGAAGACAATGATAGCATCCACTCCATAGGGGTTTTTTGTTTGTTTGTTTGTTTTTTAGTAAGGGAGAGAGAGGAGAGAGAGAGAGAGGGACAGACAGGCAGGAAGGGAGAGAGATGAGAAGCATCAATTCATGGCTGCCGCACTTTAGTTGTTCTCTGATTGCTTTCTCAACATACCTTGACTGGAGGGGGAGGAGGCTCCAGCCCAGCCAGTGACCCCTTGCTCAAGCCAGAGACCTTTAGGCTCAAACCAGTGACCATGGGGTCATGTCTATGATCCCACGCTCAAGCCAGCAACCCTGCGTTCAAGCTGGTGAGCTTGCAGTCAAGCCAGATTAGCCCGTGCTCAAGCTGATGACCTCCTGGTTTAGAACCTGGGATCTCAGTATCCCAGGCCGGCACTCTAACCACTGCACCACCACCTAGTCATACTTTATGAGGTTACTGTGAGAATTAAGTGATCTACACATTATGCCCTTAGAACAGTGTCTAGCCTAGAGTGAGCACTTAGTAAATCTTAGCTGTTATTATCCTAACTTATCTGAGGGCTACTATCTCCTTCCTACTTTACAGATCAGGAGTCAGCATGTAATTGATGGGCTGCTATGGGACCTGTACAAAATGCACCCTATAATAATGGGGTAATTTTCCCTGGCTGGCTGGCTCAGTGGTAGAGTGCCAGCCAGGTGTGTGTAAGTCCCAAGTTTGATTCCTGGCCATGGCACACAGGAGAAGCGCCCACCTGTTTCTCCACCCATCCACCTCTCCTTCCTCTCTATCTCTATCTTCCCCTCTCGCAGCCAAGGCTTCATTGGAACAAAGCTGCCATCCCCCCTACCCCCCAGCTGAGGATGCCTCCATGGCTTCCACCTCAGGTGCTAGAATGGCTCCAGTAGCAACGGAGCAACGCCCCAGATGGGCAGAGAATCGCCCCTTAGTGGACTTTCCGAGTGGATCCCGGTCAGGTGCATGTGGGAGTCTGTCTGTTTGCCTCCCTCCTTCTCACTTCAGAAAAATACAAAATAATAATAATAATAATAATAATAATAATAATGGGGTAGGTAACTCAATAAAAAATACTGTAAGCTGGCATTGTTTTAAGCACCCAGAATACATCAGTGAATAACTGAAAATCTCTGCCCTCGTGGAGCTTACATTTTGTAAGGGGAAGATGAAAAGTAGATAATAAATGAGTAAATTAGCCTGACCAGGGGGCTCTGCTGTAACCCCCCAGTCAAGGCACATATGAGAAAGCTATGAATGAACAACTAAGGGAACACAAGAAGAATTGATGCTTCTCATCTTTCTCCCTTTCTGTTTGTCCCTATCCGTCCCTTTCTCTGTCTTTCTCTCTCTGTCTCTGTCACAAAAAAATAATAAATGAATAAATTATACTTTGTGTTAGAAGGTGATCTTATTTGGTGAAAAAAATAGAGCAAGTTATAGGAAGTTTAGTTCAGTTGCATTGAGAAGGGGACATCTGAGCACAGACACGAAAGGAGTAAGAGGAACTGACACTGTGGGATATCAGGGGGAGAAGTGTTCAGCAGAGGGACCAACCTGTGTGAAGTCTCTGAGAGAACAGAATATACTAGTGTGTTCAAACAACGGCCCTCTCGGAGTAGAAGCCAGAGTCCTCAAAGTGAGGCAGAAAGCTTGATGCCATCTGCTCTTCCTGCACATCCTACTTCCCACCTCTAACGCTGCCCATCTTTCCCCTTCATTCGCTTTATTCCAGCCACATTGTTCCAGCCTTGCTGCTCCTCACAGAGCCACCCAGTATCCCATCCTAGGGCCATTCATTGGCTGTACCTTCTGCCCAGAAGGCTCTTCAGAAACCCACATGACCTTTATCTCTTCCAGTCTTTGAGCAAATCGCACTTTCTCACTGAGGCCTACCCTGACTACCCCATTCCTGCGGATTTCTTTTCCTTGGCACTTACCATATTTTTGTATCTATATGCTTTATGTTCTTTGAAAATATTTTCTCTTTCCAACTAGAATTTAATCCCTACAGTATTGAGATCTTTGTTTTGTTCACTATTGTATCCAGGTTCCTAGCACAGTGCCTGGTATGTCTTACGCTCAGCAAATATTGAATGAATGAGTTCACCTGCTTGATTTCGTATAACATTTTTACAAGAACATTGTGTCAGTGTTGCATTCAAAGTGTTTATAGTACTGTATGTACTAATATTTCTCTTGGTAACATTTATTCTGATAATATCCTCTCAAATGTGATTGAGTTATGACAACAGGAGAGTTAGGTACTGCTTTAAAACGTATCAAGGATTTTGTTTTTGTTCAGGTGAGGCCAACAGATCAAGACATGACTGCTATTGAAAAGGTAGTTTGATGGATGTTATCTGAACTTATTGTGGTAATCACTTATCAACATGTGCATATATCATTTTATTATGTTGTATTATATATCAAAATTTATTATGTCATTATATATCAAAAACTAATGATATATAATGACAATGTTATATGTCAATGATATCTCAATAAAACTGGGGAAAAATATTTTGTTGTTCAGTTCCCAAGAGAGGGGGACATTCCACACCATGCAGGGACACCAAGGACACACTGGGGCCAGTTAGGATGGAGAAGGCATGTTAGGAAGACATGAGCACCAGCCTTTGCTATGGTTTCTATGGGAAACGCAAAGCAAGGCGGGGTAAGCAGATTTAGAATTGGCTAGTTTGAGTAATTTCAGTGGGCTCGAGGATACAGGGATACTCCTTCACTGTACTTGGCTATAGGGTGACTTAGGGCAAGGGCACAGTGCCCTGGACTGCTGGAGCTTGATAAAAGGAGGCAGGTAGAGGCCCTGGCCAATTGGCTCAGTGGTAGAGCGTCGGCCTGGCGTTCAGGAGTCCTGGGTTCAATTCCCGGCTAGGGCACACAAGAGAACCACCAATCTGCTTCTCCACCCCTCCCCCTCTCCTTCCTCTCTGCCTTTCTCTCTTCCCCTCCCACAGCCAAGGCTCCATTGGAGCAAAGTTGGCCCGGGCGCTGGGGATGGCTCTGTGGCCTCTGCCTCAGGTGCTAGAATGGCTCTGGTTGCAACAGAGCAACGCCCCAGATGGGCAGAGCATCGCCCCCTGGTGAGCATGCTGGGTGGATCCTGGTCGGGTGCATGTGGGAGTCTGACTGCCTCCTCATTTCCAGCTTGGGGGGGGAAGGAGGCAGGTAGAGGTATGGACCCAGGTTTGTTTGATTTGCAATCTGTAGGAATTGCAAACCCTGGGAGGGGTAGTCCCCAAGGTTCCAAGATGTCATAAAATACAAAAAATGAAGAACTTGGTTACTATACGTACATGTTGAAAACCAAATCAAGAAGCTTTGCTTTCTGTTTTATTCAGGCTTTCGAATATGCTCTTCCCTTGCCAGAAACACCTCCCTTTTCCTGTGTGCATGACTATTACTCATCCTTCAGATCCTAACTTGAAGGTCATTTATCAGGATGGCCATATAAGAGCAGAACTTGTCCTTTTCATTCACTGCCATACCACCAGAGCAAAGCACAACACCTGGCATGTGGTGAAGACTCAGTGAACATCTTATAATTTTGGGGAGAAATGTAACACAAGCATTAACCCTCAAATTTTCAGGCTGTTTGAGTGAAAATGACATGTCTACTTCTCGGAGTTAAAGCTAACGCGTTTAAAGTATTTGGATGGCTGTGAATCACAGTTTTCTTTTCTTTTCTTTTCTTTTCTTTTCTTTTCTTTTCTTTTCTTTTCTTTTCTTTTCTCTTTTCTTTCTTTCTTTCTTTCTTTCTTTCTTTCTTTCTTTCTTTTCTTTTCTTTTCTTTTTTTTTTTGTTGCTATTGGCCTTACCAATTTCTCCCTTCAGGTTTATATAATTGTATAAGACACTGGTGTGTTAGAAAAATTATAAATTAGCAGTTGACTTCATCAATTAACAGCCTGATGTCGTGATTTAAAGGTAGCGCATTACACAATTTTCAGAGACTTTAAACCTCTTATTTAAATTTAGTAGGTCTGGGCCCTGGCTGGTTGGCTTAGTGGTACAGTGTAGGCCCAGTGTGTGGAAGTCCTGGATTTGATTCCTGGTCAGAGTACACAGGAGAAGCGACCATCTGCTTTTCTACCCCTTTTCTTTCTCTTCCCTTCCCACAGCCACAGCTTGATTGGTTCAAGTGCATTGGCCCCAGGTGCTGAGAATGGCTCTGTGGAGCCTCTACCTCAGGTGCTAAAAATAGCTCGGTTGCAAGCATGGCCCCCAGTGGGCAGAGTGTTGGCCCCTGATGACAGTTGCCAGGTTGATCCTGGTTGGGGCACATGCGGGAGTCTGTCTATCTACCTTCCTCTCATTTGGAAAAGAAGAAATAAAATAAAATAAAATAAATTTAGTGGGTCTGGTAACTTCTTAAAGTCTTCACACTGTTAACAACATTCACTAATGCTGTTAATGCAAGTGGTTTCTCACTTTGAAACATACGCTCCTATTTCCAAAGTAAGATTTTAGAGTTGTTGGAAACTTAAGAAATCTGACCTAGTTTTATCATTTAAAAAAAATTCCAAACTTTTCTGTCACCCTATTTATGTACCATACATATTTGTCCTATTGTCTTGGGGAAAAGGACCTGACTCAAGTGAGTCTGTACTTTCTCCCTGTAACTCACCTGGATGTTTAAAATAGAGAATGGGCCGACAGCCAGTTGCATGTGCACTCTGGCTACTCTTGATTGTCTGACAAATGGATCATAAATTGTATTGTAGAAAGTGCCATTTGCTTATATCTATACATCAATTCACATTTTTTCTTGTGATGAGAAATTTTTAGTACTTTCCAAATGAGACTCTTTAATTCAAGCAATTAAAGAGAGGTTTTCAGCTATGCCCAACCTTTAAGGACAAGTGAATTTGAGCCCCGGCCAGGTAGCTCAGTTAGTTAGAGCATTGTCCTGACTTGCCAAGGTGGGGGTCAGATTCTTGGTCAGTGCACATGTAAGAATCAACCAATGGGGCCCTGGCCAGTTGGCTCAGTGGATGGAGCATTGGCTTGGCATGCAGACGTCCTGGGTTCGATCCCCAGTCGGGGCACACAATAAGAAGTGACCATCTGCTTCTCTTTCCCTCCCTCTCCCTCTTTATTCCCTCTTTGCCTCCCACAGCTAGTGGCTCCATTGGTGGCCCTGGGCACTGAAGATAGCTTGGTTAATTTGAACATCAGCCCCAGAAGAGAGTTGCTGGGTGGATCCTGGTGGGGGTGCATGTGGAAGTCTGTCTCTCTGTTTCCCCTCTTCTCACTTAGAAAAAGAAAACAAGCAATGAATGCATAAGCAAGGGGAACAATGTTTCACTCTTTCTGTCCAATCCTCTCTCTCTCATATATATATATATATATATATATATATATATATATATATATATATATATATGAATTTGAGCGCCATATAAGTGGAATTTAACAAAAGATATCTCAGGCTACATATATTGAGTATTTTCCTGAAGAAGGAGGGGAGAAGGGCTCGGAATATACTTCTAGGCAATTACACTGAAAGGTCAATTGAACAGCCTGACCAGGTAGGTGGTGGTGCAATGGATAGAGCATCGGACTGGGACAGAGAGGACCCCAAGGACTTGACACAGGTTCGAAACCCAGAGGTTACAGGCATGAGCACGGGCGCATCCGGTTTGAGCGTGGACTAACCAGCTTGAGCGTGGGGTTGCTGGCTTGAGGCCAAAGGTCGCTGGCTTGAGCAAGGGGTCACTCGCTCTGCTGTAGCCCCCACCCCTGTCAAGGCACATATGAGAAAGCAGTCAATGAACAACTAAGGAGCCGCAATGAAGAACTGATGCTTCTCATCTCTCTTTCTTCCTGTCTGTCTGTCCCTCTCTCTGTCTCTGTCACAAAAAAAAAAGATCAATTGAACAAATAGGCTTACACCACTTATTAGTAGCATTTCTAATACAGACAAGAAGAATGTGGAATTGTAGAGTAATAATCACCATCTACTTAATCATCTCCTTTTTTTCAGTCTCCATTTGTAGCCTGTCTCTGGTAAGATGTTTCTCTTTTTTCCCAGCCCTCCGACCTTTCTCTGAGCTCTTCAACACTGCTCACCTGTGCACTTGCACCGGGCATTATCCTGCTAACAGTTATGACACAATTGTGTCGTAGTTGTTTACAGGAGCTTGTGAGTTCTTGGAGGGCAAGGGCTGTGTATTTCTGGCATTTGTACATGCGGTGTCTAGCACAGAGCCTGGTGCACAGTATATGATCAATGAATTTATGAATCAATAAATCAGTGAGTGAATAATAAATGACTGGTTAATTTCCTAACTTCCCAGTAAAAACAAGAATCTTCTTTATAGGCTTCTCTTAAATATCTCCAGTGTACTAGCCTGTGGAGAAAACATGATGGAGTAAAGTCATAATGTATTTATTCACTTACCCAATAAACATCTATCACCTGTCTATTACATGCTACCGGGACTCATATTTTTCTGGTGATTCAGACACAGCACACCTGGCATTCTGCAGTTACAAAGCTCTGAATAATGACTATGACCTCCAAACATGTTTTCCTCCTCCCATATAATGTTTAATGTTAACACATTTCATATACAAATGTAAATTTTCGGCTTTTCTTTTAAAAACTGGCAATCTACTTACCAGGCGGTGGCGCAATGGATAGAGCGTCGGACTGGGATGCAGAGGACCCAGGTTTGAGACCCTGAGGTCACCAGTGTGAGCGCGGCTCATCTGGTTTGAGCAAAGCCCACCAGCTTGGACCCAAGGTCGCTGGCTCGAGCAAGGGGTTACTCCGTCTGCTGAAGGCCCACGGTCAAGGCACATATGAGAAAGCAATCAATGAACAACTAAGGTGTCACAACGAAAAACTGATGATTGATGCTTCTCATCTCTCTTTGTTCCTGTCTGTCCCTATCTGTCCCTCTCTTTGACTCTCTCTCTGTCTCTGTAAAAACAAAACAAAACAAAACAAAACTGGCAATCTATATGGCAATAATGTTAAAGTTGGCTGTTTTTGTTCAGCTTGTCAGATTTATTATTAATCCACATTAATAATAATTATCCAAGGAGCACCTACTAAGTGTCTCTCTTGTGCCTGCAAGCTCCAGCAGGCCTTTGACCTTATGACCTCAGCATTAGCCTAATTAATCTAGACAGCTAGAAATAGTTGAAACAAAATAGAGCTTATGATTTGAATAAAATAGAAGAAGTTGAAACAAAAGAGTTTATTGTTTTGGAATGTTAGGAAACAATTTCTGGGCAACCAAGTTCTTCATTAAGAATCAAGAAGTCAAAAAAAAAAAAAAAAAAAGAATCAAGAAGTCTAGCCTGACCAGGCAGTGGCACAGTGGATAGAGCATTGGACTGGGACATGGAGGGCCCAAGTTCGAAACGCAGAGGTCGCTGGCTTGAGCGCAGAATCATTGACATGATCCCATGGTCACTGGCTGAAGCCCACGGTCACTAGCTTGAGCCCAAGGTCACTGGCTTGAGCAAGGGGTTACTCGGTCTGCTGTAGCCCCCCGGTCAAGGCACATATGAGAAAGCAAACAATGAACAACTAAGGTGCCACAATGAAGAATTGATGCTTCTCATCTCTCTCCCTTCCTGTCTGTCTGTCCCTATCTGTCCCTCTGTTTCTCTGTCACACACACACACACACACACACACACACACACACAATCAAGAAGTCTAGATTTGAGTTTCAACTTTACCATCATCTAGCCTTGTGGCCTGCAATAAAACTTTTATGAGCATCAATTTCCTTTTTTTGTATCAATGAGGGGATTGAAGATAATCTCCAAGGTCCCTCTAGGCCTAATATTAAATTACAGAATTATTATTTTTCCAGTCAAGGGAGGTAAAACTTACCAACATATATGGGAAGATGAAAAGGTTTGAAAATAGTGATGATGGTTGCACAACATTGCTGCTGCCCTTAATATCACGGAATTGTCCACTTACAACTGGTTAAAATGGCAAATTTTATGTTATATGTGTTTTATCACAATAAAAATACTTTTTATTAAAATAAGACGAGTATCAACACAGGTTTGGGCCCAGTCCTCCAACACTGAGGATCAGCCAGTTGGTTCATTAATGGATGAAGTTTATGACAGTGAGGAGAACGGAGAAGAGCCTGTAGCTTAGCTTAGGCCTAAAAGATGGATGGCTCTGGTGCAAAGGCACCATGGCCTCCATGCTGTCCTTAGCTTTCTTGTCTGGATGCTGTTTTACTCTCTGCTTCCTTCCAGCACTGGGGGGTCTTCAGACTGCGAACATCATCCGTCTCTGACCCAAAAGAGGGAACTACCACATCCCTTATCAATCTGGGCCGAATTGTAAAATTGTTCTATTTTCTCTTTGCCTTTCCTTCCAGCTGAGACGGGATGGGTTATAACCTGCAACCTACAATTAACTAAGAAATGTTTACAAAAAGCCAAAATAATCTGATTATCATTTGCTTTGTAGTATGACAGCTCCAGCTGCTACTATTACACCCAGATAACATTTATGACTGCTGTTCGATGCCAGGAACTTTTTTCTAATGCAGTGATTCATTTCATCCTCATCCAGCTCCCAAGTATTTTACATTTCAAGTCCCCAGTCATCAGCCTGGGAGAAGGGCATCCACCGGATCCTCTCCCCGCTTGCCCAGCATAGGTCCCGTCTTTGCTGAAATTCTACATGAGCACCCCAGTTCCTGGAACATAGGAAGAAAGGCCTTCCTCGGAAAAGGTCATGGCCCTCTGGAGGCCAACAAACCGCAGCTTCAAGGCGGCCTCTTTTTCTCAACAGCTGATGCCCAATTACTTTGTTTCTTTGCCCTTTCCAACTTTTCCATAATTAAAAGGCTGGGCTGGTATCCTTTTCCTATCCATCTATTCTGCTCCCAATCTCTGTAAACTGATTCCTGCACTCGAAACATGGGCTGATTCGTGAGCCCAGTAAATGACTCACAATTCCTCTGCTTGTTCCCCGTCGCGGGACTGGCCAGGCAACACTCGGCGCGTGCACCACGCACATTCTCCACCTATAAAAACACCTGCCAACCATCCACAGTTAACACACGTGACCCATTCTTCTCTTCCTCATGCCATACTCCTTTGTGTGGCCAGAGCTGCCTAGCCATTGTCACATGGAGTCTGACTTGAGCTCGGGTGACATATTCAATGAGAGGATGACAGAGAAGGGAAATAGAGAACGAGCATATTTGAGGAACGGTTGATTAATCGGGGGCAGAATGAAAATTTAAACATTGTACCATGACAGAAAATTAGACCGTTAATTTTGTTCAGTGTTCAAGGTCAACTTTACAGACATTGAAATGCACAGATCACAACTGTCTTTTTTTTGTTGTTAGTGGAAGTAGGAGAGATACAGAGGCAGACTCCCATACGCACCCTGGCCAGGATCAACCCGGCAACCCCCATCTAGGGCCGCTGGCAACCTCGCTATTTTTAGCACCTGAGGCAGAGGCTCTACTGAGTCATCCTCAGCGCTCGGGGCCGATGTGCTTGAACCAATTGAGCCATGGCCGCTGGAGAGGAGGGGGGAGAGAGAGAAGAGGGAGGGGGTAGAGGGAGAAGCAGATGGTTGCTTCTCCTGTGTGCCCTGACTGGGAATGGAACCCGGGACTTCCACATGCTGGATCAATGCTCTACCACTGAGCCAACTGGCCAGGGCTGCAACTGTCATTTTAATGAATAGATTTGTCCACATGACCTACTATTCCACCAGTCAGTCTCCCCACCCTCAGAAGAAACCACAGCTTTGATTTTTTTTGATAGGTTAGTTTTGCCTCTTTTAGAACTTGATCTCAGCTGACTCACTCAGAACGCACTCCTGCATCTGGCTTCTTCCGCTTAGCCTTAGTGTCTGTGAGATCGTCCACAATGTTCTGCTTATCACTAGTTCTTTCGTACTGCTGAGTAGTATCTTACTGTTGTGCATTTAATTTTAAATTATTTGAATGACCCAAACAGCATGTGATGACATTTTGTCTCGCCTCCTGGAGGTAATTAGTGGGCTAGATTGGTGCAGGCCCTTTTGGCCTGTTTTTTCTCCTATGCACTCACATACACACACATTGCTGGCATGGCATTGTCTGTACCACTCTGCAACTGGATGTTTTACTCAACAGGTCTTTGTAGATACGACCATGTTTGTGCACAGAGATCCACCTTCTTTTTACAGCCACTTTGTGGTATTTCATAACATAGATATTCCATGTCTTACTCATTACTGAGATGGCATCCAAACTTTCCATTTCAACAAATGCTTCAGTAAGTGTATTTGTCAGGTTTCCTGGTGAGCAGACGTGTTTTATAGGGTACATGTGGAGAAGTGGAATTTCTGTCAGAGTGTGGGGCATTTAAATTTCAATAGATTTGCCAAGGTAGCCACACCAATTTACATGCCCTTACTAATACTAAAGAGTGTCATAGAACGTTGAAAATTTTGCCAATCTATGGGAGAAAAAAACCTAACTTAATTTTAACATGTATTTCATTAATTCTAGAAAGGTTCAATATTTTTTCATATGCTTACTGGCTATTTGTTGCTTTCTTTTCACTAAAGAGTAACTCTTGGCTTGATTTTTAAAAATTGGGTAATTCCTCCATTGCTTGATAGTTTTATTAAGTTATTATTATTAATAGGTTAGTTTTAACCTGTATTATTATTGGCAGTGCCAAACCTTTGTTCTATTTTTGCAACAGAACTTCTGTTATTTTTGTAGTACAGAGATTTTAAATCACACCAACCTCTGAGTTAGGACTTCTGCTTTTCCAGGTCCTGTTAAAGAAAGCCTCCCTTACTCCAATGTCATAAGCACGGGTGTTATTTCCTTCTGGTGTTTTTACTGTTGACAGATGGATTTTCCTGTGCTCACGGGACATTCTGATAGAGCAATCACAAAGTCTTCCAATTTTTTACCAAGTAAACTTATTCCTAACACTTTAGATATCTTGCATTTTCAACTATTTCCTGTTCAGGGGGGCTAAGTAAAAAAAAAAAATCAAGTTATCCCATTTTTGTATCTTTTCTTTTTTAATCCACCTTAAATTCTGGTCAGGAAAAACAATTCATTCTCTCAGCAAGTATCTTTATGTGCCCACATGAGACAGGCCCCCAGGATGCAGTATGAAGACAGACAGACAGACAGCCTGACTGGTGGGGAAGGCAGACAGAAACAAGTAGCTGGAACGTGATGATAGAGGACACCTGTAGAGGGTGCTGTGGGGTCAGCTGAGGTGGGCCACGGTTAAACTGCCCTTGGAGATTTAAATAAAACTGGCTTGGAGCTTTTATCCCATTGTCCTGTAGGAATTCCAATGGCCTTCCCAAGATTTCTGTGGATTCCTCAGGGCTCTTCTCACATCTGGCTCCAAGTTTTTGCTTCGCTCAACTGTTTCATTGTCTCTCAGCCCTCTGACTGTCTGCTCTCTGTTCTGTCCTGTCAGGACAGTTGTTCTCCCGGTTACCCCTGAAGTCATTCACTCAAGGCTTGTGATTATGAAACTGCAGTGAGCCGTGGGGAGACGGGTAGACACGCAACAGTCAGACAGACTGAACCCTAACATGCCTTCAGCCTCCTCGCCACCTGGTGCCTAGCACGACTTTCACTGGTTACCTCTCTCAGTGGGTCCAGAGCCCTTTCATTTGGTGTCTTCTTTTGGCCTTGGGACTCTCCACATATATCTCAGCTTCTCGCTTTCCATTCACCCGTTTATTATGCAGATCTATTTCACAGAATCGAGTCTCATCCTTTCTCAGCACAGAAAAACTGGCAGAGGATTCAGTTTCAGGGGATTTTTTTCTTCTTAAGTGGAAGGGGCCATATGAAGATGATTTTTTCTCATTTAGGCTTATGTGACCCTCTCTGTCAGGAGGCAGCAGCAGCTATAGGCAGTTTCAGGTTTAAATAACTTTTTTCCCCAGAGGAATGTAGCTAATGCCATGTGGGTAGTCACTAAGGAAGTGGCATTGAAACTGAGATCTATGGAGGAACAGTAGTTACCCATGTGAAGGATGGGGCTAGGGAAGGGGGAGGGGCTTGGAGAGAGAGTATTCCAGGCAGAGTGAGCAGCAAATGCAAAGGCCCTGGGGTGGACTGGACTTATTCAAGAAATTAAAAAGAAAAAAAAAAAGGACAGCAAGAATGAAGAGACTGGGGGTAAAAACGAGGTTAAGTTTACTGTACACTAAGGGCAAAACAAAGGAATTACTAAACATTTAGGCATGTTTAACAAAGCAACAGGTTTTACTTTTACATTTTAAAAAAGATTGCTCTATCAGATATAATTCATACTCACTAGGATGACTATAATTTTTTTTTCTTTTAAAAAGAAATAAAACAAATGTTGACAATGAAGTAGACAAGTTGGGACTCTTGCACACTGCTGGTGGGAATGCCAAATGGTGCAGCCACTCCAGAAAAGTGTGGTCATTCTTCATCATGTTAAACATGAAATTACCACATGACCAAGCAATTCAACTCGTAGCAATGCAGCCAAATAAATTAAAAATTTGTATTCAAATAAATACTTGTACACAATGCTCAAAGCAACACTATAAACAATTGTCAAAAGGTGGCAATCACCCAAGTGTCCATCAAATGATGAATGGGTACACAAAATTATATGTCTGTACAGTGGAATATCATTCAGCCACAGAAAACAGTTAACATTATACTATCATGTAGATGATGCCAAGTGAAAGATGTCAGCTACAAAATGTCACATTTAGTATTTATATAAAACATTCAGATCAGGTAAATCCATAGAAACAGAAAATAGGTTGGTGGTTTCTAGAGGATAGAGAAAAGGGATGTGTGACTGCTTAATGGCACAGAATTTCCCTCTGGGGTGGCAAAATATTTTGGAACTAGATCGAGGATTAAGGTGGCATAATGTTTAAATGTACTAAATGCCACTGAACTGCATATTTTAAAACAAGTCAGTTTTCTTTCTTTTTTTTTTTTAAGTTGGAAACAGGGAGGCAGTCAGACAGACTTCTGCATGCGCCTGACTGGGATCCATCCGGCACGCCCACCAGGGGGTGATGCTCTGTCCATCTGGGGTGTCGCTCTGTTGCGACCAGAGCCACTCTAGCGCCTGAGGCAGAAGCCATGGAGCCATCCCCAGCCCCCAGGCCAACTTTGCTCCAATGGAGCCTTGGCTGCGGGAGGGGAAGAGAGAGACAGAGAGGAAGGAGAGGGGGAGGGGTGGAAAAGCAGATGGGTGCTTCTCCTGTGTGCCCTGGCCGGGAATTGAATCCGGGACTCCTGCACGCCAGGCCAATGCTCTACCACTGAGCCAACCGGCCAGGGCCAGTTTTCTTTTTTTGACAGACAGAGAGAAGGACAGATAGGGACAGACAGACAGGAAGGGAGAGAGATGAGAAGCATCAATTCTTCATTGCGGCACCTTAGTTGTTCATTGACTGCTTTCTCATATGTGCCTTGACTGGGGGGCTACAGCAGACCGAGTAACCCCTTGCTCAAGCCAGCAACCTTTGGGCTCAAGCCAGCAACCCTGTGCTCAAGCTGGTGACCTCAGGGTTTCAAGCCTGGGTTCTCCAAGGCCCAGTCTGACGTTCTATCCACCATGCTGCCTGGTCAGGCTAAAACAGTCAGTTTCATAGTATGACATTTACCATGATAAAAAGATCACTGGAACCTCTGTGTGGAGAAATGAAGATGGGACAATGGGCACGCAGCTAGCTGCATCGATCTAGGTGAGAAATGCCAGCAACTCGGGGGTAGGGCCGAGATGATGGCATCTCTGATGCTGAATTGCCTGGAAAATGTCCATATGAACTGGACAGGGGACCAAGATTTTAGGAAAAAGAGAGGGAGCCCTGAGGGCCGGGGTGAGGCCTTGGGAGGAGGAGTGCTTCCAGGGCTTGTAGCTGAAGTCAAAGCAGAGGGAGGGAGAGCTCACCGGGGGGTCGCGGGGAGACAACAGGAGGCCGAGGTGAGGTCGAGAGGTCTGATTTCGGATTAAAAATCTAAAAAATTTTTACAATTTAAAAATATTGGTTCAGGACAACAGAGAGACATCCATCTGAGGGGGAAGCCAGGTTAAGGAGGTTTGTACTTGTAGGCTCGGGGATAACTACATGCTTCCAGCTCACAGAGGAGACCCTGCCGGGGAATGGAGCCCAGGACAGGCTTGTTTGATGTCAATAACTACACCAGAGTCTAGAGTGGGCTCTGGGGAGGGATAGGCACACTCCCTCCTGAGACCAGAGAAAGGTGATGTCGGAGGACAATTTTGATATGAAAGGTACAAAATGGTGGGACCAACCCAAATGCAAGGGTGGGATATCTGGCAGTGGCAATGGCTGGGACAGGACAGGGTGCAGGGCTTGAGAACACGGAAGTGTTTGGGAACAGATTTTGAGGAGAATGTACCAGAGAGTAAAGTGGGTCTGGATAAAGGATTGCCAAGGAGCCCTGAAAGTCAACAACATACTTTTGTAGGGAGCCAAGCTTTTTGTTATGTAAATCCCCCCTTCTAAAAGCAGTAGGCCAAAGTAAGAACTAAAGGCTGTGATCCTGGTGGGTGTATGTTACATGAAACACTTCCATTAGGCAGCACTCAGACACTGAATGGGAACAGTGCCAAAGACCTACAAGAAATTTTATAAGATGTGAGATTTGAAAACATTCCATATGTAAGCTTCTTCAAAAGAAATGCTATGGCCCGACCAGGCGGTGGCGCAGTGGATAGAGTGTTGGACTGGGATGCAGAGGACTCAGGTTCGAGACCCCGAGGTTGCCAGCTTGAGCGTGGGCTCATCTGGTTTGAGCAAAGCTCACCAGCTTGGACTCAAGGTCACTGGCTCGAGCAAGGGGTTACTCAGTCTTCTGTAGCCCCTCAGTCAAGGCACATATGAGAAACCAATCAATGAACGACTAAGGTGCCGCAACAAAAAACTAATGATTGATGCTTCTCATCTCTCTCTGTTCCTCTCTGTCCCTATCTATCCCTCTCTCTGACTCTCTCTCTGTCTCTATATATAAAAAAAAGCTATGTAAAACTACAGTTTATTGGATTTTCCACCCTTGTGATCTGTGGCCCAAGAAAAAACAAAAAGTCCTCAAGTCACTCCCCCCCCCCCCCCGACAAATACTATATTGGATAACTATACATTTAAATTAGCCAACAGGAATTATATTTTTCCTTAGATGTGTATATATGTCACATAAATTATAATAAAATACAGGTAGCCTTTTAAAGGCTTATACACTGAAACAATGTTTTAGGAAGTTGAGAATTTTTATATCAGTGATAACGTCAAAAAACTTCCAAACATGTAACATTTGTATTGTTACTACAATATACTAAAAAATTGTTATATTCCAAAAACAAACAGGCCCTGACCAGTTGGCTCAGTGGTAGAGCATCAACCTGGTGTGTGGATGTCCCTGGTTCAATTCCTGGTCAGGGCCCATAGGAGAAGCAACCACCTGCTTCTCCCTCTCTCCCCCCGTCTTCCCTTTCCGCAGCCATGGTTTGACTGGTTCAAGCATATTAGGCCCAGGTGCTGAGGATGATTCTGTGGAGCCTCTGCCTCAGGTGCTTAAAATAGCTTTGTTGGGAGCATGGTCCCAGATGAGCAGAGCATTTGCCCCAGACAGGGTTGCCAGGTGGATCCCAGTATGGATGCATGCCAGAGTCTGTCTCTCTCTCCTCCTCTCACTTGGAAAAAGGAAACAAACAAACAAACAAAAAATGAATGAATAAAACTCAAAGCTTATGGATACAGAGAACAGACTGGTGGTTACCTGAGGTGGGGAGCCAATGGTGGGGGAAATGGGAAAGGGGATCAAAAGGTACAAACTTCCAGTTATAAAAGGAGAAGTCATGGGGATGTAATGTACACATGGTTAGTACAGTTAAAATATGGTGTGCATATTTGAAAGTGGCCAGAAGAATGGATCTTGAAAGTTCTCACCATGAGAAAAAAATGTGTAATTATGATAGATATTAAGTGGACTTATGTGGTGATCATTTTACAATAGATACAAATATTGAATCATTACTTTGTATGCCTGAAACTAATATGTCAATTATACCTCAATTAAAAAGAAAAAACTATTGCACTAATTGATTAAGCAAGTATTTTGGAAAAAGGAATGTGCTTCATCTACTACTTTATGTACTGAGCACATATGTTGTAACTAATTAACTTATGGCTGCAGTTGACACTCTAGAAATTTAATCTTTTTAACATTGAAGGCCCCACAAAGTACAAGACGTGGTCCATGAGCACTATAAAGAACAGTTCTCGTCTTAACAGAACTCAAGTCTAGTTGACTCCATACAAGAGTTCATATGAAAATGCAATGGGAACACTTTGCAAAGTATATGATTGTCTAACCACTATAATGTATATCTGAAACTAATACAAAATAATATTGAATGTAAACAGTAATTGAAAAAAATTTAAAATTGAAATAGAAGAAGGTAAGTGAGGTTAAGATACCTGGTCATAGAAGAAGCTGGGTTTGAACTGAAACTTCCTAAGATGAGAGGAACAGTTATAGCTCTTTTTTTTTTTTTAACATAGAGACAAACAGAGGGATAGATAGGGACAGACAGACAGGAATGGAGAGAGATGAGAAGTATCAATCATCAGTTTTTCATTACACCTTAGTTGTTCATTGATTGCTTTCTCATATGTGCCTTGACCGTGGGCCTTCAGCAGACCAAGTAACCCCTTGCTCGAGCTAGTGACCTTGGGTCCAAGCTGGTGAGCTTTGCTCAAACCAGATGAGCCCACGCTCAAGCTGGCGACCTTGGGGTCTCGAACCTGGGTCCTTCACATCCCAGTCTGATGCTCTATCCACTGCGCCACCGCCTGGTCAGGCACAGTTATAGCTCTTAACAAAAGAGAACACGTTAAGTAGATAAAAAAGTGTGAACAAAAAAGCTATAAGAATGAAGTACTACCATCTGCAAAGACCTAAATAGACCTTGAGGACCTGTGCTAAGTGAAATAAGCCAGACAGAGGAAGACAAATACTGCATGGTATCAATGATGTGTGGAATCTAAAAACAACAACAACAAAGTCAAACAGAGTAGGAAAGTAGCTGCCCGGGGAAGGGTGGTGGGAGAATAGAGAGAGGCTGGTAAAGGGTACAAACTTTCAGCTCTAGGATCAATTAAGATCCGAGGATCTAAGGTAAAACATGACGATAGTTGATAACACCATTATTGTATAATTGAAATTTGCTAAGAGAGCAGAACTTAAATGTTCTCAATAAAAAAGGTGAGATTTAACTAAATGGGGTAATCCTTTTACAATAAATACACATATCAAATCATCATGCTATATAATTTAAATCTTATAGTTTTATGTGTTTATTATACTTCAATAAAGAACACTCACACAGAAAAAACACGAACAAAAACATACATTACGTCAGGAAAGCCATGTTTGGTTAGCAGACCAGTTGTTTGGAACACAGCCGTGGTGTACAAAGCGCAGCAGGATGAGGTTCTGAATTTGAGCAGAGTACAAACTCAGGAACGTGCCACTAATGGGATTGGGTCAGTAAAAGCGGTAAGCATGAACGCTCTTATACAGTGCTGGCTGAACAGAGCTCAATCATATTAAATGAGGTAGTAGATGAAAAGAACTTGCCACAATGCCTGTTACTAAGCCAATGCTCAATGAGAATCAGTCATCAGTATAGTTCAGGGGTCCCCAAACTACGGCCCGCGGGCCGCATGCGGCCCCCTGAGGCCATTTATCCGGCCCCCGCCACACTACCGGAAGGGGCACCTCTTTCATTAGTGGTCATCCGCATCCTGTACTCCTGAAGTCCTGTATGTGGCGGCATCGCTCACGTACAGTACTACTTCCAGTGACGCGGGACGCACCGTGACCGGAAGTGCGTCATATCACTTGTTATGGCTAGCAGTGACAAATATGGAACCGGACATTGACCATCTTATTAGTCAAAAGCAGGCCCATAGTTCCCATTGAAATACTGGTCAGTTTGTTGATTTAAATTTACTTGTTCTTTATTTTAAATATTGTATTTGTTCCAGTTTTGTTTTTTTACTTTAAAATAAGATATGTGCAGTGTGCATAGGGATTTGTTCATAGTTTTTTTTTATAGTCTGGCCCTCCAACGGTCTGAGGGACAGTGAACTGGCCCCCTGTGTAAAAAGTTTGGGGACCCCTGGTATAGTTACTGGGCTGAGCTTTGCAGGATGAACTAGACATCTCTAGCAACGTCACACAAAATATATCAAACACTGACTCTTCATCCCTGACTCTGCTCCAGAATCCCCAGCACAGAAAGTGATTCCACCATGTAACTGTCCACATCAGGGCCCTCTCCATAACCAACTAAGTCCTGATGTTCCTGCTTCCGAAACGGATGTTCTACCATTCTGTTTTCTTCTATCTTTACTGCCATCATCCTGCAGTATGCAGTGATTTCCTATCCGTATTTCTATTTTTTGCTACCCCATAATCTATTTTAACTCATAATGTATTTTAAAAATGGTTAAAAGCCTTACCGATGGTGGCACAGTGTATAGAGCATGGACCTGGAATGCTGAGGTCACTGGCTCGAAACTCTGATGTCTCTGGCTTGAGTGTGGGCTTGTTGGCTTGTGTTCATGATCATCAACATAATCTAAAAATTGCTGGTTTGAAGCCTATGGTTGATGGTTCAGCTTGAGGCTTCTCCTACTTTGCCCCCCCCCCCCCAATCAAGGCATGTATGAGAAGCAATCAATGCACCACTAAAGTCAAGCAACCATGAGTTGATGCTTCTCTCTCTCTAATATCAATAAATAAAAAACTTAAAATATAAAAAAGGTTAAATGCTGAACTCAAGGATGGAGAAGATGCCTTATGAGCAGTTTAGGACTGAGGGAGGGAGGCTGGGGAAAAAACCCACAATCTCAAATGTATATACATCATATATACTGAAACACACTTTAGCTATTAAATGGACCATCTTATACAGGTATAAATAATGGCCATAGAAATATATCTTTTGGCCCTGGCCGGTTGGCTCCGTGGTAGAGTGTTGGCCTGGCATGCAGGAGTCCTGGGTTTGATTCCCGGCCAGGGCACACAGGAGAAGTGCCCATCTGCTTCTCCACCCCTCCCTCTCTCCTTCCTCTCTGTCTCTCTCTTCCCCTCCCGCAGCCAAGGCTTCATTGGAGCAAAGTTGGCCTGGGTGCTGAGGATGGTTCTGTGGCCTCTGCCTCAGGCGCTAGAGTGGCTCTGGTTGCAACAGAGCGACATCCCAGATGGGCAGAGCATCGACCCCTGGTGGGTGTGCTGGGTGGATCCCGGTCGGGCGCATGTGGGAGTCTGTCTGACTGCCTCCCCGTTTCCAACTTCAGGAAAAAAAAAGAAAAAAAAAAGAAAAAAAAAAGAGAAATATATCTTTCAACTTGATTCTTTTTTACTGAAGATTTAGGAAAAAATTCTGAATATGGCATTGTATTTCAGCCAGGAAAATCACCACTCCTCTGTTCAGAAAGAGACCAAAAAGGCACCGATGAGACTGGGCTGGGCTGTTCTGATCATTCTACCAGATAGACATTAAAAAATGTAATCACAAGAGAAGTCCATCGCTAAGTGATTTTCCAGGGTCTCTTTCCACATATACCAGTCGCTCAGACATGCAAAACAAACCTGTCTGAGTAAATGTGACAAAGCTTGTCAAATAAAAATATTAATGAAGTTTTAGTTGAGCATTCAAAATAAATCAAGAGAGAGACAGAGAAAAACTTGTATTTCCCCAAATGTCTAAAATAAGCATTTTTGAGAAGCAGATAAATAGAGACCACAAGAACTAGATGGGTCTGAATGAACCCCACTGGTATGGGCCACAGATGGGAAAACTTTCTAGCTATATAACACGACCTGGAACAGCCCTAGCTCTTTATTAAAAAAAATTGTTCATAGATATGTATTTATTGCCTTTTATTATTTATATTATCTTTCTTTCTTTTTCTTTTACTTATTCTTTAATTGATTTTAATTTATTGCGTTTACATAGATTCAAGCGTCCCATCAAATCGTTCCCCCCACCTTGGCTCTTGGTGCTTCCTGTCACTGACAGGTAGTGCTGGTTATAGGCATGGAGAGGCCATAGTGAATGAAATCCAGGCACTGATAGGACCTCCTCCAGGATTTCAGGGAAGACTGGAGTTTAACAAGGCCATGGTATGGGGGAGCCAAAGGACCAATACTACTGGTCACCACAATAAAAAGTTTCCCAAAATGCATTTTTCCTTCTAAATAACAACAACATGAACAACAAATGTTTAAACAACGTTGTATGTAACACTTAGGTAAGAAGACAAAAGGTAACTTAGAAAATCAAAACTTCAGTCTAAACTTCACAAACCTGGGTCTCCTCCTCTCCAGAAAGTGTAAAACAGTTATGTTTACTTATTCAGGCATAATAATTCAATTGTTTCCCCTAAAAAGTACAGGATAGAGGATAGACATCACAGAAGACACAAAAGTACATTTCTGTTATATATTTGAGTAGGCTGTAACATTTTTTATTTAGAAGCTCTAAGTTTTGTGATTATTTTCTTGAAAACACCAAGTTCTGTCCCCCACCCGTATCAAGAAACTAGAGTCTTAACACAAAGGGTCTTAGCTTTAGGGAAAAACCCCAGTTGCCCCATGGAGAGGTTTTATTTTCCAGGAAGACAAGAAAGCCGAGGGTTCTCTCCAGCAGTTATAGAGAATAACCATTAATTCATTATTAACGACATGAATTTAGATGTTCAGGAAGGAGGACATCTAAATGCTTTCTTTTCATTTTATCCCATTACATTTCTAAATTTCTTAGCAAATTCAAGATGGTCAGAGAGCTCCTGAAGCTGACTGCAGCCCTGAACGGAAGTCTACTTTCGGTTTGGCAACTGATTTGCTAGGTTACCAAGTGAATATAATTTGACTTGAGACAAGCGATGGTACTTTAACAAATCACTATAGCCACCACAACTGTCCATTCATACAGTTTATTCCACTAGACTGCAATTTTATACACAGTACGGAAGGGTTTCCTGATAGCACACATACTTTACCTCCTGTACTGCTGAAGAACCATTTTTTTTTTTACATTATATCATAATACCCTATCATTAAAACATTACTCAGTGAATTTTTTTCCAACTACATATAAATGGAGATTTACCACACACACATGGTGCAAGAATGTCTTTATAACATACTGGAATCACAACATGTGAATCTAAAAATACATCACTGTAATTAGAACACTACCTTAACATTACAATGCCATGTTGTATTAGCCCGACTTGATTAATCTCTGTATACATCACAAAGCAGTTTGGTGGATAAGTCTTGGGTAACTGGCAGCAGCTTTGAACTATGATTTCAAAAGAAATCTTTAATACACAATCAAAATTTTGAATTTTAAAAACTTCTTCCTTTATGTGTTCAATACTCTCAAGAATCAAAATAGGACGTTTTCTAATTTCTGGTCTCTGAAACAAAGAGAATAAATACAATCGTCCCTCAGCTGGAAGGCTGGGGTTGTAATTTCAGGTTTAGTAGAAACCTAAGACAAGCATTTTAAGGGGAGTGGGAATGTGTTAAAAAAATTTCTTTAGAAGCTTCTTGGATTTGTTCGCCCCTCCCCACCGCTGTCAAGCACAGAGAAAGAACGCCGTACTGCATTACAAATAAAGGTGTGTAGCCATGAAATGATGTTCTAAAGAAAATGTACGTAAACAAGTCGAGAGAGAAGGATTTCTTCATTTTCCCATTTTGTGGAGTGGGGCAGTGGGACGAGAGCAGTTAAATAAGAAATAGAACTCCTCAGTCAAAGAACCATTTCATTACACACAAAACAGCTAGGGATCCTTGCTGGACATTCCTCAGGTGTTTCCTCCCCCCCTCAAGTTTGAGAATGTTTGAAAGTTCAATAAATAGTAGAAAAATAATCCTTTACTTAGAAATTCTGAGATGCATCATTTAGAGCTTAACACGAGTCTCATACAGCAACCCTGGTATCTAGGCACCGCTAAGAGACGAAGTGAAATCTTCAGAGCGCACATGTCCGTCCAGACGTACCGCATTCCCAGTCTCGGGCTGGGCATGTTTTTCTCTCTTCCAGTTAAGGAGGGCCGACTGCTTCTGCGTCCTCGGAACATTCCTCTGGCTCAGCTTAACGAAGGTTCCCAATGTTTCATTTATAAGTTTTGTCTCTGTTTGGAGGTTTGCCTTCTGTTCCATTACGTTGGACCATGGCAGGTTCATTTATCAGGCTAATGTCCCCCTCCGTTCCAAAACCAGCCTGGCGCCCTCTCAAGTGTGATTTTGCCCCTTTTCTCATTTTCAAACATATTAAACAGGCAGGAAATGAGAGTATGACCACTCTGGACAAAGCCCCACTCTGGATGAGGGGTTTCTTGCTGTGGATTTCACACTGGTTCTTTTTTCCCTCCAGAACGTTCTGTAGCTCCCAGATCCCATCTCTTCACAGAGAGCAGGGGACTGTTAGCATTCCGCATCCACAGTGTGGACTGTCACCGCCGCCTGCAGGTGGTGGCTGTGGTGGAGCGTGGGGTGGTGCAAACGGTAGTGATGGAACTTGTTACTTAGCAGGGCTGCGGTCTGAGGCGGGGTGTCCAGGTCCAAGTCCTCATCGTGGTTCCCCACATCAACCCCCGCTGACAAGGGGTCATTGTTGCCCGGAGGGTTTTCGCTGTCTTCCTGTGGGCTCATCGTACTGTAACCTAGAACGTGAACAAAACAAACGAGCCGCTGAGAGCTTCCAGACACAGGAAGGAGATGTCACCTAAGATTTCTGGGGCAGTAGGAGCTGTTCCTACCTTTGCGCTACACAGATGCAAACGTATGCAGGCTGTCAGCAAATGGTGAGGCGACTTAATTTTTAAAGAGATCTTTTTGTTGACTGTTTTCTTTTTCTTAAAACACATACATAAGATATACCTACTCATTTCAGACAACCAATAAAGTCTAGATAAGAAAAAATATATATACAAGAACCTTTCCCTAAATCAACAAAATAAACACTACAAATACCTCACGCCCCATTGGATCCACAGACAACCACCAGGGACATTTGGGGAATTCTCCCACATTATTTTTTTATTCATTTTAGAGAGGAGAGGGAGAGACAGAGAGAGAGAGAGAGAGGAAAGACAAAGAGAGAGAAGGGGGGGGAGGAGCTGGAAGCATCAACTCCCATATGTGCCTTGACCAGGCAAGCCCAGGGTTTCAAACCGGCGACCTCAGCATTTCCAGGTCGACGCTTTATCCACTGCACCACCACAGGTCAGGCTCCTCCCACACTTTTACTTGTGAGCAGATGAAGACTTTTTTATTTTAAAGGAAAAAAAAGGGGGGGGGGGAGCAGCTTCAAGAAAAAGACTCTAACTGGTCTCAGCTCAGTTGGGGGCTGGTGGGCAAAGCTGGGCTTCAAAATGCCCGAATGTGACACAATAGTAGGAACAAAAACAAGTGCCACTGTTACCTGCCCACCTGCGCCAGGGCAGGCACTGATGCCCTGTAACTCCTGAATGACAAGGCATATATTTTAACATCCATTTCATAGGTGAGGGAAGCGATGATCAGACATGAACGAACCCGCCTGGAACTCCACGACCTAATGAAATGCCCACTCTACCTACCCCCATACCAAACCAGCAAAGGACTCAACTATTCTCTGTGGAAACTGGCTCAATGCATTGGAAAATTAATTTCTTTGGTATTCTAAGTAATACATGTTTCAAAAGAAAATGCCCTTGCTGATCAAAGGATTCCATTCCAAGAACCCTGGCATGTTTTTAAATATTGCAAAAATCCCCTCTAAAGTTTTTGAGACGTGACAGCTCATTAATACTTCTGCTGCATCTCCAGTCAGCATCAATCAGCGCTCACCCACGGGTGGTGCTAATCACATCTGTGGCTGCAAAACTGACGTGCTTGCAGACATCCAAGCAGGAACAGCTGGTGGTTGTAAGTGTATGCTCCGCGCAGAAATGAGAAAGACAATTCTCTATCCTCAATGAAACATTTCCCAAATGACAGAATTAGTTAAGTCAGTCCAATGCAACAAATATTTATTGGGCATCTACTATGTACAAGACATCATGCTGCCCGCCACAGGAGACACCAAGATGAAAACCTGGTCCTTGTACAATGAGTTCAAAAACTAGTGCTTCAGAAACAAAACCAGTACAAACATAGCTCAACCAAATGATTCAGTTGTTGAAGACCATCCTGGGGCTGGAGGGGTAAGACTATAAAACATGAATAAGAGCCACCTCTTTTCCTTAAAGATTTCACAACCAAGTATGAGACAGATTTTCATAACACTAAGCCAGTGGTAGTCAACCTGGTCCCTACTGCCCACTAGTGGGCGTTCCAGCTTTCATGGTGGGTGGTAGCGGAGCAACCAAAGTATAAATAAAAAGATAGATTTAACTATAGTAAGTTGTTTTATAAAGATTTATTCTGCCAAACAGCGAAAATCCGACATAAAGTACTTGGTAAGTAATTATAATTATATGCTTTAACTTGCTATAACTCTGCTTTATAAATTTTATAAAGTAAAGTTACTTCCCTACTTTATAAATCACCATTACTGTGGAACCGGTGGGCGGTTAGAAAATTTTACTACTAACAGAGATAACAAAAGTGGGCGGTAGGTATAAAAAGGTTGACTATCCCTGTGCTAGGCTCACTTTAATGCAGGTATTAGTAAATGCCATAACTGAGGGATAATTAAAATCCAGAACATGGAATAACCGCTTCTGGCTGGGGGAATGTGAATGCATCACAGAACTCCTATTTTAGTTGGACTTACATGGATGAAGAAGACTTGGGTAAGTGGATCTGAACAAAAAGAAGAGGTGAGCACAGCCACAGAGGTGTGGAAACCTAAGGCCATTCCTGCTCCATGTGGCTAGGATAAAAGCAAGCAGGTAGCTGGAGAATTGGGCAGGCGGAAGGCAGAAAGGTGAGCTCAAGTCAGATTATAAAGGCCATGCCAAAGCATAGAAAATGAAGAGGCAATACAATGTAAAATACACCCCTGCCCCAAATATGACAGAATCATTTCTGTGTTTTAAAAAGAGCGTTCTAACAGCAGTTTGGAAGATGAATATAAAAAGGGAGCGGGGCAGTCAGAAGGTTATTGCAATAGCCAGATGAGAGATAAAGAATTCAAACTAAGGGTACGGAGCTGGACAGATATTAAAAATATCTCAAGGGTGGAAACGCGAAGTTGGTAAGTAATTAGATGGGGGGCGGGGGGCAAAGGGTACCTACCTACAGAGAACCGTGACTTGGGAGTCGGGATGATAAGAAAGGGAGACTCAGAAATTCTGAGTCTCGGAAGAAAAGGATTTTTGTTTTTGCACACCTTGATTTTGAGTCTATGGGTCACAGATGTGGAGAAGTCAGGGCAAAAGAGTACAGTGATATGTGTGCCTGCTGTTAGCAAGTGGCTTCTGGGTGCCAGGGTAGGGGTTCAACAGAATATGGGGTAAGGGAGGTCCCAGCTCCTGAGACGCCCACAGTCAAGGAGAAACAGGTGCTAAAACAGAGACCTAAAGTATACCAAACCCAATTAGCTTGGTTAATTCTTTGTTGTTGTTTTTTTTTTCAGAGACAGAGAGTCAGAGAGAGGGATAGGCAGGGACAGACAGACAGAAATGGAGAGATGAGAGGCATCAATCATTAGTTTTTCGTTGCGCTTTGCAACACCTTAGTTGTTCATTGATTGCTTTCTCATATGTGCCTTGACCGTGGGCCTTCAGCAGACCAAGTGACCCCTTGCTTGAGCCAGTGACCTTGGGCTCAAGCTGGTGAGCTTTTGCTCAAACCAGATGAGCCCACGCTCAAGCTGGCAACCTCGGGGTCTCGAACCTGGGTCTTCTGCATCCCAGTCCAATGCTCTATCCACTGTGCCACCGCCTGGTCAGGCTTGGCTAACAATTCTTGAGGAGGTGACAATGTGGCCCTCAAGGATTTAGTAGGAAAAGGGGTGGTGAAGTGCTATATTGGCTTAAACCACCGAATGCTCTACATAGAAGAGTCTAAAGTAGAACACATGGTTTTACTAAAAGGTCAGTATATGTGTTGACTATTTTTGGCCAACCTTTGGAGCTAGGCCATCTTTATCTTTGCTTCAAATACTCCTGGGCAGCCCTCCGTCTCTGCTCATTTACACGCCCCCACAGGAGCTGCTAATTCATGTTCACATTCATGATATTATATATTTAGCTCATGGTTTCTAAGAAACGTTTTGATGGTTAGGGATTGTTAGGTCTCTCTGGGGACTCAATCACCACCTTGTGGTCACAGAGAATAACTGCAGGCCAATATCTGCACCTCTAAAAATGGTCTCCTGCTGCACTGAGCAGTTTTTTGACCAGGTTTTCAAGGTTCAGCATTTGCCTTTGGAATCTTTCGGAATTTGCTTCACTGGGGGGAAATTCCCCTCTTACCAAGAAAAAAAATGTTGCTTCAATATACATATGCATCAAGTTTCTAATGAGATGGCAACCAAAACAGGTTCAAATATATATTGGTGGTTTTCAACCTAAAAATAAGCCAATAAATGATTAGACAGAGCACGATATTTTCCAGAATAATAACAGGCAAAGCAGATATGTAATTAAAAGTATAGATAGGTAGCAACTATTTTTAACCTTCTCTAGTGACAGTAACAGTTGAGTGCTGAAAATAATCATTCTAGGTGGCCTTAGAGCAGGGGTCTCAAACTCAACTCAGCATGTGGGCTGCAGAGCAAGATCACAGCCGTTCGGCCAGCCGCACTAGGTCTACAAAAGGCAACTGTTACGCAACACTTTTCAGTGTCACAAAACGACCAGAAACTGTAGTTCGCATCACAACTGCTGTTAACTAAGCTAATATCTAGCTAGGATGCTAAAGAAATGAAAAATACAAGTAGGCCCCTAGGCTTACTTAATTTTATCCAAAATATTTTGAACTTCGTGGATTAGTCTGCGGGCCGCACAAAATTGTTCGGCGGGCCGTGAGTTTGAGACCCCTGCCTTAGAGTATGGACAGAAATGGTTCTATTTTTCAAAAACCATTCTTATTCTGAATATAGTTTTCTTTTGAAGATAAAAAAATTAAAAGTATATTCCTTTGAAATACAAAACTGTTGGCCATATTAAATATTTCTAAATTAAAAATGCAGCCTGAAAGTTTCCAAGTTTAGCCTGTAACAATTTTTTAAAATATATTTTTAAATTATTTTTATTTATTTATTCATTTTAGAGGAGAGAGAGACAGAGAGAGAGAGAGAGAGAGAGAAGGGGAAGAGGAGCAGGAAGCATCAACTCCCATATGTGCCTTGACCAGGGAAGCCCAGGGTTTTGAACTGGCGACCTCAGCATTCCAGGTTGACGCTTTATCCACTGTGCCACCACAGGTCAGGCATAACATTTAATTTTAATTCTAGGAACATCACAAGTCTGAACCATACCAAAAAAGTCTAGTATGTCTGGTATTTATATTTTGAACTATGTTATTTTTTTGAGTTTCCTTTCATGTATAAGAACCCAAAACTCTTGTGGAAATAAGGTCACATGAAAAAACGATGGTCCTACAACCCTACCTGTTCAAGAGCCAGCACATGCCACTTTCCCCTGGACCTTTCATGATTTCCCTGCAGATAAAAAGGACTATCGCCCCATCTCCTCTGTTCCACTCCTTTCCGGAAGCTGTCCTGTTTGGTCTCTTACTCGTCTTATGAATGCATGCATTCATTCCCTGTTTCCTCCTAGACTGTAAATTCCTCAAGGGCAGAGTGGGTAGGAGGGTAGGGAGGTCAACCCTGAGCTCATGTCTGCCACCCATTATTTAATCCTCACAACAATTTTACTGAGGAAGAATTCTAATCCTGTTTTAATAAGGAGGGAACTTGAGGTTCAAAGTACTTTCATTAAGGTCTCACAACTTGTAAAGAGGAGGAGAGTTGAGATTCCAGGTAAGCTTTGTTTGACCCTCTCCTATAAACTCTTCTATGTCAAGGACGCCTCACCTACCTGACCTCTCCCCTCTCCTCCCCTCCCTCCCTCCCCTGTGCCTAGCAAAGAGAAACCAACACAGCCACCACACAGGAGAATACACCGATGAGCCAGAAACATGCTGACAAAACATAGATTAGATCCTTGTTTTAATGTGTACATATGGCTTATCCTCTAGGCCAATGGTCCCCAACCTTTTTTGGGCCACGGACTGGTTTAAATGTCAGAAAATATTTTCATGGACCGGCCTTTAGGGTGGGACAGATAAATGTATCACATGACCAAGACAAGTGTCAAGAGCGAGTCTTAAGTGGACGTAACAGAGGGAATCTGGTCATTTAAAAAAAATAAAACATTGTTCAGACTTAAATATAAATAAAACCAAAATAATGTAAGTTATTTATTCTTTCTCTGAGGACCGGTACCAAAGGCCCACGGACTGGTACCAGTCCACGGCCCGGGGGTTGGGGACCGCTGCTCTAAGCATCACAGGGACATTAACTTGATGCCACCAATTTTAGTGACCCACCACATGGGTTCAGGGATACGACAACAGGCAGTTAAATGCTATTGATTTTGTAGTACATCTGGAATTATGTGGAATGTCAATGTCTTCCACTTTTAGTATTGCACTGTCTTCATGAGAAAGTATTTTTTATTCCTTGGGGATAACAGGGATCCAATTACTGTGAAAAATGAAAGAAAACAAGCCCTTAGCTAGATTCCATGGCTTTCAGATACTGACACTGCACTATTCCTTTTATCTAAGCTGTTGTTTCATGTGCCATTTTTACAAAGACAATGGGAGAGCTAATGGGACATCTTCACTATCACTCAGCATTCCAATTTATACTGAAGAAATTTCTATTGAGGGAGAAAGAGGGAAGGGAGGGAGGGAGGGAAAGGAGAGAGGAAATGGAGAGGAGGGAGAGAGGAAGGAGAAGGGGGAGAGGAGAGAGAAAAAAGGAAAGAAAGGGAGAGGGGGAAGAGAGAAAGGGGAAGGGAGAGAGAAGGGGAGAGGAGGGCGAGGAGGAGAGGAAAGGAGGTAGGGAGAGAGGGAGAGAAGAGAACTGAGTATTTCTGCTGAATAAGAAATTATTTCTGTTGAACTTAAGTAGCCTCAAACCTGTTTTATTATTCAGAGGAGAAGAGGCACAGCACTGCCTGGCAGAATGCATTCATTAATGTTCAAAGGTTTTTAGGGGAAAAAGGCAGAAAGTCAAAGAAATTGAAAAACTGAAGTTCTGCTTTGACTCTCTGTAGAAACCCAACGTTTCTATTTAGTTGGTGGGAACAATGTCATTCAAAACTCAAATGAACAGTCTCCAATTTACAATCAGAGCTTTAGCTTCTATTTTCTAAAGGAGTCTAAGTACCGGCTGCTGTGTAGAAAGAAGGCCACACGGGCTGCTTTGACGAACATCCACTCCTGCATTTTTTAGCACAGGTGTGGGAGCACTTTGTTTGAAGCTATAGTTTTTTTGGGTTTTTTTCTTTTCATGGCAGATATGGAGAAAGCAGAGTCAAAAGGCATAAATGTAGGCCCTGGCCGGTTGGCTCAGCGGTAGAGCGTCGGCCTAGCGTGCGGAGGACCCGGGTTCGATTCCCGGCCAGGGCACATAGGAGAAGCGCCCATTTGCTTCTCCACCCCTCCGCCGCGCCTTCCTCTCTGTCTCTCTCTTCCCCTCCCGCAGCCAAGGCTCCATTGGAGCAAAGATGGCCCGGGCGCTGGGGATGGCTCTGTGGCCTCTGCCCCAGGCGCTAGAGTGGCTCTGGTCACAACATGGCGACACCCAGGAGGGTCGCAACATGGCGACGCCCAGGATGGGCAGAGCGTCGCCCCCTGGTGGGCGTGCCGGGTGGATCCCGGTCGGGCGCATGCAGGAGTCTGTCTGACTGTCTCTCCCTGTTTCCAGCTTCAGAAAAATGAAAAAAAAAAAAAAAAAATGCAAAAAAAAAAAAAAAGGCATAAATGTATTATTTATGCATTAAAAAACCCGATTCTGGGGAAAAAAGTAAATATTTCTGGAAAATCAAACAGCTACATAAAAAACAAAAAGATTTTACAATTACAGGGGAAGTCCTACCAGTCCCATTATATTTTGAGTGGCAGTGACACTCAGCAGGACCCATCTGCTCTTCTCTGTGACCAGCCACAGGGAGACTGGGAAGGTGAGCAGCAATGCGGCGGCCAAGCACACACAGCTTTGGTACAGCACGTGGAATTTATAATTCATAGTTCATTTGGCATGCAGCACCTTCTCACAGTTCAGCCGGAGCCCTCCTGAGCATCCTACAGGTACTTCATACCAGTGTTTTTCAGCTGCTGGTCCATGGACCAGCCGGCCAGAAATTTCATGCCCAAAAAGAGTTAACCACCCTGATGTTGAATGAAGATTACAGACCCAATGATCTTAGTCAAATTTGCTTATGCTTGGAGTGATTTCTGTCTTAGTGGTCCCTGATATAATTCAACTATTTTCACCCATCCCCAAGTGTAAAAGAGATTGAAGACCACTCACTGTTTCACACAAACTCCGTGATTGTACACGCTAGTCCCTCTGCTCTTAACTTTCTTTCCTCATCCTGTAAGGCCCAGTGCAAATGCCGTCTCATTAATGAAACTGCCCCCAAGCCTCCCAAGGCTCACGGTCAGTGCGGAGAACGCCAGAAGACAGCATGGACTCTTGCCACGTTCCAAAAGTACCCTCCTGGGAGAGCCCTGGACGACGCCAGTGAGTACGACCTATGAGGCTGCCAATGTACCGAGAACCACGTGGGGTGGTGAGCAGGTGTCATTTAGACCATCCGAATCCTTATTCTTGGAGGAGCCCTAGGAAGCCACCTGTGTGCCCAGAGGTCATCTCACTTGTGCCCGGGAGTACTGAGACATAAGCAGAACTTCCCTTGGGCTCTTATAAAAGTGTCATGTTGGAATGTGTCTTTTTGGAAAATGATGTCAAAATAATTTACTTGAGCACAGAACATAAAGAGAGAGAAGAGCCGGTCTGAGCACTGGCCCACAGGAGTCCACCAGGCTCCTCAGGCCCTCGCATACAGGAAGCTAGACCTTACCGTGATCGCTTTCGGTTCCTGATCGACCCCAGTAGCGACGCCTTCTTTCCGGACTGTGAGCGTGCCGTTCAATAACTGCAGCTATAAACCGGGTATTGCTGACTGTGGGAGGCAAGGAGGGTTGGTGAGTCGCTCTTACGCCAGTATCCTTATTCTATAAGTACCTTTTCCTCGAGCAGGGCTCATTCACACATAAGGGTTATTCTGTGGAGAGCTAGGATAGGGAATTTAAAAAGAATTCTAGGGGAAGCAGGTTTTAGAACTGGGGCAAGGAGAGTCCTTAACAACAGATCTCCAACATGCATCCAGAAGATATGCTCTAAGCAGCTGAAGGCCATGGTATGTCAACACAAATGGAACTCCTTTTGATAAAGGAATGCCCCTTGCCCCAAGTTATATATATTAGGGATTTTTAAAATGCATACTTGATGGCTCCTTTTCTAAAATACTATGCTGGATAGTAATGAGGAGGAGAAAGAAAAGGAAGGGTGAGGTGTCTTAGGCCAAAACACTTGAATTCAAAAAAGGACATCATGAAACCTTTTGAGACTTTCTAAAAACAAAGCAAACACCTACACTTACTCCTATTGAACGTGGCGGGAAAAGACCCCATCATGCCAAAGCTTCTTAAATTTATTTATTTATTCATTTTTTTAGAGAGGAGAGAGAGTGACCGAGGGAGAGAAAGGGGAGGAGCAGGAAGCATCAACACTCATATGTGCCTTGACTGGACAAGCCCAGGGTTTTGAACTGGTGACTCAATGTTCCAAGTCAACGCTTTATGCACTGAGCCACCACAGGTCAGCCAAAGCTTCTTAAATTTTAATACAAGCCAAAAAGATATAAAAAGGAACATTTATTCTGGATCAGCCTGCTGCTGACACCTGGTGCAGGGGAGGCCACGGATACTCACTGATACCCCGGTCCTCGTGGCTGTCATCGTCCCTCTCATCTCGGTCATTCTCCAGGTTGGACATACGCACTGACATTTCTGCCCATCGTTAAAAAGAGAGAAACATGACTATTTAATCAAACAAAATCAACTGCTTTAATACCCTGTAGCGTGCTTGTCCGATGGCTGGGTGACAGTATTCCATCCAGAATGAATCCTATCTTGGAAAAGAATGACCTGATACCCACTCTCCCCCCCCCCTTTTTTTTGCTAGGGAGGAGAGAGCAGGGATCAGGAGAAGAATAAGCGAACCATCCAACCTTACACTGGTTTCTGAAGAAAGAGGAGAAAAGAAGCTGACAGACAACTCTGCTGAAGAACCCGTAACAGAAGGAAGGGGTCTCAGACCGCAGCTGACTGTGTTGATAAAATGGTATTACACGATCTTGTACAAGGTCAGGCACAAGGTAACACTGGACGGCAGCCATCCTCAGTCTAACCAAATCTTACCAAGGGGAGAGAGCTTCGCGAGTGGCCCTGTTACTCAATCAGGCAGCATCACGAAGCCCCCATCAAGACTGCAGCTACAGTGAAACATGCCAACATCTGTCTTTACTGCTGTGGGGGTGAGCTCAGTGGCTCCTGACCCGGTCCAGGAAGAATGCTGAATGCTCACCTCCACACAGCTCAGATTAGGATGTCCCTGGGAGCGTTGAGGAAGGAGGGGGTAAGGCAATAAACGGTTTTGTCCCTTGCAAAGGAACACAGGTACCACATTTAACTCCTGGTATGGAGGTCATGGTTACAGACCAATCGTTTTGTCCTTGGCTTCATTTACCTACCCTGTTTAAAGAGATGCTGCTGTCTCTTTGAATGTGTGTTCATTCACAATACATAATAAAATATCTATTTACAGCTGCAACAGAATGATTCATGTTCTTGCCAACAGTACCCGGGGTGTCTTTGGTTTGCCAATGTTTTTTGAACAGCAAAGGGCAATACATCTGAGCCGAGCGAAGAAGACGGTTTCCCACTCGGCATCCCAGTTCCCCGGCTGGCCTGCTCCAGGGTCAGGCTGCGGCGGCCGAAGGCTGTGTCAGGAGAGAGAGGAGCCAGGAATTCCCTAGAAAATCAGCAGGGGCTCAAGGAGGAAAGCAGGCTTTTGGTACTTCCAAATCCACTCTAGAAAAGCTGAAAACGCAGCACTGTTCTTATAACTGCTGAGAGGCACACACAGTTGGCCACCCTCCTCGCAGCCTTGAAACCACCTAAGGAAGGCTGCTGCCTCTTAGAGGAGCTCTAGGTTCATGCGGAGCTCACCTTGGGCAGCCAGAGGAGACATGTGCTGATGGCTCCGGCGATGGATCTGATGGCGGTAAGCGTACACAGCGAGGACCAGGACCATGATACATCCCATGATGCCTCCAGCCACGGGACCCACGGGGGCACTTTTAATCATGTTCAATGTGACCACCTCATCACCTTCATGAAAGAGAAGAGATCGATGCCCCTTGTAACAACTTCCCAAGTGTGGTAGGAGGAGGTGGGGATGGGGGTTAGATGGGAAGGGACAGAGCAGGAAGGGGTATGGTGAAGAAGAGCCACTTTAAGCCTCAAATTCCTCCTCCAAGAAGACCTACCAGAATGTAGGAGCAGTGACTTCACTGAATTCCTGGTTCTCACATTAAACGCTAATTGCTCCGCAGAGCAAGAACATCAATTAGCAAGATGTGGTAAAACGAGTGAGTAGATCAGAACCACTTAAGTACATGACGGGCGGTGCTAAGAGCCCAGCTCCCTGGGAGTGGGCCACTCTTGGAAGAGAGGCAGGGAGGCGAGGACAATGGGGGCCTCTTTGGGAGTCCTGTGACTGACTTTTCGGAAAGAAACGGCACCAGGTATCATCAATATTCGCTAAAAAAGACCACATTTTAAAGCTTTCAGGTTCCCTTTAAAACACCATTTGCACTTTTTAGACAGAAATCTGCAGGTGGGTATAGAGAGTGACTTCTGAGAGCAAGGTCACTTCTACTATGTGCTAACCTGGTCCAGTAGTCATATGCGAGCACAGAAGCCTTCCTCACACTGGAGCTTTTCTTCTGCAGGCAGGCTGCCGTGGGGAGATGTTAGTAATCGAGGTGTTAACTAAAGTATGAGATACTGGCCTCACCTGCCAGCTAAGCTTCAGGAGTCTGCGCTTACTCCAGAAAGACACTGAGAAAAATCTCACTGTGAGATAGCAGGTGGTATTTTTGAGATTCTGAGGCCTGATCCCAGAGGCTTTCTTTCCTACAGTGTCCCTGTCCCCCACCCTAAGCCACTCCAGCTGCACTAGGTATTTATGGATTCTGTTGACCCCAAAGCCCTAAATGATGATTTGTAGCCACAAGATGTCTAGCTTTGCAAAAGTTGTGAGGGACAGCTGCCACAGGAAACAGATGTGCAGCAGTCACTCTGCCTGTCACGGGTGCTGCGCTTTTGATAGCTGCGACTCACATTCAAACAAACCCTAGGGTCCAGCCATACGAAATCAGGCCTGCCATTTCTCAGAACAAGCTTTATGGGCATGAATTCCAGGCTTGCAAAATTTCCAGGACAGCTGACTACTCGCTCTGCACAGAACCTGTGGCCCTAGATTTGAAGGCAGTTATCTGCCTTGGTTTTGTAACTGAAAACTATAGGCAAAGGAACCAGGGACATAGAGGATCATTTTAAGGTTTCTGTTCTAGTAAGTAGACAGAAAAATGTGTATTCAAGAATCAGTTATGGGTTCCCAACAAACATACCTATTGCTCCCATGTCATCAACGTAGGGACTTTTGGCTCCCACAATCCCCCCGAAGCATTCTTTCTGGGGCGCACAGTAGGATTTGTCTAGGTGAGTCTTTCCGTCGCTGTCCACCATGCACCATTCACAGTCCAGCACACCAAAACAGTCCCTGCCAGAAAGAGGATGCTGAGTGTTCCGGAAAGCAGTGTTGGGCAGGGGGAGCACGTGGGTGTGGGCATCGGGCCGCCCTCCAGGGGTCCACTACTGACTACTGCTGTAACTCCTTGGGCATCAGTTTCCTTTCCTTTTAAAATGAGAACAGCAACAATCTGCCAGGGGCTGGCTGCTTTATGTCCCTCAACAACTTGGAAATGAAAGAAAGAAAAACTGCTCTTCATGAATCAAACCATGAAATCCACACAGCATGGATGAGTGCAGGATTATTCAAAATCACCTTAAAAGACCAAACAGCCCCAACATTTGTTAGACTTTGGCCTAATATCACCCAAATGTATGGTTATTTAAAAAATAAAAATAAAAAAGGAAGGAAAAAATATGACCACATAATTTTGGTAAATACTAGGTAAGTTGAACAGATTTTCTTGCTGTCAATTTCTTAGAGCTTTTAATGAGTTAAATGTACTATAACTCTCTAGGAGAATGTATGCAGGGTTTCTCAAACTTAACTGACTTTGGGTAACTGTAGAACATCTCAATTTATCTGATGCCCGTACTATTCCTTTGCTAAAATTTACATCAAAAGTAGAATTGGCTGCCCTTTCTACCCTCTAACTGTGTTTCATCAAGTGTAACCTGCAGTTATGTATCAATATATGTAATAAATGAATCACTCCACCATTTAGGTTACCACAGCCACTACTGCCATACTACTGGCGAGTCCCAAACACCCTATGGAGGAGGAGCAGAGGGGAGCAGGGGACACACAATGTTCAGTTCTCATAACTACCAGGAAGCGTATGTGCTTTTGAAGAAAGGAAACTGAGAAGCTTCAATGAGAGCCTTGACTGCTGGCTTCTGGTTCTGAAGCCCATGGGTTCCTGCCCCTCGCTTCTTCATGCCACGTACCCTCACTCACTCATTTTCACATCCTGTCTCAAGAATAACTTTCCCACTGGTTTGTAACATACAGTACAAATGCCATGTCGCTGTTTACAAGTGAAAACTGGACAAGCTGAAACCTGAAGTTAGATTAAAGGCTTATCGATTGCACATTTGGGTATGAAAAAATAGATACTACTTTTTAAAACAGCAAGAAGCAGAGTGATAAATATCATCAGGAAAAGCTCAGTCAGGCTGCTGGTCACTCAACTTTCTAAGGTCTGCTCCCCAAACCACCACGTTGATGTAAAGCAAGTGCTGGGCTCCGCTTACCCACTTTCCATCCTCTGACTGCACCTGCTGTTGACGCACTGGTGAAGAGCATCTTGCAGGCCCGGGTTGGTAGCTGTGTATGTCACTGGCTCCTGATGGACCTCGCAGCTCGGGTTTCTATGCAGGAGCAAATCTGGAGGTTAGGGCCATGTACATGCCAAGCTTATCACGTCCGTGGCCCCTGCGGGGTCAGACAGATCTAGATTTGAAGCCTGGCTTTGCTACTTAGCTACATAAAATCTTGAGCCAATCCCTTAACTATCCTGAGCTTCACTTCACTTTGTTCATCTTTATGCACAAAAGAGATAATGTAAAAAAATTAGAAGATCATAAATATTCAACAAAATAAGAATGCATACATATAATCAAAAGCAGATGTTACCTCTCCTCACTCACTCATCATTCTAAATCTTACTTTTCAGAGGTAGCCATGGTTGACCGTTTAATGGAGGTCCTTTCAGACATTTTTTTCAATGCCTAAATAAACACATACAGGTGACTGTTGAACAGCATAGGTTTGAACTACACAGGTCCATTGATAGACAATTTCCCCCCCCCCAGTAAATATTGGTCTTGTCTCTGATCCATGCTTGGGGGTCCACAGATGCAGGGGGTTAACTCTATGTATTGTTCTATGCCATTTTATCTAGTGAACTTGAGCATCTGTGGATTTGGGTATCCATGGGGGATCCTGGAACCAATCCCCTACATATATCAAGGAACAGCTAGGTTTCTGGGAAGTCAAAAGTTGTACACAGATTTTCCACTGTGCGTGTGTGCAGGGTGGGGTGGTCACTGCTCATGTCTCCTTCTAGGGTCAACTGTATCAATATGCACGCATACAACGTTCTTTTTTTTTAAGTTATAGAGAAGGGTGAAAGGTCTTACCAGAATTTTTAAAATTGGTCTTTATTTTTTTTCCACTAATATAAATAATGCTATGTATGTTATGGTTGAGCATTTGTGTATGAAAGATACCTACATATTTATCACACAGTTAATTTGAAAACCAAGTGACTTAATGTGCATAAAATATCCAACACATGGTAGGCATTCAAGTCATGCCTGCAACAGTCTCATATTTTGTGTATATAGCACATATACTGTTAATTCTCTCACAGCATTTAAATTTAAACCTGGAAGTAGACTTCATTTTAAGGCACTATGGAGCTTGAAATCTGGCTTACTGAACAGTTATATCAGTAGAATGAATCACCTTCGTATGCCTCAATCCAAAACAAATCTATAAACAAGACTAAATATATATACAGTGCATATATATTTTTTTACCGGTTCTCTGCATTTGTGAGGTTGCCGGTACACTCATTGACCTCTAGAGGGCACTCACAGGGACATTCACATTCATTTTGTTCCATTCTGAAAAGCATAAAGAAAGTGACTATGCAGAGGGTCAATAAAATATCATATATTGAACACCTAACACGGGGAAGCAAAACAAGAAAACCTGAATTAAAGGAGACATTTAAAAGGGATAGTCAAGGACATATGACCCAAAGTTTAAATACACAATTGGCCTCACCCACTGCTCTTTGGAGAAGGATGTGCAAATAACACAGCTCTAAATGCTTCTGCAACCAGGACTACTTTTTTCTCCAGTACATACCCAGCACTTTGTTTCTTTTCCAGATGCCACTTCAGATTGACTGGCATCATTAAAATATTCAACAGCATGATTACAGAGAATAGGACCCACTGCGTTTTTACCGGTGACAGTTGAGACAGAGCCGGTCCACCATACTACAAGCACAGAATGCAAGAGAGTCGCAGGTTTCATTGACAATGCCGACAAATGCATTGGTTCCCGGGATCCTCGCCAGTCTGTATTTAGAACAGTGACTGCCGTGCACAAGGTTTGTTAAGTCCCCCTGTGGACAACCGAGGTGTCAGAAGTGACAGACAACAATGCAAAGATGCAGCCCTACCATGGTAAAAACTGCCCTTCAACCAGCTGCTGAAAACAGCTTACAATAAAACTTTATCTCTGGCTACAAAAGTAGTACATACATAGTCATTGTTAAAAATTGGAAAATAAAAATTATTTAGAAACCCATTATAGATAATTCCCATGTAAGCTTTGTATATATCACTTATTTTATCTATGCTTATAAACATTAAATTTTCATAGCTGTTTTTTTGTGATCTGTTTTTTTTCCTTTTGAACACAATAATATATTATAAAATGAAAACAAATGCAAGAAGCAATGAATGACAACTTTCTGGTCAAGAATAATCCTGAAATTTATTCAAGGGCAAACCTCAATAATCAGAAAACATGCATTTGGCCCCCTTAGAAAACAAACATTTGTTATTTTAGAATAATAAAATTATTTATTTATTTCTATTTCGAGGGGGAGGGAAATCGAGAGAGACAGAAACACTGATTTGCTGTTCCACTTATTCATGCATTCATTGCTTGGTTCTTGGATGTGCCCTGACCACATCAAAACTGTAATGTTGGTGTACTAGGAAGACACTCTTAACTAAATGAGCTACCCTCCCAGGGCCTAGAGTAATAAAAGTATTTTAAAACCAAAGCCTCTTCAAGAGGCTGGTGTCTTGCTTTCAGAATATTTAACCCTTTGAGTAGTACGAACATTCATGTACGACCTCGTGCCTCCTGACCATCCAGAGTACGATCGATTTACTTAAAAAATGTGTAAGGCAACATTAAAATAAGGCAAATGTATGTTCTTATTTCCATATATTGGTTATCAAAGAAACATGATTTTAAGTTAATAAAACTGTAACTAATTTCATTTTTTGAAAAAAACCCAAAAAACAACAAAACTCACTCCCAGGGGTCAGCAAGCATGAAAAAACTCACTACTCAAAGGGTTAGACAATCAACGCAAAGCGAGCATTTTTCTTCATTCTATAACAAGAAAATGTGACAGCTAGTTTCTTGAATTGCCAAATTTGTCACATATTAGAAAATCAAAGATTCAAAGGTCCCATTCTAACACTGAGTGTGGTAGTTTTTTCCTCCATGTATGCCGTATGTAGTGGGACAGTTATTTAAATGCATGCTTGTTTCCATGCCCAAATCCTCTGTATGTGCACAGGAGAAGAAGCCTGACTGAGAATCACGGCACTGAACGGCTTCTCAGATTCTCAGATGAATTTCTATTGCCTGGAGAATGTCTGCCTCTACAATATAAACAATGATATAGGCTTTGCATTCCGTTAGCTTCAATACCCAGGAATGTTTCAATTCCATGTTGGAATAATGTATGCCATTAAGGAGTTATTCTAATTCATACAGAGGTGGGCAAAAGCAGTATGTGAAGCACAGAGTTTATTCTTGTATTATTGTTTATTAATTATTGTATTATTTTCCATAGTAACAACTGGGAACCTACTTTTGCCCATCCCTGTGTTTCACCAAAATCTGCATTTGTGAAAAATTTCTGGAGTATCCTGACATTGTCTCAGGAAACCACTGTACAAATGATAGTAGATACACAGGGTAATTTAGACTTCCATGACAACCTTAACTGGCAGCCTTCCTCTGATTACACTCAAGTTTGTCCCCTTTAAAAAGAGCACTCCTCAGAATGATAGAGGGTCTGACCAGAGTAATGAATTTTCTTGTTTTAAACACACTATCTTTTCTTTTTTTTTTTTAACTTTGCTTGAGTTTATTCTGGAATAAAGGCAAACTGCAAGCATCCCACCAATATGCTAGAGGTCAAAGATATTTAAAATCCTTATGCAAAGACACTGCTTTCAAAATTATATTTTGTTCTCTTAAGAAGCATAGTATTTATTATTGACAATAGTCATCATTTATTGCAGTATTTTTTAAATTTTTAATTGAATTTATTGGGGTGAAACTGGTCAACATATTTCTACAGGTTTCAGGTGCCAATTCTGCAACACATCTCTGTACTCTGTATCACACTACCTTGTAATATATTCATTTTTAAAATTCTTCTATTTCCCCAGTTTTTGCAATTGCTTTTATGAGACTGAGTATAGGATTTTCATTTAACCCATCATTATCTTTTTCTTTCTTTTTTTTGGACAGAGTCAGAGAGAGGGAAGGGAGAAAGATGAGAAGCATCAATTCTTTGTTGTGGCACCTTAGTTGTTCATTGATTGCTTTCTCATATGTGCCTTAACAGGGGGGGTTCCAGTTCAGAGCGAGTGACCCCTTGCTCAAGCCAGTGACATTTGGGGTCAAGCCAGCAACCTGCACTCAAGCCTGATGATCCCACACTCAAGCCAGTGACCTCAGGGTTTCAAACCTGGGTCCCCTGCATCCCAGTCAACTCTCTATCCACTGCATCACTGCCTGATCAGGCAAAAAGCACTTCTGCATGATGTACATGAGAACTCCTATCTTACAGGGTGGATGAACAAGAACTGACCTAAGTTGGCCATAGGAATTTCAGGGGACTTGAGTCATATACAGAAGATAGGAAGAGAGAAGCACATGTTGTCACATATATTTATACAAGAGAGGAGAAGCAGACTACAGCAAACATTTGGTGTCTTTAAATAAACAAAACACAAAACACCAAGTGTGAGAACTTAAAACAGTCACTTCTCTACTCTGGGCTTTATATTCCACAACTGTCATTCTAGGGAGCTGGACTGAGGTCCCAGCATTCTATCATTCTAACTCAGTGAAAGAGCCAAAAGTAAACAGACAGGAACATTATTCTATTTTATATTCTGTAACGGGAAAGGATAGGAGAATATTAAGGAATCAACTTACCACAAGGCTAGTGTTGAATTTATAAAACCTCTGGACTGTTCTGTCACTGAAGCTGTTGCACAAGTTTTTCTTTACAAAGTTGGGGTGGTTCAGGATATCATTTGCTACCAGGGGCTCCTAACAAGTCCAAGCAGAAGACACACGCCATGTAATTAATGAGCTGCAGGCTGTGGGAAAACTCAGCTACCAGCTTTGCAACAAATACCTTGTGGGTTATGTGCTGTTGTTCCACAGGTGCGTGTCCTTTGGGGTCAATGAGGGTTGGGTGTGCCACCAGATAACCCCTGTCCTCCATTATGAAGCACCTGAACCAAGGCAAATGACAACCCTCAAGTTATCTGAGCTCTTTTTTGTGCTTTCAGAGAGCTTTTATCTTGCGAGCCTGAACAAATTGTATCCGTATACTTACCTCAGGTTCTCAAAAAATATTCATTGATAAAATAAAGAATGACAGGCAGTCAGGTAGACAGATACATTATTCTTGAGGTGGTGAATTATCTGGTATACAGTTTCAGGGGAGAGAATTATATCTGCCTCTGAAATCATCTACATACATAGCTCATATAGAATGTGACCACCCAGTCCAACTAAGATGGACTCGAAAATCTTTGGCAAGAATGTGTAAGAAAAAAGTTTATTCTTTATTTTGAGGAAGAGGATTCTGAAAAGAGTGGCCTTGAATATTTATAGGCACACACTTAAAGTAAACCATATATAATTTCTTCTTTCGATAAACATATATAAAATATGACATTCAGTTGACTTACAAAAATATATCTGATGGAAATACTAAATAAGTAAAGCCAGAACTGCTCTAATCAAGACTACACTCTGCTCTGTTTTACTCCACATTCTTCATAACAATTTGCCATAAACCCTCTATTTCTCCATCAAGGACCAATGTGAAATTTAGCAGTGATATGAAGCATGGGCCAAGAGATTGAAATAAGAAAGCTATTTTTAAAAATGGCCTGCCTTAAATCAAAGAATGCCCTTGCTTTGATCAGACATGTTCTCTTGAAATTCAGGCGGCAAAGACTTTTTAGTTCCATAAGCCTCTTTCTGGGGAAATGTAAAAGGAGCAGTCTAAGCATCTGAAACATCTCACAGAGACTTTGATTTAATAACTAAGTTAACAACAAAAGTACTACCCAAGAGTACCCTCTGGTCTTTCTAGCACCTAAAATATAGGAAACCTCTAATGACTGACTTTGAAAGAAACAGGAGCTGTCAGAGAATTCTGTGCCACAGTTTTTCTCCTTGTTTTAAGCCAAGTCAGTTTGTCTAAATCATAACTGGTAAGTACTGTATCTTAGAAAACAAACAAACAAACAAAAAATCTAAAATACCTTGACCACAGATTTAATTTCTGGTCCCAACTATGACAATGACAATGTGGTTGCCATTCAACAAGGGATACCCAATGTCATTTTCCTTGTATTTTGCAGCTAGAAAGGAAATGGTGCCCCTGAACGGCTTACCTTATTTTGTTGCCACCATCTTGGTTACAAACTGGTAATAAGTCCATCAGAACCTTGTAGAAGTATCGAAGCGTGAAGTCAATGCCCATCACAGCCACAGTATGCCCAGAAGACATCTGTGTACTTCATGTAAAAGAGGTAAAAAAGAAGCAGCATATTTATTTAAAGAGTCAATCACAAATTAAGGGAGATTACGTTAAGAGTAATGGCAGCATTAGAGATACTCCTGATCTCTTCCCTTGAAATTTCAACAAATTAAAAAATTATAATGCAGCAAAGAAACTCTAGCTGGGCTTGCAGGTGCTCCTGAAAGATCCACGCACCAAAAGGACTAAAGATAGGACTGGGTGAAAGGGGGGCAGGGGATAAAACGCACTCGTGGTGGACACTGGAGAGGAGAGGAGACAAACCTGGAGTGACTGGGCTTTTTTCTTTTCTACTGGACTATGGGCAGGAGGAAGGGTATGGAGAGGGAAACCCAGGGTGACTGGGTCTCCTTCTGCCGGGAGGAGCTGTGAGGTAGAGGGGCAGAGGGGACATAAACCAAAGCCGACAGAGCACAGGGTCACGGACATGTTCCTGGAATCTGCCTGCAGCCTGCACTTGACAGAGACAGAGAAAGTTAAAGTGCTGTCCCAGGCCTCCCAGATCCCTCCTCCCTCACCTCGTGGTAAGGAGAATGGTGGAGACAAACCCCACAGCTGACTCTCCAGAGCCACTCTCTCCCCTGAAGAACAGAGGTGCTCCATGTCCGGTTCCCCAGGTCTGTAGAGACTAGGGAAGGAGCATCCGAATGCCTGAGATTGCCACTGCTAAAACCAGAAAGCTGAAGCCATAAAGCCCTCAAAACACACCCCCATCCACCAATACAACTATGGCCCTGCCTGCATCATTGCAACAGCAACATCTCAGCGGGGGACAGCCCAGGAACTTCACAGAGCCAGAAGTTGTAATACAGCTCAAAACCAAAATTTATTTTTCCTTTTACTTCCTGTTTATTTTTCTTATTCTTTTCATCTCTATCTTTTTTTTTTCTTTTCCTGAAGCTGGAAACAGGGAGGCAGTCAGACAGACTCCCGCATGCGCCCAACCGGGATCCACCCGGCACGCCCACCAGGGGGCGATGCTCTGCCCATCCGGGGTGTCGCTCTGTTGTGACCAGAGCCACTCTAGCACCTGGGGCAGAGGCCAAGGAGCCACCCCAGTGCCCAGGCCATCTTTTGCGCCAATGGATCCTTGGCTGCGGGAGGGGAAGAGAGAGAGAGGAAGGAGAGAGGGAGGGGTGGAGAAGCAGACAGGCGCTTCCCCTGTGTGCCCTGGCTGGGAATCAAACCCGGGACTTCCACACGCCAGGCCGACGCTCTACCACTGAGCCAACCAGCCAGGGCCCATCTCTATCTTTTGAATACTGTCTTCCTTAAATTTTATACATTTTAGTCTTATTTTTTGTGGTGTCTTCTTTTCAATTTTTTTGTTTGCTTTTGTTCATTTTTATATTTTTCATTGCATTCTTTTAATTTTTCATTTTTATAGTTGTTTCTGTTGTTAGAGTTCTTAACAATACCACTCTCAATACTACTTCTTCTCAAGGAAGAAGAAAGCGAATACCATGGTTACACAAGACAGAGAAGTAATTCAGAAAGAAAACAAAATATCTCCAGAAAATAAATCTCAATCACATGGAAACCTTGGGTTAAATGATAGAGAATTCAAAATTAAAGTTCTGAAAATACTCAATGAGATGCGAGATGACAGCGATCGGCAACTTAATAAGCTTAGAAAACAAATTAATGAACAAAACAAATACCTCACCAAGGAGACTGAAACTTTAAAAAGAAAGATGAAGAACTCAATATATGAATTGAAGCCTGAGGTAGCAAGTTTAGCTAATAGAACAAGCCAGATAGAGGAAACAATCAGTGACACTGAAGACAGGCAAGTAGAGATGCTACAGAGAGAAGAGGAAAGAGATTCATGAAAGAAAAACTGAGATAGCTCTACAAGAATTGTCTGACTCCATCAGAAAGAGCAATATAAGAATAATGGGTATGTTAGAAGAAGAGAGGGAGAAGGGAATGGAGAGCTTATTCGAACAAATAATTGATGAGAATTTCCCAAGCCTATGGAAAGAGTTAGAGCCTCGAATCTAAGAAGCAAACAGAATGCTGACTTACTGCAACCCAAGGCACATCATAATAAAATTGTCAAAAATCAGTGACAAAGAAAGAATCCTCAAGGCAGCTAGGGAAAAGAAGAACATAACATATAAAGAAAAGACTATTAGGTTATCATCAGACTTCTCAGCAGAAACTCTACAAGCCAGAAAGTGGAATCAAACATACAAAGTACTGAAAGAGAGGAATTACTAGAGAAGAATACTGTATCCATCAAAGTTTTCCTTCAATTATGAAGGAAAAATAAACATTTTTACAGACATACTGAAGCTGAGGAAATTTATCACCAGAAAACCCCCACTACAGAAAATACTCAAGGGGGTTATTTCACCAGATACAAATAACAGCACAGATCAAAACTACAAGTTATAGCTCCAACAAGGTCACAAAAAACAAGGATAACCTGTGACAACAATAACATAAAAGAGGAAAAGATAAAGATTTGCAGTAGCAAAGGAGGATGGAGTACAGAAGCACTCATAAGACAAAGGACTCATATATATAAATATTTATCTCTTAACCTAATAGTAACCAGCCAAGAAAAAGCCACCACTGAAACACACTGCTTAAAAAGAGAAGAAATGGGAAAAAAAAGTATGAAATACCACCATATTGAAAGAACTGACAGAAACAAAAAAAAGAAGAATCAAACAAGACACAGAGCTACCAGAAAACAAAACATAAATGGGCATAGGGCATCTTAAAGTGTCAATAATTACCATAAATGTTAATGGACTAAACTCACTGGTAAAGAGGCACAGAGTAGCAGACTGGATCAAAAAGCAAAACCCAACCATATACTGCCTTCAAGAGACACATCTAAGCTGCAAGATTCAAAATGAAAGGTTGGAAAACGATTCTCCAAGCAAATAATATCCAAAGGAAAGCAAATGTAGCCATACTCATATCTAACAATGCTGACTACAAGACAGCAAATGTAACCAGAGATAAAGATGGACATTTCATAATGATAAAGGGGACATTGTATCAAAAAGACATAACACGTTTTAATATATATGCACCAAACCATGGAACACCAAAATATATAAGACATCTACTAACTGATCTAAAAATAGAAGCAGGCAAAAACACATTCAGACTTGAAGATTTTAACACACCACTGACGGCTTTAGATAAATCATCCAAAACAGAAAGTCAATAAAGAAATATTGGTCTTAAACTATCCTCTGGGCCAAATGGACATAATAGACATTTATAGGGCATTTCACTCCAAAACGTCAGAATATACAGTATGTCTGTAAAGTCATGGTGCACTTTTGACTGGTCACAGGAAAGCAAGAAAAGACGATAGAAATGTGAAATCTGCACCAAATAAAAGGAAAACCCTCCCAGTTTCTGTAGGATGATGTGGCAGCATGTGCACATGCGCAGATGATGACGTAACACCGTGTATACAGTGGAGCAGCCCACAGCCATGCCAGTCGAGATGTGGATGGTACAGAGGAAAGTTCAGTGTATTTTGTGGCTCGCTAAATTCGAATCCGTGACCAAAGTGCAACATGAATATCGGCACGTTTATAATGAAGCGCCACCACATAGGAATAACATTACTCGGTGGGATAAGCAGTTGAAGGAAACCGGCAGTTTGGTGGAGAAAGCCCGTTCTGGTAGGCCATCAGTCAGTGACGAATTTGTAGAGGCTATACAGGATAGCTACCTAAGGAACCCTAAAAAATCTGTGCATGAAAAAAAAAAAATCTGTGCGTGAGTCCACATCGAACTGCACTGAATACGTATGAAACTGGGAGAGTTTTCCTTTTATTTGGTGCAGATTTCACATTTCTATTGTCTTTTGTTGCTTTCCTGTGATGGGTCAAAAGTGCACCATGGCTTTACGGACACACTGTACATTCTTCTCTAGTGTACATGGAACATTCTCAAGGATATACCATATGTTGGGCCACAAAAGTAACATCAACAAATTCAGAAAGACTAAAATTATAACAAGCGTATTTTCTGACCATAAGACTTTAAGGTTAGAATTCAACTGAAAAAAGGAAGTACAGAAACCGACAAAATTGTGGAAATTAAACAGCATACGTCTAAAACTGACTGTGTTAAAGAAGAAATAAAAGCAGAGATCGAAAGGTATATACAGACAAATGAAAATGACGACACAACATATCAAAATTTCTGGGATGCAGCAAAAGCAGTAATTAAGAGCTAAGTTCATATCATTAAAGGCTTATATCAAGAAACAAGAGAGATCCCAAGTAAATAACCTAACATCACACCTTAAGTAACTAGAAAAAGAAAAACAAAGGCAACCCAAAATCAGTAGAAAAAAGCAAATAGTAATAAATAGAGGGAAAAAAAACAACAGGAAAAATTAATACAACAAAGAGCTAGTTCTTTGAAAGATCAATAAAATCAACAAATCACTCACTAGACTCACTAAGGAAAGAAGAGGAAGGATTCAGATAAACAAAATACAAAATGAAAGAGGAGCAATTACCACAGACATCATAGACATACAAAGATCATAGTAAAATACTATGAAAGATTATATGCCACCAAATTCAATAACCTAGAGGAAATGGATAAATTCCAAGACTATACAATCTTCCTAGACTGAGTCATGAAGAAGTGGAAAACCTAAATAGACCTATAAACAGAGAGGAAATAGAGACAACTATGAAAAACATCCCCCAAAACAAAAATGTCCAGAACCAGAAAGCTACACTAGTGAATTCGACTGAACTAGAATTCTAAGAAGATTGGGATCTATCCTTCTCAAAGTCTTCCAAAATATAGAAGAAGTAATACTCTCCCCAACACATTTTATGAGGCCAACATAACCCTCATTCCAAAATCTGGAAAGGATAACACAAAAATAAAGAACTACAGACTAGTATCTCTAATAAATACAGATGCAAAAATCCTAAACAAAATACTAGCAAATCGAATACAACAATACATTAAAAAATAATATATCCCGATCAAGTGGGATTCATTTCATGAGCACAAGGATGGTTCAAGATACAAAAATCGATCAATGTAATATACCACATCAACAAGACAAAGAACAAAAATCATATGATCCTATCAATAGAATCAGAAAACGCATTCAATAAGATTCAATATCCCTTTATGTTTAAAACATTTAATAAAATCAGAATAAAAGGAATGTATCTCAACATAATAAAGGCCATGTAAGACAAACCATCAGCTAACATCATACTAAATGGTGAAAAAATGAAGGCTTTTCCTCTAAAATCAGGAACAAGACAGCTGCTCACTCTCTCCACTTTTATTCGACATAGTTGGAAGTTTTAGCAAGAGCGATCAGGCAAGAGAAAGAAATAAAACACATCCATATCGGCAAAGAAGTAAAAGTATCACTTTTTTTGCAGATGACATAACCCTATATAGAAAACCCCAAAGACTCCACCAAAACCTAGTAGAAACAATAAACCAATACAGTAATGTCAAAGGATACAAAATCAATATACAAAACTCTACTGCTTTTCTATATGTCAATGATGAAACATTAGAAAATGAACTCAAAATAACAATTCCTTTTACAATTACAACAACAAAATACCTAAGAATAAATTTAACAAAGGATGTGAAGGACCTATATGTTGATATCTATAAAACATTACTGAAAGAAATAGAAAAAGACACAATGAAATGGAAAAATATTCCATGTTCATGGATTGGAAGAATCAACATAGTTAAAATGGTCATATTACTGAAGCAACATACAAATTTAATGCAATCTCCATCAAAATCCCAATGTCATTTTTAAAAGAAATAGAACAAAAAATTACCAGATTTATATGAAACCATAAATTAGCCTGACCAGGCAGTGGCACAGAGGATAGAGCATTGGCCAGGGACTCAAGAGGACTCAAGTTCAAAACCTGAGGTTGCCGGCGTGAGCACATAGGCTCACCAGCTTGAGCATGGGGTTGCTGGCCTGAGCATGGCTTCATAGACGTGACCCCACTGTTGCTGGCTTGAGTCCAAAGGTTGCTGGCTTGAAGCCCAAGATCACTGGCTTGAGCAAGGGGTTACTCACTTTACTGTAGCCCCTTGGTCAAGGCACATAAAAGAAAGCAATCAATGAACAATTAAGGTGCTGAAACAAAGAATTGATGCTTCTCATCTCTCACTCTACCTGTTTGTCTCTCCCCTCTCTCTTTCTCGTAAAACAACAACCACCAAAAATGCCGAGTAGCCAAAGCAATCTTGAGGAAAAAGAATGAAGCCAGAGGTATCACACTATCTGACTTCAAATTATAGTTACAGAGCCACGATAATCAAAAAACAGCATGGTATTGGCAGCAAAACATACAGACCAATGGAACAGAATCGAGAGCCCAGAAATAAAACCACACATATATGGTCAAATCAACTTCAACAAGGAGCCAAAAAACATACAATGGAGAAAAGAAAGCCTCTTCAATAAATGGTTCTGGGAAAATTGGAAAGCCACATGCAAAAGAATGAAACTGGACTCTAGTTTGTCTCCCTGCACAAAAATTAATTAAAAATGGATCAAAGACCTAAATATAAGAGCTGAAACAACAAATTACATAGAAGAAAACATAGGTACTAAGCTCAAGGACCTTAGCCATAGAGAACAATTTATGAATTTGATCCCAAAGACAAAGTAAAGACAAAAATAAATAAATGGGCCCTGGCCGGTTGGCTCAGCGGTAGAGCGTCGGCCTGGCGTGCGAGGGACCCGGGTTCGATTCCCGGCCAGGGCACACAGGAGAAATGCCCATTTGCTTCTCCACCCCCCCCTCCTTCCTCTCTGTCTCTCTCTTCCCCTCCTGCAGCCAAGGTTCCATTGGAGCAAAGATGGCCCGGGCGCTGGGGATGGCTCCTTGGCCTTTGCCCCAGGTGCTGGAGTGGCTCTGGTCGCGGCAGAGCGACGCCCCGGAGGGGCAGAGCATCGCCCCCTGGTGGGCAGAGCGTCGCCCCTGGTGGGCGTGCCGGGTGGATCCCGGTTGGGCGCATGCGGGAGTCTGTCTGACTGTCTCTCCCCATTTCCAGCTTCAGAAAAATAAAATAAATAAATAAATAAATAAATAAATGGGACGAGATCAAACTAAAAAGCAAAAGAAACTGACAACAAAACAAATAGGCAGCCAGCTAAATGGGAGATATTTGCAAACAGCTCTGATAAGGGGTCAATAGCCAAAATATGTAAAGAACTCAAAGAGCGCAGTAACAAGTAAATAATCCAATTAAAAATGGGGAGAGGACCTGAACAGATATTTCTCCCAAGAATACATACAAATGGCCAACAGATATATGAAAAGATGCTCATCGTTGCTAGCTATTCGAGAAATGCAAATCAAAACTACAAATGAGATACCACCTCACACCTGTTAGTTTGGCTATTATCAACATGACAGGTGATAATAACAAGTTGGAGAGGCTTTGGAGAAAAAGAAACCCTCATTCACTGCTGGTGGGAATGTAAATTAGTACAACCATTATAGAAGAAAGTATGGTGGTTCCTCAAAAAATTAAGAATAGAATGACCATATGACCCAGCAATCCCTCTACTGGGTATCTACCCCCAAAACTCGAAAAAATTGTTACATAAAGACACATGCACCCCCATGTACATTGTAGCATTATTCACAGTGGTCAACATATGGAAACAACCAAAGAGTCCCTCGATAGAGGATTGGATAAAAAATATGTAGTGCATATGTACAATGGAATGCTACTCAGCCATTAGAAACGATGATAGTAACATTTATGACAGGGATGAACCTTGAGAACATTATACTGAGCAAAATAAGTCAATCAGAGGAAGCTATGAACTGTATGATTTCACACGTAGGTGGGATATAAAACTGAGACTCATGGACATAGATAAAAATGAAGTGGTTACCTGGGGAACGAGTTGGGTGATGTGTATACAACATAATCATCAGTTCAGATGCTATAGAAATGTTTACCTGAAACCTACGTACTATCATTTTTCGATTTCACCATGTTAATTTTCTAAACAAAACAAAAAATAAAAGGGTCAATCACAGGACACTGTATGGTACCAGAAGTACATGTCTACTGTTCCTCTGTCCTTTGTACCCCTATAAAAATGATCAACTAAATGACTGAGCTAGCATAACGTGGGGATATGATGAGAAAAACATTTTAGACTAAAGGTAAAACTTTCTAAAAAAAAAAAAAGACCAGTCCAAGTAACGGACAGCCGTGGAATAAGGGTAGTCCTGACTATAGATGCTCAAACAATGGTCGGATTACCCTTCCGCAAGGATGTAGGGGTGGGATGCAAGGCATCGGGTGGGAGGTTGAATGCATGCCTACTTTGGTTCCTCACAACAAGGAACATTTAGATAAGGTACCTGAGTGAATCCCTTAATTATTTCCTTCATTTTGTAGGTAGGGAAACCGGGATCTCACAAAGGTTAACTGACTATAGTGTTAGGCCACAGAAAAAAACCAGTAAAAACAATGTCTAGTTTTCTCTCTATAATACTCCACCCAAAATACCGCTCATTTTTTAGAACAAGATTCTCCTGGTTGATAGGCCAGTTCTTTCACCACTCTAACGCTACTCTTAAAAACAGCAGCGCCAAGGAAGATCAAGTTGGGCAGCACAACATGGTACTCCCTTTTTAAGCTCTGGAATGAAGCAGATCTGAGAGCAAAGCCTGGCCCTGTTTATTTCTACGAATGTGGCTCCTGGGTTAATACTAAACATTTTCAAACCTCAGTTTTCTCATCTGAAAATGAGGGTAAGAATAGTGTCTGCTTCATAAAGCTGTTACTGGGATTAAAGGAGATGGTGTTTTTACAGTGCTTAGCAAGCTGCCAATAATATCAAAAGCAACTAATAAGACGTTTTAGGAAAAGTTATCTGAAGGAAAACTAAACAGGGCTTAAAGTTCAGTCCTAGGCAGAGTGAAGTTATTATTCTTTCAGAGAAACTGCTAGATATCTCAGAAGCACTGACTTCTCACTTGGAACCTAGGTCCTTGTTTCTTTTTTTAAGCGAGAGAGACAGGAAGGGAGAGTGATAAGCATTGCATCAACCCGTAGTTGCAGCACTTTAACTGTTCATTGACTGCTTCTCATATGTGCCTTGACCGAGGGACTCCAGCCAAGCCAGTGACCCCTTGCTCAAATCAGCAACTTTGGGCTCAAGCCACCAGCCCTGCACTCAAGTGGCAACTTCAGGGTTTTGAACCTGGGACCTCAGTGCCCCAGGCTGAAGCTCTATCCACTGTGCCACCACCGGTAAGGGCAGAGCCTAGGCTCTTTTTAACTGCTGTGCACGAGCAGTTGAAATGGCTTGGTTACTTAGCCACTTTTGGGGCTGGGAATTTTTAAGGTTTACCCAACATGGCACATTCAAAAAGCCCATAATTATCTTCATCCATCCAATTGAAATGTCATGGTTAGTGACAAAAACCTTAGAATATTAATTAGAAAGTTCAGAAAGAACTTCCCAAAGTAAAATTCTCTTTTTGAAAATCAGAACTTGGGAGTGAAATCAGCTTTTCTATGTAGACAACTGCCCACTTCTGGTTACTATCAACATTGATATTAACTTAAATCACCCCCAAACCCAGCCCCATTCACCTCCTTCCCCCTCAAAAAAATAAGCACTAGATAAAGGGACCACAACCCATAATGAAATTTCTATTGGAGCTTTGCTGTCAAAACTGTGTTTGGTGGCCCTGGCCGGTTGGCTCAGTGGTAGAGTGTCGGCCTGGCCTGCAGAAGTCCTGGGTTCGATTTCCGGCCAGGGCACACAGGAGAAGCGCCCATCTGCTTCTTCACCCCTCCCCCTCTCCTTCTTCTCTGTCTCTCTCTTCCCCTCCCGCAGCCGAGGCTCCACTGGAGCAAAGATGGCCCGGGCGCTGGGGATGGCTCCTTGGCCTCTGCCCCAGGTGCTGGAGTGGCTCTGGTCGCGGCAGAGCAAAGCCCCGGAGGGGCAGAGCATCGCCCCCTGGTGGGCAGAGTATCGCCCCTGGTGGGCGTGCCGGGTGGATCCCGGTTGGGCGCATGCGGGAGTCTGTCTGACTGTCTCTCCCCGTTTCCAGCTTCGGAAAAATACAAAAACAAACAAACAAACAAAAAAACAACTGTGTTTGGCATGGGATGGGGGAAGACCATGTGTGGGATTATCTTTGAGAGGCTATTGCGTCAATATGGGCCCCACTGTTTCTGAAGTAACTTAAATCCCACCATGGAAGGAATTCAAGGTTTAATTACCTTCCATGGGATTTGTGCTTCATAGCAAATGTTTTGCTGAAATATCAGTCAAAATAAGTTTAAGCCTCTTTTGGTTGTCCAGGAAAGAGTGACGAGTCTAAACAATAGTCATTGTATAATAGTTAACAGCTCCCATTTACTGAATATTCATAATTTATAGGCACTCTGATTGGCATCTGAATATATCATTTCAATTTATTTCTTCACAGAAACCTTATGAGGCATTACCATTTCTAGAAAACTGAAGCTTGGGAAGATTAAGTATTTGGCCAATGTCACACAGTGAATAACTAGTGGAAGCAGGAATTTAAACTAAACGCAGTGTCTTCAACTCCGAAGTATACAATGCTCCAAACTTAGGTCACAGTGTCTCCTGAGATCTATACTGCACCTTAAGAATTTCCAGGCAATTTTATGTGATCTATTTAATTTCCTGCAAAGATGCCAGAAAGAAATTATAGTTCGTATTTAATAAATGAAAAATTAAGTTTAGAATGGTCAAAAGACTTAAACAAGACTGATCACCTTTTATTTATGGTGTAGAATCCAGTAAACAAATCTGGCACTTTCTACAACAATTCAGCTGCCTTGGGTTTTTTTTTTTAATAGAAGTTAATTTAGCCTCTAAAATAAATCCCCCTTTCTGACTGTCATCTGCTCTAATATGGTCAACATGCTGAAATAAAAGCATGCATATTGCCCAAGGAAGCCTCACATTCATATTTTATCTACATTTCAAAAATGTCCAGTTACCATAGCAACTCAAAAAGATTACCATGGAAAAATCAAGCCAAGGCTACATTTCTAAGATCATGCTGTCTATGCGATTTTTCTCTTCCAAAAACTCATCTGATCAGTCCGTTAATCACTGAGTTCACTTCATCATCTTTATCAGCATTATCATTCTCCAAAGAATGCACACTTGGATTCTGAGGCCACTAATCATGCCTGTGTACGAGTCACAGCACCTTTACTCTGAGTCACTAAGTGAGCACTGAGCCCGAGAAGCTCCTCCCCAAGCTATCAGCCATATCACTTCTATAAACTAATGGTGAATGAGACTGCCTCCTGATAAGCAGAATATTAGCTTAAGTTCTCCTCTCTGATATATATATATATTTTTTTTCTTTTTTTTTTTTCTGAAGCTGGAAACGGGGAGAGACAGACAGACTCCCGCATGCGCCTGACCGGGATCCACCCGGCATGCCCACCAGGGGCGACGCTCTGCCCACCAGGGGGCGATGCTCTGCCCCTCCGGGGTGTCGCTCTGCCGCGACCAGAGCCACTCTAGCGCCTGGGGCAGAGGCCAAGGAGCCATCCCAGCGCCCGGGCCATCTTTGCTCCAATGGAGCCTTGGCTGCGGGAGGGGAAGAGAGAGACAGAGAGGAAGGAGGGGGTGGGGGTGGAGAAGCAAATGGGCGCTTCTCCTATGTGCCCTGGCCGGGAATCGAACCTGGGTCCCCCGCACGCCAGGCCGACGCTCTACCGCTGAGCCAACCGGCCAGGGCCTCCTCTCTGATATATTAAAATGCCAGAAATATGAAGCATGAATTGAACAATAAAAAAAATAACTGCCATTTATTTGGGATTTGATACTATCAAGTGTAGTGCTAAGCATTTTACACACATTGTCTCCTATGCTCATGTCATTCAACATGGGCATTATGATCTCTGTTGTGCATATGAGGCTCAGAGAGGTCACGGCACATAATAAGCAGTATTTAACATGTATTGAGCTCTTACCATAAGCCAGGCACTGTTCTAAGAGCTTGAGCTTCACATATACTATTTAATGTAACCATTAAATAATCATTTGAAATAGGCCCTAGTAGCCATCTTTCATACGCGAGGGAACCAAGGCCAAAAGCAGCTTGCTTATATAATAGTTACACAAATAGTAAGTGGCGAATCTACTTCTTCAGAGTAGAAGCACATCTTAGGAGGAGGTTAGGTTCTCAGGTGGACATACGAGGCCAAAAGCACTAGTAATTATTTGAAAAAATTACCTTTGCAGAGAGCCCAACTACCACTACATCCATTAACCCTTCGAATAGTACGAATGTTCATGTATGTCCTCATGCCTCCTGATCATCCAGAGAAGAATCGTAACAAAAATTTTTATTTTAAGTTAAAAAAACTGTATCTGGAACTAATTTTATTTTTTTGAATAAAAAACTCACTCCCGGAGGTCAGCGAGCATGAAGAGCATGAATAAAACTCACTACTCAAACGGTTAAAGCTACAGAGGCTTTGGTTGAGAACAAGAAGTGGTGGTTGACTTGCATTCTAAACTGTGCAGAATGAAAAATACATGGCTTCAAATACAATAAAAGCATGCTCAGCTGAGGGAGATGTTCCAATTATCAAGTCCATAAGCATGCACCTTGATCAAGGCAAGAACAGGTACTTATTTCTGGAATACACTCTCATTGAATGACTGGTGGACAAATTCCAGGATTTAAATGGCCATTTACCTTAGATAAATGTTAAACTTAGATACCTTTACTTGTATAGGTTAAACACACTATAAAAACTAACCAAATAAGGGAATTGGACCCAGGTATATCTAACTTGAAACCCATCATATTTCTCTCATGCTTTATTTGGACAATGAAATATTTATAAATAAATTCAATGGAAATTCTTATACCCACTCAAATACCAACAACAACATGTATATGTAATATGTACATGAGCATAAAACATCTGCACCCCACTGTGGTAACCCCACTCTCTCTGCCAGTGGATCCGGATAATGAGTGACCAGGTAGGAGAAGCCTGGTGCCACGCCAGAGTCTGAGTAAGAACCACACGGTTGGTCGTTGTTTTCAACCTGCCTCCCAATTTCTCTAAGAGCCCATTCTGTTGTCAAAGACCAAGGTGACTGCTGTCCCCCCAAAGAAATCACCTTTGTTTACTTTTCCTCAAACTGATTAGCATAGGAGGGATGACAAGTCTTGCTATTCAGACAATAGTAGGCATATGCCTGGCAGATGGTCTGTTAATGAAAACATCGAGAAAAAAAATCTGTAGTGAGTGTTTTTCCTGTTTATATGTGAAATATTATATTCTGGGAGCAGCTGACAGAGTCAAACAGATACAGTGCCCTGCAAAGGAATCAACACTTGTCTGGCGGCAGGGTCCTGCTTTCTGGGGAGACATAGGTCATGATTGAAATTCCACTCAGTACTGCTTCCTAATTCTTACTCCCAATGAACCTGTGTTAGAAGAATTCTACTGGATGTCAATCACTTGATATATAATGAGCACCAGTGAAAAGCATAAAGTGAAGCAAGAAATTCTGTCTCCCATAAATTTTAAGGCATCGTTACAGCTACCAGTCAAAATATGGTCTTCCTTGGTTGCTAGGGAAAAACAGCTATTTGTATAATGAAGGGATTAAAATGTGTTCAATGTGTTCGACTTGCCTCTCCACTCAACAATGCACTGACATTTGTAGCTTAAATACTGAAACTTCAAAAGCAGGAAACAAAGCACTCTAAATATTTTTATAGTGAAACTGACATTTTATAGCATTCCTGGAAAATCAATTTTCAAAATGCCTTTTTATTTTTCAGGAGGCTGTTTGAGAACAAATTATAAAAAACAAACACCTATATAATTCTAAAGAGTTAGACACCAATATAAGAGGTAATAAATTTGTTATCTTTATACTTTTCTCCCTCACTAAAAATGCTCCTTTCCTATGGAAAACACCCTCTAGTAATGATAAACTACCAGGCTCCTATTGCTAATTCTTTCATTGGTTTAAGATCAGCATTTCTGAAAACTGCTCTATTGAATTTAACATCGTCTTTCTCTTCTTCATATACCGCATCATGGCTGCCAAAAACAGGGCTAAGAGCTTTTCACGACCCAGCCACGATAACCTTGTGAGGCAGTGCTCTCCCCATTTCACAGACAGCGGGAGGAAACACCAGGGATCCAAGACAAGGCGAAAGAAGGTGCTCCAGCCTCAGCCTGCCTCACTTCGAAGGTCATGCTTTCCTCATTAACCTATTTGAATTTTCAAAATACCCTTGCTGTGTTCAAGAAGTGACTAAACATTAATTAAATATTACCTGGATGAATGAATTGTATGACTGATGGTCACCACATAGCCAGCTCCTCCAACATCTAAGTAAGGGCCAGTCAAAGAAATCAACCCTGGATTAGCTACTGCGTGGAGATACCTAAGGCAGACCAAAGAAAGTCGTGTCATTTCAGGGTCTAAACAACTCTGTACATTTCAAAGAAAAGTGAGTTTGTAACTTAAAAAGTATTTATGGGGGACTTGGTGAAAACAGCAAAGGGATCGAGAAGTACAAAACTGGTAGTCAGCCCTGGCCGGTTGGCTCAGCGGTAGAGCGTCGGCCTAGCGTGCGGAGGACCCGGGTTCGATTCCGGCCAGGGCACACAGGAGAAGCGCCCATTTGCTTCTCCACCCCTCCGCCGCGCTTTCCTCTCTGTCTCTCTCCTCCCCTCCCGCAGCCGAGGCTCCATTGGAGCAAAGATGGCCCGGGCGCTGGGGATGGCTCTGTGGCCTCTGCCTCAGGCGCTAGAGTGGCTCTGGTCGCAACATGGCGACGCCCAGGATGGGCAGAGCATCGCCCCTGGTGGGCGTGCCGGGTGGATCCTGGTCGGGCGCATGCGGGAGTCTGTCTGACTGTCTCTCCCTGTTTCCAGCTTCAGAAAAATGAAAAAAAAAAACAAAAAAAAACTGGTAGTCACAGAACAGTCATGGGACGTGAGGTACAGCATGGCAGACAGTCGATGACAGTATAATAACTATGTATGGTGCCAGGTGGGTATTGGAGATATCAGGAAGCACTTTGTAAAGTACATGGCTGTCTAAACACTACGCTGTACACCTGAAACTAATACAAAATAACACTAAATGCAAACTGAAAAATATTTTTAAAGGCCAAAAATATTTATTATACATAGTGCCTATACAGTATTATGAAATAGGCAATTGATTCAAAAGGGTTTGTATCTATTAAGTTGGACTGCAGCATCAACACAAGAGGTCAAGAAGACCTAAAATTCTCCTTTAAAGATGATACTGAACTCAGGATATATCTGAACTTTCCATAACATCTATCGTATAGATTTCTTAGAGGCTAACATAAAAAGAAATGAAAGAAGTAGAAACAAATACAACCCGGCTCATAAAAATGCATCCTGGCTTGGTAAGGGATGGGGAACAGGCAGTAGAAGCAACAGATGACCCATTAGTGACTCGCTTACCAAGCAGCACAAGCCTAGAAATCTTGTTTTTATGCCCAGGTTGTTCCCCTGCTATACCACCTGACTAGTGTTTACTTTTTTTTGAAAATCAGGGTAAAAAGAGCCCAGAAATAGAAAAAAATTTGAATTTATACACGCTCATTTTTCATAGGTCATATATGAGTTGTAATTTGATACCACAATCTTATGCAGTGACAGCAAGTATACACACTGCACACAAGGTAGGGAATCAAGCAAACCACTAAGAATTGAAACGGACAAGCATTTAGGTCTCAAAAGTTTCAACAGAGATAAAAACACTGAACACAGAGGAAACCCACAAAGCTGTTGTTAATACAGTAAAACAAAACTATTCAAAAACATGTTTTCACTGCCATGAACGTCTCTTTACTGTGACCACCTGAAGCTGCTTTCTAGTAAGTACTTATGTCTCTCCAGGATCTGGGGGAAACCTTTAAATAATGGAAGCCCCTAAAACTCACCATTGTCTCCTAGTGGGATCAAATGCTTTGTCCATGAGGGAACCAGGATAAATTCTGAGGACGCCATTGGGTGTTGCTATGTAACGGCGGACAATGTAAGTGTTCAGGCTACTCATTTCCATTTGTGTCATCCATTCATCTGTGACGTGGCTGGTAGCCATTACTTCATTTCTGACAGAGAACTGGGAAACAAAGGAAGACATAGCAGGGATCCTTTAAGACTCACATGAAAGGAGAGGAGACTGCTGGCAGGGCTTCCCAAAGCTCTCTCACAGAAAAACCAAGCCTGGTTACTTCTCAAAAATCTTTCCACAGCAGATGGGTGCAATCGGACTTGGTGAAAACAAAAGCTTACTGAAAGATAGTCAGTGGATGGGAGAATGTGTGATTTACTCCATTGTTCATCCTAGTGAGGCTTTCACCATTTAAGAGGAAAGATCCTACAGCGAAGCATTACACACACACACACACACAGCCCAGCTAAATCTCTGCTCCTTAATCATATTTATCTCCACAGACAGTAGGGGTTCTTTACTACCCTTTCCCAGGGATAATGGGTCTGGGAAAGTCTCAGTGTCTCTAAATCACACCCCCCATCTAGAAAACCCCTAGAGCATCTAAGGCCTGAAAGGGATTCTCCGTCTGGCTCATAGGGCTTCTTAATCCATCAGGGGGGTCACTACCAACCACCATCCCCAGGGTCAAGCTCCCTGTCCTTGTGGCTCCTCAGCTGAGAGGCACAGATCCAGAGCTGGGCTTCCCAGTTCTGAAGTTCACAGCCAGCACGCCTTCCCAGGCCTGTGGAGGGGTACACCAGAAGTGGGGCCCCCAGCCGGCACTCACCTTGAGCCCCGGGTTAGCAATAAGGCGGGTGTTGTCACTGAGATAGGCTGTGTAGTGCTCTACCATGCGCTTCGTCTCTGGTTGGCTGAGGTGTTCGTAGGGGGAGGAGAAGCTGCCGGCAGACAGCATGACAGTCGGACTTTCTGAAAGAGAGCAAACAGAGGGCCTGAGAATACAGGCTGAATCTGTGGCCCAGACAGAAGCATCCTGAAGGCTCTGCCAACCTGCCAGCCATGGTGGCTTAGAGTCCTCCACATGGAAAGTGAACTCGACACTGAGCTACAGAGGAAAGAGGCTATCTTCTCTCCCTTCAGAGAGCCTGCAGTCCTGAGGGAACCAGAAGAGGTACATGTACCAATATATATACACATGCCTGAAATGACCAACGTTCAAAATAGCTTAGACTTACCCATAATATATATATTTATTAGGATCAAGGAGGCAGCGGATGACAGGGAGCCAGACTGGGTTGAATCTGGGCTCCGCCGTCTGCTGGCTGTGTGCTATTGGGCGAGTTGTAATATACGCAATGTTTTTATCATCTGCCAAGTGGGAGAAAGTAATTGTACCAACCTCATAGAGTTACGATGAGATTTACATCAGTTAATACACTATGTAAGGCAAATGAGTTAAATGTAAAGCAGGCAGATCAGGGCTTGGCCCGTGGCAAGTGCTCTAAGTGTTAACTATCTATTATTGTTCATACTACTATTATTATCTGGGAAGAAGGAAGAACGGAATACTGGAGTCGATGCCAAAATCAAATTTAAAAACTTACTCTCACAGATGGGGACAGCCAAACTTGGCATTAACAAAAGCTTGTAGAAATATAGGAGTTACTTAGATATATTTAATTCTTGATCCCACCTGAAAGGAAAAGCCCAGTTCTCTATTAAATACAGAAATCCTCTTAGTGAATTACATCGCAAAACATGTACAATACAGTTTTGGCTTTGAAATTTTCTATTGTTCAACCTTACTATATTTTATTACAGCTTTAGAAAGCAGTATCATGTGTCCCATCTCATTTAAACCTGTGGGCCATTTTTCTATTTTCCTGTGTATTAGTACTCACTCTTGGAATCTTGTTTCTTTGTGGCCTAGTTATCTCTGACTGTGCTGGACATTGTTGTTTTTTTTTTAAATTTTTTCTAGATATTTTTATTTACTTTAGAGAGAAGAGAGAGAGAGAGAGAGAGAGAGAGAGGGAGAGAGAGAGAGAGAGAGAAGGGGGAGGAGCAGGAAGCATCAACTCCCATATGTGCCTTGACCAGGCAAGTCCAGGGTTTTGAACCTGTGTGCTGGACATGGTATTTTAAAAAACAAATTAGTAAGAATAGTTGAGGCCTAACAGGATGGAAATACCTCCCTCCAGAGAGGACTGCCGTTTGCTTCTCCTAGGAGACACACTCCCAGATGAGGCAGGGTGGTAACATGGAACAGTTCCCAGAAGGAAACTGGACACTGGCCTCAGTGATGCATGGTGCGACTCTGGCATTCTGCTAGTCCATGACTAGTTAAACCTCTGAGGTTCCTTACTCAGATGATAGGCATCCCAAGACTGATATAGTTTATTTAAAAAAATTTTTTTAATGTATTTTTTATTTTTTCTTTTCCAAATGAGAGGGACGGAGATAGAGACAGACTCCTGCATGTGCCTCGACCGGTATCTACCCAGCAATACCCATCTGGGGCCATGCTCACAACTGAGCTATTTTTTAGCACCTGAGGTGGAGGCTCCATGGAGCCATCCTCAGTGCCCAGGGCCAATGCGCTGGAACCAATTGAGCCATGGCTGCGTGAGAGGAGAGAAAGAGAGAGAAAGAGAGAGAAGGTGAGGGGGAGGGGTGGAGAAGCAGATGGTCGCTTCTCCCGTGTGTCCTCACTGGGAACTGAACCTGGGACATCCACACGCAGGGCCAACGCTCTACCACTGAGCCAATTGACCAGGGCCTTGATTTAGTTTCAAATTGCTCTGACACTCAATATGTAGTCCATTAAGACCTCTGCTAAAAGCATGTGTGTGTGGGGATAGAAAGGAGTGGTTTATTTATTAGCCTCCACAACCTGGGGACCTTGGGTTTGATTTTGCCTCTGTCCTTAGCCTCAAGCTACTTAAACACAAGTTTAATTTCCCAGTTGTTTCTCCTGGGTTGATAAATATGTGCACTGTAGAAGAGGCTTTAAAGCAGGGGTCCCCAAACTTACACAGAGGGCCAGTTCACTGTCCCTAAGACCGTTGGAGGGCCGGACTATAAAAAAAACTATGAACAAATTACTATGCACACTGCACATATCTTATTTTAAAGTAAAAAAACAAACCGGGAACAAATACAATATTTAAAATAAAGAATAAGTAAATTTAAATCAACAAACTGACCAGTATTTCACTGAGAACTATGCTCCTCTCACTGACCACCAATGAAAGAGGTGCCCCTTCCAGAAGTGCGGTGGGGGCCGGATAAATGGCCTCAGGGGGCCATATGCAGCCCGCAGGCCATAGTATGGGGCCCCTGCTTTAAAGTGTTGATATTCTTCTCTGAGTTCTTAGATTCTCCTAGACTTTGACCCAGTACCTAACTATCATGGCAGTTCATGATAGTTTTTCAAGATTTTCAAGATTTCTTTCGCCTGACCAGGCGGCGGCGCAGTGGATACAGCATCAGACTGGGATGTGGAGGACCCAGGTTCGAGACCCTGAGGTCGCCAGCTTGAGCGCAGGCTCATCTGGTTTGAGCAAAAAGCTCACCAGCTTGGACCCAAGGTCGCTGGCTCCAGCAAGGGGTCACTCGGTCTGCTGAAGGCCCACGGTCAAGGCACATATGAGAAAGCAATCGATGAACAACTAAGGTGTCGCAACGAAAAACTGATGATTGATGATTCTCATCTCTCTCCGTTCCTGTCTGTCTGTCCCCATCTATCCTTCTCTCTGACTCTTTCTGTCTCTGTAAAAAAAAAAAAAAAAAAAAAGACTTCTTTCTTTCCTTTTCTTTTTTTTAAAGTGGCCATTCAGGAGTTTTAGTTGTCTTCAGTAGGACGGGTCCGAATTATGTAGACTACTATTACCAGAAGATATTGCTTCTAGAAATTCTATGTCTCAGTAAGTCTCATGCTCTCAGCAAGGGGCAGCCTGGGAGACTGTTCTGTTCAGATCAAGGAGGAGACAACCAGAGGCTTATAGAGATTAGGTTGCCTAGCAGCATGTTGTGGGTTCACATGCTTGTGCTCACGGGGCCTTCTGTGCAGGGGTGTGCCAGAGAAAGAGGACTGTCCCTGAACTCAAAGACCTTAGGACCCAGTTGGAGAGACAAGGAATTGGGGAGAGACGGAGAGAGAGAGAGAGAGAAAACAATACTATAAGAATAATGCAATAATATAAGAAATGTCAAAAGGCAACACAATATTTCACAGATAAAAGAGAAGAGTGTGAGGTAAGGAGGAGAAACACCTGGGGAAGCAGGATTTTCATGTAGTGACAGAGCCTGGGCATGTTATAAAAGCTTGCTGTGTAAGCTGACTCGAGGGAAAGATCCAAGCATGAGAGAGGACCCAAGGCAGTATGTCTAGGAGGCAGACACCAATATTTGTATACACACATATGTATTTAACTGCAATGGATTACATACTCTAAAAAGTTCTTTTTTACATCTTAGTTAAGCAAGATAGACAATGTCCCTCCTTCAGCTCTCCTGAAGGGAGCTCCGTTGTGTAATTAACTCATTGCCTGAAAATCTCCACCAGCAGGGAAATTGAATGGAAACCATTTATTTGCCATTCTCTTTTTATTGCATTTTAATTATCTTGCTTCTCTTTTATTATCGACTAATACTAAACTACTCTCAACCCTCCGCAGTGTCCTAGCAGAGGGGTGGGGGTAGGCGGTGGGTTATGCTGCCAAGGAGAAGTTGGGTGGTAAGAGCACCCAGGGAAAATCAGCCATCGCCTTCAGGTCTGTCTGTGTACTGTAGGACCTGTCCATTAGCCTTACATAAAGTATTGGAGTCAATAAACTCTTCACTCTCTGAGCATCTCTGTTGCGGCACTGGGCAACTGAAATGCTGTGCAAGGCAATCCCTAAATGTAATATAAATTTTCCAATAGCATGTTAAGAAAAGTAAAAACAAATAGGTTAAATAATTTTATTGTATATTATATGGAACCCAATATATCCAAAACATTATCACTTTAACATGTAACCAATATAAATAGCTAAGTATCTTAACACTTACAGTAAATCTTGGGTTAGCTGCATGTCAAGTGCTCAATGGCCACAGAGGCTTGGGGCTACCATACTGGACATTGCAGCGGTGAGGGGCTATCCAAAGGGAGTAAAACCTCTAGGCTTGAGCTTGTTACTCATCTAGAAAAACTGCTGTACTTCACTGTCCACTGTCTCAAATTTCAAAACAGTGACCACACATCCCCAGCAGTATCACTTAACCTGCTCCCATAGCATGGAAGAGAATCGGGCACATCTGAGCTGAATCAGTAAAGATTTCTTTAAAATGCAAATCAAAGGGCATCCGTACAAACAAAAGACAAAACTTAAATTCAAACAAACGAGCAAATGTAAACTCCAACCTTTCCTGACTGACATCCCTGACCCTCTCCAAGTTGTCTATCCTGCTGGAATGTGTCCTAGAGGAGACTAAGTCTGCTCTGCCCTCCTGAGCTCCTATCTAGACAGAAACTCTGTAGGATGCAATTTAAACAAGGAACCCAAGCGGCGTCTATCCTTGATCGTCTTTCCACCTGTCCCTGCTCTGTGCAGTTTGCTGGCTGTTTAATGATTCTTAGTTATGGGTGTTTTTTTGTTTTGTTTTTTTTCTTTTAAGAGCATTTGGCTCCTTTGGGGCAGGAGGCTTGTTTTATTTTTAATTGATTTTAGAGAAAGAGAGGAAGGGAGAAAGAGAGAAACACTGATTTGTTGTTCCACTTATTTATGCACTCACTGGTCGATTCTTGTGTGTGCCCCGACTGGGATCAGACCTGCAACCTTGGTGTGGTGGGACGACATTCTAACCGACTGAGAGCTACCTGGACAGGGCCCTCGGCTCTGCTTTTCAAAGCCCAAGCATTTCAGCAGCGAAGGTGACAATACCTATTTTATAGTACTGCGAGTCTCCTGTGTTGTATCAGTAACACACCACAAATGCCTAGCTTGGGTCTGACCCAAGGCAGCACGCAATGCAAGAGGTGGCATTATATCCAGGAGGGGCATGAGTCACACCTCAGCCTTGCTGTTTTCTGTCTTACCTTGGGAACAGTAAGTATGCCCAATAAACTCAAATGTCCTCATCAAAAGTAGGTCAATGCAGGTGATGAATGTACAGTATCTGGCATGTAAATACAAATTCCCTTGTGCTTTCTTTGAATTACTTGTCTATTTCCTAGGGTCTTTGGCAGACAGGGACCTGAGGCAGATACAGATATGCCATATAGATGCTATAGGTATGCTAAGTTGGGACTCTTTGTACTATTTTCCCACCTCCTACCCTATACCCTCGATCCCCATATCTGGGTACTTGACTCTAATAGGTCGAACCTGTGACTCTCTTTAATGGGCTGTCTTTGAGCTACTAAAACCTGTTTGCCAGCACTAGCAGGAAGCTAAAAGTGACTATGGAATATGTCCTGGAGTCTGGGCAAACTCTGCAGTATAATTTATACTCCAAAGACCCCCTACAGCAGTGGTCCCCAACCCCCGGGCTGCGGACTGGTACCGGTCCGTGGGCCATTTGGTACCGGTCCGCAGAGAAAGAATAAATAACTTACATTATTTTTATTTATATTTAAGTCTGAATGATGTTTTATTTATTAAAAAATGACCAGATTCCCTCTGTTACATCTGTTACATCTGTCTAAGACTCACTCTTGACGCTTGTCTCGTAAGTTCGACAATTATATTTAAAAATATCACAGTTCTTATGCCGGTCACATAATTTTATTTTGTGCATTTATCCATCCCACCCTAAAGGCCGGTCTGTGAAAATATTTTCTGACATTAAACCGGTCCATGGCCCAAAAAAGGTTGGGGACCACTGCCCTACAGGATGAGGCTGAGGCTGGAAATTTACCTAAAATTAAGCTTTTGCTTGCTTTCTCCTTGCCTACCCTGTTTCCCATACTTGGGTGCTGGCTTCTTCCGAGAGCCCATCCTTAATGAATCATCAACACAGAAATGCTCATCTCGGTGTCTGCTGGAGAGCCCGATCCAAGGCAAGGCCTCAAACTGTTTGCACACTTGGAACCCCAAAACTGGCAATGCAGGTGTGCAATTTTTTTTTTAATTCAAACTGATATTTATGGTGAGCTGTTATGAGTAAGATCACAAGGAAGGCTGAAAATGAAAGACTTTACCTAGCGTGGCCAGCTGTTTGAAGTGGAGGCAAGCGCTAGGCTGGCCCAGGAGGTCCAGCCGGTGGTACAACAGCTTGCTGCTGGGGACAGTGTTGAGGTTCTTCAGTTGTTTGACAGGTATTTCTGGTTGTATCACCACAATACAGAGAATAAAGGAAGTGTCTTGCACCTGGAAAACATTAATAAAGAATTTCTAATACAAAAAAGTGAAGGCTCCTGGGAACAGTGGTGACTCTGCCCTAGTCTACACTGGATGTCTTCTATCCCACATGGAAAAATATTTGAGTGAGTGAATGAAATACATGAAGGTGGGGTAACAGACAATATCTCTGGCAAAATATTACATTTTATGTTCTCTAGTATCCTTCCTGATAGAGGAAAATGAATGTATGTTCCAGAAAATCATGGAGCTAATGAGGAATGATCTAGCCTCTTTGAAACAGTGACCCACCCAGCCCTCTTGTGCGTATTTAAACCAGAATGTGGTATGAGAGCACAACCGTTATTTCTGACGGGGTCTGAAATGCATTTAAAAATAGCTGGTTTTGCAATGAGTGTTTCAAGAACTACATCTAGTTTAAAAACAAATTTTGAATCCACATAGACAGCCCATACAGAACCTGGTTTATTCATTCTACTCTCAACTTCCTCTTTTCTTGGTTGGAGACAACCAGGATCTCCGAACCATGACACGTACAAATCCTGTGGCTTTCCTGCTCGTCACTTCAGACCAGGGTAAAGCAGTGTGCTGTAGCTTAGCCTAAACTATTAAGCTCATGTGTGGGAGTACTTTCAAACTCATGCTGCTCCTACAAATGAATGCTTGCACAGAATTTGGTGGAGAAGATGTCTATCAAAGTGTCAAAAGCCAAGTCGAGCTATTTACTTCTAGTTCCCTGACTGAAAGCACAGGAGAGCCAAACGACTTAAAGCATTATATTAGGAAATGAACAGAATCTATTCCAAAGATAGTTTGTACATAAATGAAATGAGTGTTAACCAGCTAAAGCAGCTCAGAGGATTTATTTAATGATCAAGGAGGAAAATTTAACTAGGCAGGTTAGAGTTAAGTGTAATTTAAGGTTTATGAGGATGGCAGCAGATTCTTTTTAAACACAGGAGAAATTTGCATCTTCCTGGAATTGCTTTCAAGTACTGCTGCCAAGGGTACTCAATTAGATTAGCAAATTTAATCCTCTTCCTCCACCCACCAAATTAGAAAATGACAGGGTGTTCCAAAGTGGCATTTACTATTTCCCCTCTTCCCTTCTCACTGAGTTATCCTTTGAGTTTGTTTCCTGTGCTAAATGTTCCAAGGAACCCAAAGATAAAAACTTTACCAGGATGACCAGAATATAATTTTGTGATTGTGTACATTCCATAAGAGAAAAATAAGAAGTTACTCTAAGTCCTGGACCTATTGGCTCATAAGGTATATAAATGTCTAATTACTATGTTGTTACACCTGACACAAATATAATAATGTATGTCAATTATGATTAAAAATTAAAAACTGCCTGACCAGGTGGTGGCGCAGTGGATAGAGCGTAGGACTGGGATGCGGAAGGACCCAGGTTCGAGACCCCGAGGTCGCCAGCTTGAGCGTGGGCTCATGTGGCTTGAGCAAAGAGCTCACCAGCTTAGACCCAAGGTCGCTGGTTCCAGCAGGGGGTTACTCAGTCTGCTGAAGGCCTGCGGTCAAGGCACATGTGAGAAAGCAATCAATGAACAACTAAGAAGTTGCAACGCGCAATGAGAAAATGATGATTGATGCTTCTCATCTCTTTCTGTTCTTGTCTGTCTGTCCCTGTCTATCTCTGCCTCTGTAAAACAAAACAAAACAAAAAACCCCCAAAAAACCCCACCAAAAACAAACAAAAAAAAATGAAAAACTATGCTAACCTAGAACACTTTATAAATGCTGAGGTTATAAATAGTTCTTAGTTATATAAAAAGGAAAACCGATTTCAGTAAAGATCTTTCTATTGTGTACTTATCTGAAAAATATAGTCCCTGCATTCAGGACCATAATGTGTCTAGAAGGGCTCCCCATGACTGGGGAGCAGTTTTTTTCAATGACTGCCCATGGAATTCATGTTTTGAAGTGAGCCATGGCCATGTAACACAGGTATATCGTAATGCCTTCTGATAGCCTATACTTCTTTCTTCATAGAATGCAGCCTCCTCAAATGCTCAAGGATGTAGACTCGGGTTACACAGTGACAGAGTAGTAATCTCTTCATGCTCCTACATAATCTCTCACATTATGTTTAAATTAATTCAGTGAAATAATCCATCAATACCTGCTACATGTATGGATGCTAAGCAGTTTAATCAACTAGTCTTAGCATAGTAAGTCTATTTGGATTATATCCAATAGAGGAGTCCATTTTATTCCTGAGGACAAGATAAGTACCTATGCCCCTTCCCCTAAAGTAACTCAAGAGAGATTAAAACTATTTACCCAAGATAGCCTTTTTAACTCCAACCTCATTATTTATTACCTCTTATCACTTAATAGTGATGTTCTCAACAATTTCAGAACTCTGAAAAAGCTAATGCTTCTACCTGAAGTGATTACATGATTATATCCACTTGGCGAAGCAGAAAAGCCTGAATTTACCAGTATCATTGAAAATAAAAACTATCTTAACAAGATAATACTTCTTTCCAAAATTGTCAACATTGTGTTTATTTACTGGACAAAAAAGGTCTTAAAAATGCCTAAATTTCCTTCTTTCTCTTTTAATGTCAACACATATTAAGGTAGATATTTTCCCAGGATGTAACTAAGTTAATGTCAATCAGGAAATACTGGAGGTAACCAATCTCTAACCTTAAATATAAAAGCATTTTTCAATCAAGTATTCTTGGTGTCTGGCTCAACCTTTCTGATGTAAAAATTAAGCATTTCATCTTTATTTAAAAACTGTATAAATATTAAAAAATTAGGGCAGATGGTCCAATCATTCTCAAAAAAAGTTCTGAAACTGAGCTGACTTATAATTTCAAAAAGATTTCGATCTTTCTCAGATCTGTACTATCAAACAATAAAATATTAATAGAATTGGGCTTATAAATGTAAATCTCTCAAAAAGTTTTATTTATTTTGTTTGCTTTTTTTTCCATTGTAGTAACTGCTGTTGCCATAATAACGCTCTAAGAACTGATCAAGAAGGCCAGAGAAAAGTCATGTCTAAACCATGTTGGCTACTTCTAATGCTTGTGATTCCCGTGCCAGACAAAGACATGTATGAAGCTGTTTAATTGTCTGCATCCACCAGTAGGCTGGATGCTCTATGAAGGCACAGAAAACATCATCCTTCTTTATTCTTCTTAGTTCATAATCAATATTCAATAAGAAGTTCTTCAAGGCATGAATAAATAGACCATTTGGAGTCAATAAGTTACACACAAGATATGGCTATCCAAGGGAATCTCAAGTATGTCTACATTTGAAATTTAGTGAATAAATTTGACAATAAAATTGAAAGTCCACTCTTCTTTTGGTCAATTCCAATACCCAAGGACCCCAGAACAGCATGTATGATATGCTCGGTAGAGGAAGGGAAGCACAGAAATGTAAGTGATATGGACAGTGTGTGTTAGGTTCTATTTCTTTGTGGGCAATGATTTGAATGAGGCTAGTAAAACAAGTTGAGGTGGGTACCACAAATTATGGCTTAACTGCCTAGCCATTTCTGGTGAATCTGAATTATTCAAATTCTAATGTGAAAGTTTCTTTTCCTTAGAATATGTATGAAGAGGGAACTTATGCTTTCATATCTCTTTTGTATAGTCCCAATTTCTACAATCTGAGTTTAAAATGATAAAAAAAAAATGCCCTAGCCAGATAATCCTGTTGGATAGAGCTTTGTCCTGAAGTGCAAAGACTGCCAGTTTGATCCCTGGTCAGGGTACACACAGGAACAGATCTATGTTTTTGTCTTCCTCTCTTCCTTCCTCTCTCTAAAATTAATCAATAAAAAATGTTGGTTTTTTTTAATGATAAGAACTAACTGAATGTAATCTACACGTGTATTAATAAAAGACTGTTAAAAAAATTTGGTCCATCTACAAAATGGATAAATTCCTAAAAGCATACAATCTTCCAAAACTGAATCAGGAAGAATCAGAGAATCTGGACAGAGAGATTTCAATTAGTGAAACTGAAGCAGTAATAATAATAATAAAAAAACTCCCAAAAAACAAAAGTCCTGCACCAGAAGGCTTCACAGGTAAATTTCACCAAAAGAATGACTAACACTTATCTTTCTTAAACTATTCCAAAAGATTCAAGAAGAGGGAAGATTTCCAAGCTCATTTTTGAGGCCAGCATTATCCTGATTACAAAGCCAGAAAAAGACACTAACAAGAAAGAAAATTATAGGCCAATATCCAGCAATACATTACAAAGCAATACATTATAAAGGTAATACATCATGATCAAGTGAGATTTACTCTGAGGATGCAGAGTAAATAAGGTTGGTAGGATATCTAGAAATCAATAAACGTGATACATCACATAAACAAAATGAAGGGTAAAAACCATATGCTCCTATCAACAGATGCAGAAAAAGCATTTGATAAAACCCAGAACCATTTGATAAAAACTCTCAGCAAAGTAGGGATAGAGAGAACATGTCTCAATGTAATAAAGGCCATATATGACAAACCCACAGCCAATATCATAGTCTTATTTTTTTAAGTGAGAGGAGGGGAGATAGACTCCTGCATGTGCCCCAACCAGGTTCTACCCAGCAACTGTTGTCTTGGGCTGATGCTTGAATCAACCAAGCTATTTTTAGCTCCTGAAGCTGATGCACTGGACCCAGCTGAGCTATCCTCAGCACCTGGGGTGGATGCTCAGATTGGCTGTAAGTGGGGAAGAGGCGCAGATGGTTGCTTCTCTTGTGTGCCCTGACTGGGAATAGAAGCCAGAATGTCCAAATGCTGCGGTAAGCTCTACCCACTGAGCAAACCAGCCAGGGCCCCAACATCATATTTAATAGGCCAAAAACTATAAGCGTTTCTCTTAACTCAGGAACAAGTCAGGGATGCCTGCTTTCACCACTCTTATTCAACATAGTCCTAACAACAGAAATCAGAAAAGAAAAAAAAATAAATAAAAGGCATCCACACTGGAAAGGAAGAAGTAAAATTCATTATTTGCAGATAACATAATACTGTATTTAGAGAACCCTAAAGAGTCCACCAAATATCTACTAGAACTGATGTAATAAAATACCTAGGAATAAATGTAATCAAGTATGTAAAAGAGCTGTACATGGAACATTATAAGACACTGAAGAAACAAAATAAAATACAAACAACTGGAATCATATACTGTATCATGTTCATGGATAGGAAGAATTAACATCATTAAAATGTCTATACTACACAAAGCAATCTATAGATTCAAAGCAATTCCTATCAAGATACCAATAGTATTTTGGTGTATTTCAGAGAACTAGAGCAAATTTTCCAAAATGTATATGGAACCACAAAAGACCCTGAATAGCCACAGCCATCTTGAGAAAGAAGAACAAACTTGGAGGTATCATGTTACCTGATATCAAATACTGTAACCTTATAGTAATCAAAACAGTATGGTACTGGCATAAAAACAGACATATAGATCAATGGAACAGAATAAAGAGCCCAGAAATCAATTATAGTCAATTAATATTTGACAAAGGAGGCAAAAACATACAGTGGGATAAAGGCAGTCTATTCAATAAATGGTGCTGGGGAAAATTAGATACATGCAAAAACATGAAACTACATCACCTTCTTACACCATACACAAGAATATAAACTTAAAATGGATTAAAGACTTAAATGTTAGACTCAAAACCATAAAAATACTAGAAGAAAACATAGGCAGTAAAATCTTAGACATTTCTTATAGCAGTATTTTTTCTTATATACCACCTCAGGCAAGGGAAACAAAATTAAAAAAAAAAAGGACTACTTCAGACTAAAAGAGTTTTGCATAGCAAAGGAAACAATCAACAAAATGAAAAGAGAACCCACTGAAAGAGAGAACATATTTGCCAATGATATATAACTGATATGGGGTTAATATCCAAAATTTACACACAAAAAAAGTAAAACTCAACACCAAAAAAATTTTTTTTTCGATTAAAAAAAAAAGCAAAGGACTTGAACAGACACTTTTCTAAGAGGACATACAGATGGCCAATAGACATATGAAAAGATGCTCAGTGTCACTAATCATCAGAGAAATGCAAATTAAAATCACAATATCATGTCACACCTGTCGGAATGGCTTTCATCAATAAAACAACAAAAAGAGAAGTGTTGGCAAGGAAGTGGAGAACAGGCAACCCTCATGCACTGTTGATGGGAATTCAGTTTGGTTCAGCCATCGTGGAAAGCAGTGTGAAGTTACCTCAAAAAATTAAAAAAGGAACTGCCCTATGACCCAGAGATTCCACTTCTGCGAATGTATCTGTAGAAACACAAAACACTAATTCAAAAGAGTATGTGTACCCCTATGTTCACTGCAGTGTTATTTACAATACCCCACATTTGAAAGCAGTCCAAGTGTCCACCAGTTGATAAGTGGGAAAAAAGCTGTAGTACATTTACACAACGGAATACTACTCAGCTGTAAAAAAGGAGATCTTACCCTTACAGAATGGATAGACCTGGAGAGCATTATGCTAAATGAAATAGGTCAGTCAGAGAAAGACATGTACCACATGATTTCACTCATATGTGAAATCTAATAAAAAACCTAACAAAACAGACTCACAGATAAAGAACAGACTGACAATGGTGATGGGGGATAGCGGTTATGGAGCTGGGTGGAAAGGTCAAAGCGTTCATCAAAAGAACCCAAAACAAAAACAATTCCGCCCAAATCAACTCATAGACACAGACAACAGAACGATGATTACCAGAGGGAAAGGGGGGGCAGAGAAGAGAGTAAAGGGGGGATAACTGCTGACCGAAGAAGACCTGACTTAGGTTGGCGCATACACTATAGATACACAGATGATGTATTATAGAACTGTCCACCTGAAACCTGTAATTTTATTCACCAGTGTCACCAAAACAAAACCACCTAAAAAGTGAAAATTATAAAGATTTAAAAAAGAAATTTGCTCTATCTATATAATACTACGTAGCTATTAAACGTGCATTGTAGCATGCACGTGAACACACACACACACATGCCTGTGTGTGGATAAATATCTTTTGGAAATTGACTAAAGTGGTTATTTCTGGGGAATGAGAGGTCAAAATCAGGGGAAGGGAAGGGCACAGTTTACTGTCTACTTTATATCCTTTTATATGCTTTAATTTATTCATCATGAACCATAGCTGGTTTTAAATAAAGAAAAAAGCTATAAAACATCTGAAGCATCACCTCTTCCCAACCACTTTAGAACATCGGCAATGTTATCCGACCTACAGTCCCTAGAATCCCAGCCCCAAGGGCTCTGCTGCCCCCGCAGCTGCTCAGGCTCAGGCACCGCCCTCTCACCATCTTCCAGGCATAGCTGACGTTGTAGGCCTCCTTCCCGGTTTCTCTCAGCTTGTTTATGTGCCAGGACAGGGATGAGTTCACAGGCACTGCGATAATCTGGCTGCCCAGTGGGAGACTGCATTGGCAAACAGAATGAAATATTTCAGGCGAAAGATAAAATTAAGCACTTAATTAAAGGCTGGGGAGAAGCTGTGAGTCAATGACCACCTCCTGATTTTGAAAAACAATGAAGCGTATCACTTTTGAAAGCGATAACGTGAAGTTTTCAATTTTGTAAAAGCATGATGTCAGCTCTGCACTGAAAATATTCCTTACTTTTGATCCCTGTACCCTCCCACAATTCTAATTCATTCCAGAAACTACATTGTCTCAGTCACTCAGTTATTACTTTATAACCAATAAGCACAAAGACACACTCTATAGGTTACCATCTGCCAAAACAATGTATCATGGCTGGAAAAAATCCAATCTGTTCTTTATTTCAACAGAAAATGTATATGATTGTGCTGTCAACTTGGAATGGACACTACCTTGCCAAGCAAATATTTTTTGGCATGCTAGAGAGCTGGTCCTCAGCTTAACCTTTTATTTTGCCAACATTTTTCAATTTGGTACAATGGGAGTATTCTTTTTAAAATGAGATAACTTATATCTGATTTTGCAATTACTAGCAATGTAAACACAGGATTTGATTTATAAGACATTTCTCCAAAATAATAGCTCTAAAAGATCTTACCTTTATTCAAAGTAAACATATTTTTGGCTATTATTCTTAGGAAAAAAAATTACCGAGTCTACTTTTGATAACATTGAAATAATTTATATCCTTCCTTGATATTCTGTAACAAACACTCGTATCTGACCGCAAACGATCCTATTAGAGGAAAACAAAATACTATGACCCTCACCTTTTCCTTACCTTAGAATATTTTGCCGAACCAACTCAAATTTTGGGATATTTTCATAATGAATGATGTCAGTATGAAGAGGGGGTTCTGATAGTAAATACGGCCTAGTAAGAGATGGGTGCATAAGTGTGTACCCTGAAATAAGAAGACAAAAATATAGGCTATGGAAAACATGCTGCAGAGTTTAGTGAATCTAACAAAGTGATGCCTATCATAGGCCTGAAATGTGGAATACTCTGGGACGGCTGCCCAACACCCAGCTTCTCAGTATGTAACACACCGGTCCAGTAAAAACTGAACATGTTTTATGGGTTCTTGCAAAAAACTCCCGAAGTGTAGAAAGATGTCTTAAATTATTGAACATCTGTCTAATCAATAATATTTCGGAGGTACTAGTCATTTGGTCTTAGTTTTATGAAATGTTCTATCTACTGTATAAACCTTAATGCCAGTAAATCCAAAGATAACAGTACAGACCAAAAAAAATAAAAATAAAAAATCAATCCAAAGGGTGACATTCTATGTGTCATTTAATCCTCAACTCTAATTTCCTGATGTTACAAATAACTGTTACCTACCTGTCAACACAATATAGAAAAAAACGCACAATTTTCAGATTCATTCTGCCACCTTTATGGTGTTCTACTATAAATAGCAGTCCTAGTCACACTGTTTTTGTGTAAATACTATCATTTTCTACATTGTTAGGATCAGAATTCCTACAGATTATTTTTTTTCCAGGTTGCTAAAGAAATGACACTTTCCCATCATTCATTTTTAGCAGATTACCTTTGTCATCTATGAGAAAAGTATAGGAAGCCAAAGAGTCTTGGTAATACGTCACATCTTCAAGGATGTAAGCCAGGTTCACGTCCACACCTACAATTCCCAGAAGTAGATTTCCAAAATAACAGGGTTTACTCACAGTCATTATCAAACCTATGGGTTAAAAAAAAAAATCCAAAAACTAGCAGAGAAGGACAAAGACTGGAGCTGTGCTCTAGTCTATCATAAAGGCTAATATAAGCAAAACAAACAAACAACAAAAAAACCGAAGGGTCATATCAGCCACCTCAATTTTGCTGGCAAGAAAGGTTTCTTGTGTGACCCAGTAATCACCACTGTCTTTGCACTCAGCCTAAATGAGTGACAGTACAAGGGAAATAGTCTTTTGGGGGTTCAAATATCTCAGTTAAATGGAGGCAATCTGTACACATTCCACTATTTTTCACCTTAAAGGACATGACTCTCCAGATCACTGCAAATCATCATCAGCACCTAATCCATCATTCAACTTCCTGGAGCAGGGAAATTCAGCTGAACTGGAAAGACCATTGGACAAGGTACCTAAATAAAGGTTTGGGTTTTACCCAATTGTACACCTTCTGTACCACACACATCTCAGTGCGCATGACTTCTTTGAGGTTTGATTTTTCACACCTGTTTAAAGTTTGTACTTATTTCTAGGGGTTGGTAGATGAAAAAAATCTAATGGATAAAAGAATGCTTACAAGGTACTATGTTTCATTAATATTATCCTATCCAAAAAAACAGAAAGATAAATACAAAAACTTTGGAATGTACAGATCTGACTACCTAGAACTCTGAGTAGCTAAAGGGGGCAGCGAGCCTATCAAAGAACATATTTCTTGTCACCTGGGCCAGAAATTTACAAACTTTTATGTAAGGAAACAGATAGTAAATATTTTGGGCTTTGTGGGCTATATAGTTTCTGTTATATACACTTTTTTTCTTTTACTTTTTTACTTTTTATTTTTTTCTTCTTTTCTAAGTGAGAGGAGGGGAGGGAGAGAGACTCTTGCATGTGCCCTGACTGAAATCTACCTGGCAACCCCTGTCTGGGGCCGATGTTCCTCTGCCCATCTGGGGCCATGCTTGCAACCAATCTGTTTTTAGCACCTGAGGTGGAGGCTCCATGGAGCCATCCTCAGTGCCTGGGGTGATGCGCTCAAATCAATTGAGCCATGACTGTGGGAGGAGAAGAGAGAGAGAGCAAGAAGAGGGAGGGGAGGAGAAGCAGATGGTCACTTGTCCTCTGTTCCCTGACTAGGAATTGAACCTGGGATATCCACATGACGGGCCAATACTCTACTACTGAGCTAACCGGCCAGAGGCCACTTTTTAACTTTTTTAAACAAACCTTTAAAAATATAAAAACTATTTCTGGCTCACAGGCCATACAAAAAAACACAACAGGATACTTAGGGAGAGAGAAAAGCAAAGGGGATGAAAATGTATGGGAGAGCATGAACAGTGGGGCAAGCACGGCCCTGGGCACGAGAAAAGCTGTACTTTCCTCCCAGTTCTAATACGTGTGGGGTGAAACTTGTGCCACACTCTGAACGAGACTTTTCATGTGTTAGTGAGGAGCTGAGACAAAATGATCTCTAGGACCCCAAACAACTCTACAATCTTATGGCTCTAAATGAAACTCAATACAAAAAGATGAACAGCTTCTCTCCACCTTCCTCTTGCCTTAGCAGCATATCAGAAAGACAGCCTTCTATAAACACACGGTAAAGAGCTTTGGCTCCTCTTAAAGAGTTTCCACAAAAAAATGAGCTTCCACATAGAGAATTGTGTAAGATGGCCATTGGAAGTATTACTGAGTTGCTGTGATTGTCAAGGCCAATTACATGCATCCCATGGTAAGAGGAAGTGGATATAACACTGCAAAACTCTGTGAAAAGTTATGCCCAGTTCAGGGGACATAAGTTTTGAGGCCATAATGTACCACATGCTAACAGAGTTAACAATACCGTATTGTATATTTGAAAGTTGCTAAGAGAAACCGTACAAGTTTCCACTGCAAGAAAAAATGTATAACTATGTGAGATGCTGGATATTAACTAAGCTTATTGATTTGTCTTTCATCACTTGTTAAGGGTGATATATGCGTCTTGTCCATCACTGCCCGACACAGGCTTGGCTGGCACTCAGGAACGGTTAAGTGAATAGGCCACTTGCACTTAAGGCTTGACATTTCCCTATTAAAGGAAGTAACTTTTTCTAAAGGTGGGCATTTGTATTCCATACACCTCCGTAGGTCCTGCAGAGTTAGGAGGAGTAAAAAAATTAGGGTGTTGTAGTAGTTACCATTTCTTTCTTATATAAAAAACATGTTTACCTAACTCTAGAAAACACACTCTCTATAGGTTTGTTACTTTTTATACATGAGTTTTCTCTCAATCTCTCCATTCATGAGAGTCTACTGATAATGGAACATGAAAATAAAATCCTATGTGGTGCTGGTATCTGTCTGGCTAGTAATTCATTAACTGGCTCTTCAATCTTTCCTGTCGAGGAAGAAGAGAAGGAAGGATGTGGGAAATAGAATAAGCAAGAATATGAGAAGGCAAAGAAAAAGATCATATTTTTACTGAGCACATACTGTTGGCCAGGTATTATTATCTTAGATGCTTTACAAATATTAGCGCAATTAATCTTCACAACTGCCTTGAGGGAAACTTTTCCCCCCCATTTTACAGACCAAGAAATTTAATCTTGTGAAGATGAAATACTTCACTCAACTTGTGACATTAGGGTGATGATGATAATTATAGTAATAATAAAAATACAGTAAATAAATTATGGATAACTTGTGACATTAGGATGATAATGACAACAGCAATAACAACAAAGATAAAAAACAAAACAAAACAAGACCAGTAATTATTATTGAGAGGAATGCCAGGCATTATAATAAACCTTATAATCCTAATAACCTCAAAAATTAAACACATGAAAGATGCTACCACCTGTACATTCTTAACAGATGACCAAATGGGAATTAACAAGATTAAATACGTTACCGAGGACAACAACTTGGCTGCAGAGGAGGATCTGAAATCCTCTTACGCCAGGCCTGTGTTTGTTGACGACTCTATGTTGCTTTGCCAGTGAGGCTGAATCCTAAGCACCTTTAAGCTTTATTTACCAACAGTTATACAAAGTTACTCTTTAGTTTCAATTCAATAATTTTTGGGTATTGGAGAATCCTCACAAAGCCTCCCTAGTAGATACACCTACCTATTATGTTGACTGAGCTGGGGCGTTGCAGAAGAAACAGGATGGGGATACAGTGGGACGAGGCAGCCCTCTAACTAGAGACAGAAATGTCCACTCCCTGGTCTACCCAGACCCACTAACGCTCCCATGCAAGTATAGAATAACATTTAAAATTACTATCTTGGTAGACTGAAGTCCATTTCTTTTCTCTCTCTTGTAGCAGGAAGTTTTCTCCAAACTTACCATCTCCCATCTCATCAGAGAAAGGGAGGCTGAAGACAGCTTCATCAATCATCCGGTTGGGAAGGTTGGTATAGAACCTGCCGACTGTGGTCTCCAGGTTGCTCAGCTGGTTCAGCACCATCATGCTGCCCTTAATCACGGGCAAGGCTGTCCGGTCCAGCACACCATACTTCCCTGAGTTCTGTTCGGCCAGATCTCTCAGAAAAGCCAGCTCTTTCAAACCAGTCACCCCGTCTGAGATGGAAAGGCAAGGGAAGACAAGGTAAAGCAAAATGGTGTATGTTTCTATAACACTGCCGTTTAGATCTAATAAGGACATTGCTGAGCTCTTATAAAACCTCTGCCAAAGGATGATTCCCCCCCCCCCCCACTAAAGAGGTCTCCGCAGAGACAGTCTGGACTCAGGACACAGAGACCAGTTCTTGCTGAGGAACAAAGCCTGAGGTATAACCTTTCCTCAAATAGTCAAGAGGGCAAATGGATTCTTCAAAAAGCAATGATGAAAAACACATGAGTCAATAAGGAAGCCCCATTTAGCAAGGGTATGCTCCCTCCAAAAGTTTAATTGTAATATTTAAATGATTTTTATGCATTTAATATTTGAAAGCAAAAGTCATGACTAAGAAGTCTGTATTTAATTTAAATTAGTAGATGAAGTTGTAAGGTTTTTAAAGGATAGAGGTTTACCATTTCATTTCTTACCTCTTTGCCTATTAAACACTTGCCAAACTCTCATGCAATTAAATGAAAGAATTATAATTGCATTTAGGAGGCCTCCAAACCCCGTGTCTTTAGGTTCATTTTAATTACAAATGTTTTCATGGTTGATATTGTTAGGTTAATGCTGGATTTGATTTCTTTAATGTATACTTTTTATGTTTAGGTGGTTTTAAGAGTTTGTAAAAGATTTAGGCATACTGGGATGTATTGTTCTACAACATCTGTAATCTATAGCACAAAACTAAATTTAATAAACCTTTTTAAAAATTCTGGTTTGCTATTGTTGGAACACAGTCAAAAGGATTAGTAACTGATCCCATATGGGTACCACTGTAGATATATTCAAATAATTTCAATCACTACTGAGATTCTACCAATTAGTTTTAAAAAGGCGTTGTCTCATGTTCCTGAACTATATATAGTATTTAGTCATTAAAGAAACCTGATGAGTTCATGGGTCACCTACCTTGTGTGACATATAATTTTTAATAGGGAGTGTATACATTTCTAGCCTTGGAAGTCTATTTCTAAAGTCATAGCAGGATCTAATGGATATGATTTCTTTCTTAATATACTGTATTCTGATAACTTGGCTTTTGCTCCACCCATGCAATGCTTTAGGAAAGTCAGAACCAGATTACTATTCTATTTTCTTGACATAAAGTTGAGATGGGGGTGATGAGTGGTACACATTCCGGAGTAAAAGACAATACAAAAAATGTGACTGATCCATGATCCCTGACCTTGCCACCTTGAAAGCTCAGCTGCTCCCAGAGGTGAATGATAAAAGGAGACAACTCAAGGCAATAAATACATTTGCTTGCTTTGTCATGTACTGCTTGGTTCTCTCAAAATGTAAAAGAAAAATAATAAACAGGAACATCTACTAGCTAAAAAAGAACAGTGTGGGATGCAAGGCTATCAAAGACTGGAAGATTAATGTCACTCTATCATGAAATGTTATGTAGGGCAGGCAGTCGGGTAGCAGCCCAGTTAAGTATGCTGGATGGATCTATCATCAATACAGTCATGCTGGAAACTACATTTCCCAGAATCCCCTTTCCTTTATGCTTCCTGATTACAGGTGGTCACACGTGAATTGTTGTGAGATTTAAGAGAAGTGAGAGATGGTGAGAGACAGACACAGAGGGACCAGAATGCCCTAGTTTGTCCCACTCACTCTGATCTGATTCATTGTTCTTCCCCAGCTGTTAGGTTACTCACCACAAGCATCCCCAGGCCACTCCAGAGGCTTCACTTCACAAGGGTAGTAGCCATGAAGAGCCAATAACCTCCCACAGACTTCGACACCAGACCTCCTAAGTGTTATTCAACGTTTCTGGCTTCAACATATCCCTACAAGCTCCAACTTGTTCACCCCATACCAGAGCTAGTTAATTAATAGACTTGGAATTGTCCATTCTTAACTCTTCTTTACTTTTCCAGTTTTCCCTATAATTTTGCACACTATAATCCTTTTGAGAAATCTGTTATACCAAAATTTTCAGAGTGGTTCTGCTTCCTCATTTGAAGACTGACTGATATGGTAAGAAGATCTAAGACCAGTGAAGAGATGGGCAATAGCAAGGAAGCTTCTTTACTCAGTATCTGCTGAGTAGACCTTCAAATCTAATGAAAAAAGAAGTGATCGCTTTTTTTGTTTCCTTACTCCTGTACTATTGTGTTGAATTTATCTGCCTTATCTATCTTTCTCACTAAGTTATAAGCTTCCTGAGGACAGGGATTTTATATAATACCTCTAAAACCTCAGTACACTATTACATTGTAGGATCAATAAATGTTCCCCCCCTCCTTTTCTTTATCCTCTCCTTTCTCTTAAGAGTGAAAGATGGTATCCCATATGAAAAATAATGACTGGCACCCAGAGATAACACTGATAAGTATGTGTCCCTGGCAAAAACAGGCCATCCTTGCTCACCTTGGCTGTGTTTAGAATACAAAGAGAAGTAAAAGATTGTTCATGTCCGGGAAGCTCATATTCTTGTGAAAAGTGGAGAGAGAAGGACACAACAGTACATGTCTGAGCACATTACTGCAGTACTAACAGGCAGTATGGATACAGCACGGCATCCAACACAGCGGGGGATCAGGATACCGAACAGAGAGCCTCCCCGAACCAGAGTGGGAGAGGAGCACCCCTGTGTCTGAGCTGCACTGAGACAGGAAATCACACAATCTTTCATTTATTCCTGCAACCAGCTTTGAGGACTGGTTATTTATCAGGCACTGTGTCAGGAACTTTATTTTTTAATATTTTTGTATTTCTCCGAAGTTAGAAGCAGGGAGGCAGTCAGACAGACTCCTGCATGCGCCCAACCAGAATCCACCCGGCATGCCCACCAGAGGGCGATGCTCTGCCCATCTGAGGCATTGCTCTGTTGCAACCAGAGCCATTGCAGTGCCTGAGGTGGAGGCCACGGAACCATCCTCAGTGCCCAGGACAACTTTGCTCCAATGGCTGTGGGAGGGGAAGAGAGAGGTAGAGAGTAGGGGGAGGGGGAAGGGTGGAAAAACAGGTGGCCGCTTCTCCTGTGTGCCCTGGCCGGGAATCGAACCCGGGACTTCCACATGCCAGGCCGATGCTCTACCTCTGAGTCAACCAGCCAGGGCAAGAACTTTAAATGCATCCTATATGTGTATTTTATTATTTTCATTTTACAGATAAAACTAAGGCCCAAAGAGATGACGTAACTTGCAATAAGCCACAGGGCTAATAAATAGAAATGGGAACTCGGAACCTCTAGACCACACACCTTCCATGTGTAGTCCACAAAATACCTGGAAAACAATCGCGCTGGCCAAAACTCAGATTCCTGGACCCATCTAAGAGGATCTGAACAGAAATCTAAGGGTATTGCCCAGGAGTCTGCTTTTTACAGAAACAACTCCAAGTAATTCTCGGCACAGGAGAAATAAAAGACCACAGGTGGGAAGGGGTGCTGGATCAAGACATGGCATCTTCAAAACAAAAGCATATGGTCACTTTGAGCAGAGAACAAGAGGCCTGAAGTAGAAGAGTAAAACACAAGCAGGTGAGGAGACAGATCTAGCAGTGAGTCTAGAAAACTGAGCTGTGGTCAGACTGGAGGATAGGTGGGAGAGCAAGCAGAAGGCAAGATAGCAAGGATTTCTTCAGATCTGCCAACTGACTAAACACCCACCTTCGTATGTCTGATTTACCCCCCACCCCCAAATCAATCTTAATGAGTACTTGCCAGTGCCTGGTACTATACATATTAGGGCTAATCTTCACAACCTTGTCAAGCAGATAATACTTATCTCCATTATACAGCCAAGAAAGCCGAGGAGGAGAAAGTACCTGAAGAGGCTTTCGGGGTGGGGAGGGATAGGGGAGATGGGGAGAGTGATTCTGCAGGGAAATGGGATAATCACAGTCTTGCAGAACAATCTAGGTCAGTACCTCAACTTCCTGCAGCTTAAATCAGTGAAAAAACTTAGTAACCTCTATGTAGTATCAAAACCCAAGAGTATGAAGGGAAACTGTGGGGAAAAAAAAGTTGCACAGGATCCTCTGCAAAGCCACGTAACTGGAGAAGGTTTAGAAATAAGCTGTTGGCTGGAGAGAGAGAGAGAGAGAGAGAGAGAGAGAGAGAGAGAGATATGAGGAGAAAGGACATTTTAACACATGCCCTGAATACCAACATTAGGTAGAGAAAGACATGCTTGGGAAGGAGGCTGCTTAGTTGCCTCTCTCCCTACAGCCTTCATCCAAGCACACCATTAGGGGTCCTTTTTAGTTTTGAAAGCAGCATACACTTACAGAGAACTTTTATCTGAGAAAAATCTCGAAACACGACTGACCGTTCATGAGGGCATAGGTGAGAATCATCACAGAGTTGTTTAGAAAGCTATTTTCTTCATTGATGATACGAAGAGTGGCCTTTTTATCTTCTTCTGAAGAGTCCTTTGATGTAATGCCAGCTGACAGGTAAATTATGACCATGTCTGTATCTAAACAAAGACATACACATTGTTACATCGCATTCCGGCTGAAGACAGCAGTTGGGTTTCTTTGTCATTTCCCCTGGACTTGCCTGCCTCGGGGACCTGCCTGCCCTGCACTTCCTATGCCTTCCCATTTGATGCTGGGACTTTTATCTCCCTGCCTTGCTTCTCTTCCATCCTGCCCTCTGTGGGCAACGAGGCCTCATTTGTTCATTGTCAGGTAAAGAGGTGTCCCTAATAAATTTATCAGATAAAAGAAAGTTTCTTATAGGCACCCAGGGGTGAGATAATTTAGCCACCCCAAATGGAAATCTCTCCAGCCTTCTGCAAATGAGGATGCAGAACCCCATTTAATCTTTTCCTTACAAAGAACATATACTTTTTGGGGGGTGTGGGGACTAGATTTTTAAAATGGTGGTTCTTCTAGAGGCTCTTGAGACATGCACAATTATTCTCCCCTACACTGAGTAGCACCAGAACATTTTTGTTTCTAAGACTCCTCAGTGTAAAAGAGCATTAAAATATGGACATAGGAGCCAGGCTGCCTGTGTTCAACTCCCAGCTCTGCTACCTACAAGCTGTGTCTGGGAGATACAGGCAGATTTCTTAACCTCTCTACCCCTACAATTCTCCATTGGGAGAAGACGTTGTAAACACTTAAAGTTTCAGACTGGAAAAAAATTAGTGTGTGTGTGGGGGGGGCAGGGGAGGCTACAAATATATCATGAAGCTGTTCTAAAGTATAAGACAACCCATTGCTCTGTAGCAAAGTTATCACGTGTGATAAATTCCTCAACACACCTACAAAACTGACAAGAGAACCCACTGAGTTTCTTACTTAACTTTACGAGTCTGGATTAAATACGTTGTCACTAGGTGGTGGTTTTGGGGTCACAGGCCCCTATTTGAAAAACTAGACAGCCTGCAGCCCACAGGTTCCTTTAGCAGCCAGTACACTGTCTTTCCATGCCAATAGGATATACATTTTATAAGCATCCTCACTGTTTCGGCCTTGTCCCTGACTCCATTTGGACTCTATCCTCAATCAGAATTAAGTTATTAATTTTTTTATTTATTAGGATATTCCCCCTTCAGTCACTCAGAGGAACTTTAAACTTTATGATTACATAGTAAGGTTAGGAATGAGTAATTATAGGGGCTTGGGGCAGAGCAATGACATAGCATGGACCTTGGTAAGATGCAGTGGCCTCATTACTTGGTAAGCCCCAGTCTAAGCCACCTGCATGTTGTAGGGTCAATATCAAAAAGGAAAAAGCAACTCCAATTTGGATTTTACCCATGCCAGTAGGTCACCACTCCTAACCATCTTATTCCTTCTGCTATTAAGTGACCCATAAATCAATTACCCCAATAATACACCCTGAACAAACAACCCAAATATATTGATGGTATCAGTTATAGATCTACCACATGCCTGAAAAAGAACCACCACCTGGATAAAAGTTTCTGATTTTTATGATTAGCGCAAAGTTACAATAATTTATGACACGTAGCTTCTGTTCATATGGCTACTTATGTGGGACAGATACTTCATTTTCATGTATAGATTAATCCTCACAAGTCTTACAAGGTAGGTCTGACTCATTAGAATAACCTCACCCCAAGGCCTTACAACAGCGCCAGATCCAGAGCACATGCTAAATAACTGTCTGTGGAATGAGCAGTAGTATACAGACCCCTCACTGTGTTGTAGCCACGGCTACTAGGGGTCCTTGGCTGTATCTGGGCTTGAGGTCAATTTAGGATGTCTGGGGTATCTGCTCTAGGTTAGCTGGAAGTCTTGTAGGAAACTGAATATCATAATAACCATAGCTATATGTATTTAATATTTACGACGAAATCCTGGATCTTATTTTCACCCCCAGTTTGTGGATGAGGAAACCAAGCCTGGAGAGATCAAATCATTTACACAAGTTCACAGAGGTTAGAAAAATTTCAGAGTATGAATTTGTAACCACATTGGCTGAAATCCAAAACCCACATACTTAACCACAATGATATATTGCCTGAGAGCACCTCAAATCTCTCCTTTATAAACGAGACCATGCCAACTGCTGAAGCAACCCATTTGAGTTCTTCTCTTCTTCGAACTGCCAGAAAGAGCTTTAGGTGGAAGCCTGTGAACTAAACCTTATAAACATGTTACTTGGCCTAAAAGGGACTCTACTGAGCATTATACAAAACAAAACAACAGTACAATCAAAATTTATCCAAGTCTGTGAAGGTCACTCTTCTTGCCATGTTTTTGTTTGCCAACATTAAAAAAAATAGACAAACAAAAGACATAGAGGACAAATGTTTTCTATCCAAGCAGCCTTCGCTAATGTGCAAATTTAGGAAGATTTGTAAGAAAAGGTATAAATGAGGTCTCTATTCACAGTTTTAAATCTGGAACAAATGTTAACTTTTGAAAATCAAGGGACTTCACATAAAAATCCAGATTTCTGGCTTCTCTTGAAACAGAAGATCTGGCAACAGTGGGCAGGAATTCCTGCCTGGCAACCACCGGTTGAAGAGAAGAACAGCTGCCTCTCGATGGAGGACGTGCTCGCGAGCTGACGACGCTCTGCCAACAGTCGTCGTCGCCTGCCTCGGGCTCGCCTGACTCACACTCCCTGCCTGGCCACTGCCAGGCTGGCATTCCTCTCCGTTACTTAAACAGTGGCGTAATCAAAACTGGACTTGAACTCTACAGCTGCTTTGATGGCTGAAGAAAGAACACGTCCACTACGGAATGCTGACAGGTAGACAACTGGTAGGTGGCACCCACAGGTAAACGCGCCAAATAGCCAATCGTCTTGAATTCTTAAGAAGTCAGCCTTGTCCACTGGCTTGACTTAATCTTGGGAAACTTGACACTCAGCCATCCTGTTATTCTGTTCATGAGGAGCTGGTACTTATTTCAAGGTTGGCTGGCAAAATTCCAAGATGAACCTGACGACTGACACCCTTGCATAATCCCCTGCCCTCCGGAGTGTGGGCATGATCAGTAATTTGCTTCTAACCAGTAGATGATGGCAAAGGTAATGGAGTGATTTGCAGATGTAACTGAGGTCTCTACTAAGTCAATCGCAAGGGAGAGCAATCTGACCAAATCAAAAGGGAGGGTAGGTCTGATTAGATTAGCTAAGACCTCTAAACCCTTCTCTTAAGTCAGAAGCTTCAAGAGGAGATGCTCTCTTGTTGGACTTGAGGAAGCAAGTAGACATGGATTTTACAGCTGCAAGGAAATTAATTATGTCAATAACTGAGCTTGGACGAGGACGCCAAACCTCCAATGAAACCACAGACCCGGCTGCTGGCTGGATTGCAGCCTTATGCAATCCTAAACAGAGAACCCAGCCAAGCTGTACCTGGACACCTGACCCGTGAAAACTGGGAGATAACAACAATAATCAACTGTCATACAGTTTATTATTATGATAATACACAGAAACATATAACTAACATGTCACCTACCATCATTAGTTGTAATAATTACAGTAGCTTCCTTTTTACAAGGGCCCATTACATTTATATATGCCCAGCGCTTGTGCTTTGCATTTATTGATGATGCTGTGTTAGTTTTAATGCAGAAACAATAAAGAGCTTAAAAATATTTTTTTAAAATTTATCTCAAAGATGCATTCATTAAAAAAAAACCTCTACAAATAGATTTTTAAATATAAAAAGGAAAATGACATAAATTCCTTTCAGTAGTTTCAAAGTGTATGTCTTACTTCAAATATCCATTCCTTTAGCATGCACCCTAATTCCAGATTTCCTTTAATACATGAAAATTAAATTAGAGTGCCATTTTACATTTGAAGGGCGATGCTCCTCTAAATGACAGCTGGTTAGGACAGGGAAGGATCAAGGCAAGAACTGCTGCTGTCCTGTTCAGAGGCACATGGACACAAACCGTCATCCACCCGGAAAGCAGTTGACAATTAGCATTCAAAAGGCTGTGGCTATTCCCCTGGGAAATAAATGGGGATATGTTTTTAATAAAGGAGCATAATAAAGCGGCTCCAGGAGAGAAGATATTGCGCACAGACTTGAGTCCCTTTGATTAGAAGAGAAAATCTAGTTAAGATCCTAGTATTAGATGACCATTATGACAATACATGAAAATTTTATCCCAACTCAATTTTTAAATTTTTATTTATTTATTTTTTACAGAGACAGAGAGTGAGTCAGAGAGAGGGATAGACAGGGACAGACAGACAGGAACGGAGAGAGATGAGAAGCATCAATCATTAGTTTTTCATTGCACGTTGCAACACCTTAGTTGTTTATTGATTGCTTTCTCATATGTGCCTTGACTGCGGGCCTTCAGCAGACTGAGTAACCCCTTGCTGGAGCCAGCGACCTTGGGTTCAAGCTGGTGGGCTTTTGCTCAAACCAGATGAGCCCGCGTTCAAGCTTGCAACCTCGGGGTCTCGAACCTGGGTCCTCAGCATCCCAGTCCGACGCTCTATCCACTGCGCCACCGCCTGGTCAGGCCCAACTCAATTTTTAAAAAATCCCTCTAGACGTGGTTGTGGGATCCATTTATAATATATCCTATCATCATCCTTCATCCATTAGTTTGTAAGATCTCTGAGAAAACGCACTTACTGGCTTGGAACTTTGTGTTATTGTTTGTGCTTCGGATCAGCTGAAATGCCTTTTGAAATCCCACCGCGTGCTGGGTAGGGCTGTCCAGAGACTTGACGCCGCTAACGAAGGTGGCCATTTTCCTTTTTGTCTCACTGGTGGCCGGAGACAGGAACGTCTTATAGCACTGGTCAAGTGAGCAGGTTCTGACCGTGTCTGCCACTGTCAGCACAGAGATCTGGAGGAAAGAAGAAGAAAACGTGCTATTGTGGGTTTCTCCCTCCCTCCCTCCCTCCTTTTCTCTCTCCCTCCTTTTCTCTCTCCCTCCTTCCCTCTCCTCTCCTCTCCTCTCCTCTCTTTACCTCTCCTCTCCTCTCCTCTCTTTACCTCTCCTCTCCTCTCCTCTCCCCTTTCCTTTCCTTTCCTTTCTTTCTTTCTCTTTTTAATTCAGGAAGAACCCAAGGAGTGAGAAGGCCTACAGATTTTTGAGAGTTTAAAAATAAATGCCTAGAGATACCCATCTATCAAAATTTGAAAAGGATCCATTAAGGATTGGTAAGAGGGAGGGACCTGAGAGTTTGGTTTTTGTTCCAAGATGAAGTCAGCAGTATGGTGTTCACATGTTTAAAAAAAAAAAAAAGTTATCTCACACAGAGAAAAATCTCAGCAAGTACTGACCATCTTGGTTTTTCAACTGGAGATGGGGTTGAGGGTAAAGATGTGGGGGGGGTGTTTTAAACAGCTATATTAGTGAGTAAAACCTTAGGCACTGGGAAAGTCAAAATGATGAAGCAGAAAATGTCCACAGGCAATGATTATCATTAGTTGTAAACACACCTGTCTCTGAGGTATCCTAGAGATTAGTCTTCCCTTCTCCCTGCCCTCCCATCAATCTTCAGATAAAGTCATCCACCAACATCCAAGCCCTCGCCCTTCTGCTCCCTGCATAACTTCCAGTGTGAAAGCCATAGGGAATTAGAAGTCTTAACAGGAGGCAAAAAGGAAGTGCGAGCATCCGCTGGGTGGGGGTGGTGGTTTAGAGAGATTTGGAATCCGAGTTGGCAGCTGCTTCCTCAAATACTAGAGTGAAAACTAAACCACTCCCTTTTCCCCAAGTCATTTATAAAGAGATGAATTTAAAAATATATATCATAAAACATATAGTGCTTTAAAAAAGGTGTTCAAGGCAGCTCCAATGCCATGTGGGTCAGTGGGATAACGGTCACCTTATCGTGTTCATCGATGGCGCTGAGGATGACCTGGGCAGCATCCTTGGCGATCTGGAGCTGGGTGTCGGTGACGGAAGCCCCGTGGTCCAGGATCACGACTATGTGCTTTGACTGCGGCCGGACTGTGGAGACGTAGATAGGTCTAGAAGGAGCAGAAGCATTGTGGAGTGAGTCCTGGTTTGAGTCAAAGGCCTCAAACCTAACACAGCTGTGAACATGACGGATGTGTAGGCATGCTGGTGTCTATATGTTTTTCCACAGATGGCACAAGAGTGGCGAGATCAGCACAGAAGGAGAAACTATACTGGTGCACTGAAAACAATGCCTCAAGACAACAATGTGTATCTGCAGACCAGGGGTGTCCACAACAGGAAATGTATGTCTTCTAAAGATCAAAGCAACTGGAAGAAGGTTTTAAGAAACAAATCCTTTGGAAGACTGGATTTTCCTCAATGTCAACCCTCTCAACTGCTCATGGTGAAGCTGCCCACCGTTACCTATCATCCTGTTACAGGAAACGGAACGGGTGGCCCCCTCAAGCTGAAGAGACAGTGTCAGAGGGGGGAAAAGGTCTGCTCGCAGTGCTGGGCCCTCCCTGGCAGACTTACAGAGTGGGACTTTGCGAAAACTTGGGCAGCCTACAATCTGTGAGCATGCTGTGCAGCTCTGAATAGCAGGTTTGGTTGCTCTCCCCCAAGACAAAGGTTACTGCTTAAGAGGGCCCTTTCCTTTCAGTACTGAAGCAATTCACACAGGTCAGCCACCAAAAGGCCCCTTATATTAGCATTTAATACTATGCCATCAAATTTGTCCGAGCCTGTGATAGCCGCTCTTCTTGCCAGGTTTTTGTTTGCCAACTTTAAGGAAAGGGGGAGGGGGTGGAGCACCAAAGAAGAAATGCCTCCCATCAAAGCAGGCTTCTGCTAGTGTGCAGTACAGGAAGGTCTGTGAGAAGAGGTTTAATGAGGTCTCTATTCACAGTTTTAAAGCTGGAACAAATTAGGGGGAGCTTAAGAAAGCAAATCAGCTCAAGAGAATGCGCTCCTTTATTGACACCCCTAAAACACTAGATTTTTTCTGTGAAGTTTTAGATGCCAGCTGAGTCACAAAAGCCTGGGTACAAATTAAGAAATGCAGGCCAAGTACCAAAAACCCTCCACATCTGGTCAAGTTGACACCAACTGTTCTCAAACCTCAAGTCCTGCGTTAATAACCACAGGCCACTCGCTGATACCATTGAGCCGGTGAGGACATGGGATAGAAGAATCGAGGAGATGTGGCTACAGAAATGAAAAGAGGGAACAAAGAGAAGAAAATCTAACTAGCTCAACACTGACAACCGTGTTAAATATTAAACTTCTCAGGTCCTCCAAGCCAGGTGACTAGAATTTTAAAAAAGGACACACCTTCTTCTTTCCAACTCAACTATGTAAATAATAAGCAGAGCATGTGTTCACATCGTCACAGTCAGTTGTTAAAAACCGCTTTAACAACTGGGGTATATTAATAGTAACATATTTAAGGTCAAGATGCATGAAAACTTCCAAGCGTAGGTGAATGCTGATTTGTGACAAGATCCTGCTTTTCCTTTTGGACTGTCCCTTACAGGTGATTCATTAAAAACAGCATGCCGTCTAATTTCTCTTTGGGCTCAAGAGATAGGTAATTTAGACTCTGAAAAGTGGGCATGCTGCACTAACTGCAGAAGTTCTGGCATCAAATATCTGATGCTGCAAAAGGGAAACAAACGCTGGGGATTCAAAAGGAAAGTACCTTTGCCTAAGGGGCTCTGTAAATTGATGAGTCTCATCATACAAATGATCTCTCCATCACTGCCCTTCTGGCTAAGTGGTATAACCTCAAGTCATCTGAGTTAATGATGGAGCTTTAACACAATGTTTTCTAGACAACCTTCACACTTCTAGTAGCTAAGATTTGACACTAAATTTCAAAAGGATGGCCAAGCACAGTATTAGAGAAAGGAAAGCTGAGCAGCATCTATGTTTCTCTGAGATATGTTACCCAGTTTTCCAGGGCTGTCCTAGAGGGTATTACCATCTATGTCTCACTAATGATGTCTGAAGCTCCAAACAGCTTGGGTGCTTCAATCAATTTTGTTTGTTTCTTTTCTTTTTTTTTTTTTTTTTGTATTTTTCTGAAGTTAGAAGTGATCAGGCAGACAGACAAACTCCCGCATGTACCCAACCGGGATCCACTTGGCACGCCCAACAGGGGGTGATGCTCGGCCCATCTGGGCCATTGCTCTGTTGCGACCAGAGCCATTCTAGCACCTGAGGCAGAGGCCATGGAGCCATCCTCAGCGCCTGGGCCAACTTTGCTCCAATGGAGCCTTGGCTGCAGGAGGGGAAGAGAGAGACAGAGAGAAAGGAGAGAGGGAAGGGTGGAGAAGCAGATGGGTGCTTCCCCTGTGTGCCCTGGCCGGGAATCAAACCCAGTACTTCCACACACCGGGCCAATGCTCTACCGCTAAGCCAACTGGCCAGGGCCTAATTTCATTTCTTTAGTAAACATCTTGTTTCACCTGACTTGTTAGATAGCTCTAGAAAAGCTCGGGGCTTTAGGACTTGCCCTTCCCCTAGCATTTCCACATGCAACCTACATTGAAAGGTGAAATCACTTGAGAACAAGTACAAGTTTCTAAAACCACAGCCCTAGAGGCAGAGCCATGTGTATAAATGAGGAGCCTCTATTTTGCACAGATTACTCTTAAAACAGAAATTAAGACTTTAGCAAGTTAAGTCAACATACCTACTGCGATGCTCATAGCTGCCCTTACACCGGAACTTGTGTGCTGGGAAAACAGTGAAAATTCCTTCTTCCGAACTGAAATACTGCCACTTAATTCCAGGGTTGGATTTCAGGTTGTCTGCAAGAACTAGAGGAGAGGGGAATGTGAAACATAACTGCTAAATCCACAAGTGCACAGAGGCACCCTCCTTGGGCATCTGTTCTGCATAAACTGCTTGTAGGATGAAGAAATCCCACTACAGAGAAGGCTGTAAATTTTCAACTAAACATTTTCTTGCTGTCTCTTAAAAAAAAAATCCCATGTTTAGAAAATGTAATGAATGTTTCAATCAAGTGAAGCTATTCCTCTTCACATTGAATGGTGACACTGGATGTCTTGGGTCATTTTTTTCCAGCATGGATGATTCATTTGCAGTAAACCCTCCCCTCACTCTGCTGGTCCCTGTTGGGACAGTCTACACTTACTGGCTTGGATACATTCTCTAACTATGGAAAACAGTGATGTTAATAGGCCACTTCTCCAGAGGGACTAGATGTGTGACCTTGACCCTGCTCACTCTATAATGAGGGAAATAGCCTAGACGGTACTTTGAAGGCCAGAACCATAATCATTTGATAATAGCTTCTGGAATGATTCCAATGTGCCAGCACTCGGAGAGAGGCTTTCCTTTATGTTATCTCATTTAATCCATACAACAACCCTAGAATCATTATTCCCTACTTTGCAGTTGAGAAAATATGCGTAGAGAGCTTAAGCGATTTGTCTACGGCTTCATCAGTAAATAGTCAAGTTGGAATTCAAGCCCTGGGTCTCCGGGCTCCTGTCTTCTTTACAGCATGCAGTACTGCCTCGTTTCCCATGTATACAGCATCTGCAGCTGGAGTGACAGCCATCTCACTGTGTGCAATCCTGTTCCCAAACCACCAGGAAGTTTTGCTCACGCTCTCTCTCCCTGGAATCAGAGTTCTCTCCCTCCTCTCACGTCCTTTCATTCTGTTCCACACCGAGTCAGTTATGTATTATACACTTATTATATGTAGGGTACTGCTTAACATGCTGCAAAACATACAAAGATGAGCCCCTACCTCCTGAAAAATCTGAAGTCTTACTGTAATAGTCAGTATACCAAAAGAATTATGCATATACAGGGAAATGGAGCAGAAGGCAAATCAACAGAAGGCAGGTCAGAGCAAAGGCAAAAAGGAAGAAAAGTGTTAGATGCCTTTGAGAAAAAGACATGTAAAGCTCACAATGCCGTATGGCCATCCTCTGGGGTCTGGCACAGGGGTTACCAAACACCTGTAAAGGGCTAGATTGTCAATGATTCTAGCTTTGCAAATAACACGGTCTCTGCTGCAGTTATCCAACTCTGCCACTGTAGCGTGAAAGCAGCCATGGACATTTGTAAATGAATGTGGGTGTCTGCCAGTAAGAGCTTATTTACAAACATCAGTAGCAAGTTGGATTTGTTCAGTGGCCCTTCAACTTTAGCCGTGGTCCTCCAACCACGTCATGTGAAAATGTCCTATTTGGAGGACTTAAAACGTGTTCAGCAATTACCCTGCCCAACACACACCACGAAGCTATAGCACATTTTATTTTCACAAAAATCCTAGGAGTAAAAAATTATCCCCATGTTACAGAGAAGGAAACAGGATCAGAGAGGTTTATGGCTTGCTTGAGGGTTTCAGAAGACAGAAAGAAGTCAGTCCAGTGTGTGACCACAATACCCACCCGCTCTCCACTCTGCCAGGCAACCTTGTCAAGGTCATCATCACCTGGACTGAGGCGACCACTCTCTTCTGAGATGTATGGCAGATGTGAGTGCGTGTTAACATGGAAGAGGCTTTTCCTCTGTCTCATCTCTTGGGGGTCTGAAGCCTTAACCTTGATCTCATATTAGCAGTTCTCCAAGCAGCCCTGCCAAACCAGCAATAAAAAGGCAAACATTGCCTTTGGAAGCAAAGGAAAAGCTCAATGACCTCATTTAAAAATAACATCTGTAACAATAAACAGGCTACAATGAGAGTATTAAAAAGGGAGCCATTGAAAGCAAGAATGTTTTAAAAATAAATCACAGTTCATACAGTGCATGATACATTTAGTCTCACCACAAAACATTCTGCTTCCCTATAATCATTGCAGCATGAGGGCTTAAGTATCAGGAAAGGTTCCTCAAATCCTCCCGCTGAGCACTCCTTTGGCATCTGATTAAATTGCATCCATTATTCTGTACTAGCAGAAGATGATGGATATGATGGTAATGAGGACCCCAGAGCCCAGAAGCAATCTATCATTGTGGTGTGCACCTCAGGAGGGCCCCTCACTGACCTAGATGTGGAGGTGAATGAGAGCCCTATTATCCATGCAGGCGACCCAGAGGGGCTTCTCCATTCATACGAGTCAGTTAGGTATTCTGGTCACTGGAAAACGTGGGCTGGGGTCCTGCACACTCGCTCTTCCTTCAGAAATGCTGGATGCCCTCCAGGAAAAAGCTGGGCACAGGCCCAGCCCGCCAGCCCATGATGCACAGCATTAGGCTTTAAGCTATCAATGGGCAGGTCCTATACCTGTCAAAACTGCTCTGCACACCTATTTCAGACAGACACATGTGAAGGAGGCCATACATGGTTTTTTCCTTACTGAAGCTTATTCCCAAGAAAAAAGTGATCGTACCCTCTGAATTCCCCCAGAACTTTTTTTTTTTTTTTTTTTTTTACCTCTCCCCACCTTCTAGTTAGTAGTAGTATTGTTGTTACAGGTAACTTTTCATTTCTCCATGCCTAGATTCTAAGACCCTCGAGAGCGGGGTCTCTATCTGAGTCACCTCTGTGCCCCTGAGGCAGAGCTCCCCAGTTCTTCCCACACCGAGGCGCACACTCTGGGAGCTGCAGGGCAGGATCCACGGTGCACTTGCCAGAAAAGGTCTGCACCGAATGACCATTTCTCAGCTGTTTTCTGATACTGTTGTTTGATACATTCTAAAATCTTACTTTTCCTCTAATGTCAAATCCAATGAAAAATAAATTAAATATTGTGACTAAATCAGTGTAAAGCACTGATAATTCTAAATATGGTTTAAAATGTTAAACACGCCCTTCTCCTAACACCACCAAAACAATAGGTACAGAATAGACAGGTAAATGGAGGACTATATATGTCAAAATATATCTACTATACGTTTTAAACGGGTAAGTTTACTGGGTGTCAATGATAGCTCAGTAAAGCTGATGTGATAATAAAACAGTGAAATTTTATTGAGCATCGTACAAAACCAGTTTTATATACAGTGTGCCACTTTTCATAATTACTCTATGAGTTTATTATACCCGTTTTACAGATGCAGGGCTTGCTCAAAGTCACCAGGGCAGCGTGATGATTTGATCTATGTGTGTCTATCCAAGACCTTGCTGTTTCCAGAATACTATAGTGCTTCTATAGGTCAGTAAATACATGCTGAAATGAGTGAGCAATCATCTGATAAAAAGCACACTGAGTATTTTGTTTTTAATTTTTCCATTGATTAGAGAGGGAGAGGGAGAGAGAGAGAGATATGAAGGGAGAGATAGAGAAGCATCACTTTGTTGTTTTACTTAGTTGTATACTCATGGATTGCTTCTTGTACATGCCATGACTAGGGATTGAACCCATGACCTCTGGCACGCCACGTCAATGCTATACCACCCATTTAGCTACCCAGTCAGGGCACACTGGGTATTTGAGAGGCAGAATAAATATATATATAAACATGTTGGTGTTTCTCAATCAAAATAATTGGTTGTATTAGTCTGTAAATATACAATGTAAGTAAATACAATTGAGACACTATAAAAATAAGATGTAAGGCTAAAGTAGCATTTAACCTTGCGAGAAAAAATAAACTGCTGAACTGCTAAAATTGGCATGCACCAGCTGGGTAGCCCAATGTCATGGGGTTTGTCACTCACCCCACAGGCTGGCTTAACTGGAAGATGGCACAGGCACAAGGTAGATTAGATGCAGAGTCAACAGTAATTACAGCACTCATGACGCTGAGCAATGTCTGAGAGTGTACATTAAATAATAGAAGGAGTTTTTTGTTTTTTTTTTCCTGAAGCTGGAAATGGGGAGAGACAGTCAGACAGACTCCCGCATGTGCCCGGCACGCCCACCAGGGGGCGATGCTCTGCCCACCAGGGGGTGATGCTCTGCCCCTCCGGGGCGTCGCTCTGCCGCGACCAGAGCCCCTCTAGCGCCTGGGGCAGAGGCCAAGGAGCCATCCCCAGCGCCCGGGCCATCTTTGCTCCAATGGAGCCTTGGCTGCGGGAGCGGAAGAGAGAGACAGAGAGGAAGGGTGGGGGTGGAGAAGCAAATGGGCGCTTCTCCTATGTGCCCTGGCCGGGAATCAAACCCGGGTCCCCCGCACGCCAGGCCGACGCTCTACCGCTGAGCCAACCGGCCAGGGCCAATAGAAGGAGTTTTTACTGAACTAAGAAACTATATTATTTAGCTGAGACCTTTGGCTTATTTTGTAGGTGCCTTTTACTTTCACTGTCCATTGAAGCAAGCATCAGTAAGCCACTGGGACACAGGTTCAATAACTAGAAAGAAGATCTGTTAAGTCAGAATGAGCTGGGAATAAGAAGCCATGGGTTGAAGTCCCATCTCTAAGACTGTCAAGCCCTCTGACCTTAAATTTGTTCTCCAGGCCACATGTAAAGGCATTTTTCTAAAATGGAAATCAAATCGCTCCAATGGATTTGATTAAAACCCTTCAAAGGTTTTTCATGATACCACCTCCAGCACTAAATCCAAGCTTGATAAGGCTCTAAATCATTGGGCCCCTGCCTACTCTCTCACCTCACCTTTCCCTTCTTTAAACTTCCTACATTATATTCATCAAGATTTCTCTTTCAGTTTTGCAAATGTGCCAAGGTGGTGAGCCTTAGGTCTGGAATAACTCTTCTCACATTCCCAGAGAGACTTTCCCTAATTATCATCCTTTCTCAAAGCATCCCATATGATGGAAAAAAGTATTTCATGCAAATGGAAATGAAAAAAAAAAAAAAGCTGGGGTAGCAATACTTGTATCGGACAAAATAGCCTTTAAAACAAAGGCCATATAGTAAAAGATAAAGAAAGTCACTATATAATGATAAAGGGAACAATCCAACAGGAAGATATAATCACTGTAAATATTTATACACCTAATAATTGGAGCACCTAAATATATAAAGCAGATATTGATGGACATAAAGGGCGGAATAGACAGCACTACTATAATAGTAGAGGATTTTAATACCCCACTAACATCAATGGATAGATCCTGAAGACAGAAAATTAACAAAGAAACAGCAGCCTTAAATGATACATTAGATTATCTGGATTTAAGTAATATCTTCAGAACCTTTCACCCCAAAGCAGCAGAATATAGATTCCTTTCAAGTGCTCATGGTACATTGTCTAGGATAGACCACATGCTAGGACACAAAACAAGTCTCAAAAAACTTAAGAAGATTGAAATCATATCAAGCATCGTCTCTGATCACAATGGCATGAAACTAGAAATCAACTATAATAGAAAAACTGAAAAACATTCAAACACTTGGAAGCTAAATAGCATGTTATTAAATAATGAATGGGTTAACAATGAGATCAAGAAAGAAATTAAAAAATTTCCTTGAAACAAATAAAAATGAACATACAACAACAAAATTTATGGGACACAGCAAAAGCAATCCTGAGAGGGAAGTTTATAGCATTAAAAGCATACTTTTAAGAAGCAAGAAAAAGCTCAAATAAACAACTTAACACTGCACCTAAAGGAAATAGAAAAAAGAACAACAAATAAAGCCCAGAGGAAGTAGAAGGAAGGAAATAATAAAGATCAGAGCAAAAACAAATGACAGAGACTAAAAAAATAGAAAGATCAATGAAACCAAGAGCTGGTTCTTTAAAAAGATAAACAAGATTGACAAACCTTTAACCAGACGCATCAAGAAAAAAAGAGAGAACTCAAATAAATAAAATTAGAAATGAAAGTGGAGAGATAACAACTGAACTTCAGAAACACAAAGGATTGTAAGAAAATACTGTAAAGATCTATATGCCCCAAAATTGGACAACCAAGGTGAAATGAATAAATTCCTAGAAACATACAATCTTTCAAAACTCAATCAGGAAGAATAAGAAAACCTAAACAGACCGATTATAAAACAAATGAAATTGAAGAAGTTATCAAAAAAACTCCTAGCAAACAAAAGTCCTGGACCGGATGGCTTCACAGACGAATTTTACCAAACATTTAAAGAACTAACTATTTCTCAAGCTATTTCAAAATATTCAAGAGGAGGGAAGGCTTCCAAGTTCCTTTCATGAGGCAAGTATTGTCCTCATTCCAAAACCAGGTAACGGCACTACAAAGAAAGAAACCTATAGGCCAATATCCCTGATGAACATAGATGCTAAAATTCTCAACAAAATATTAGCAATCCGGATCCAGCAATACATCAAAAAGATCATACATCATGATCAAGTGGGATTTATTCTGGGGAGACAAGTCTGGTACAATATTTGCAAATCAATCAATGTGATTCACCACATAAACAAAAGAAAGAATAAAAATCACATGATTATATCAATAGATACAAAAAAAGCATTTCATAAAATCCAGCACTCATTTATGATCAAAATTCTCAGCAACATGGGAATACAGGAAACATACTTCAACATAATAAAGGCCATCTATGACAGACCCACGGCTAACATCATACTCAATAGGCAAAAATGAAAAGCAATGCCCTTAATATCAGGAACTAGGCAGGGGTGTCCCCTTTCACCACTCTTATTCAACATAGTGCTGGGAGGCCTGGCCACAGCAATCAGAAAAGAAGAAGATATAAAAGGCATCCAAATTGGAAAAGAAGAAGTAAAACTGTCATTATTTGCTGATGACATGATACAGTACATAGAAGACCCTAAAGTTTCTGTCAAAAAGCCACTAAACCTGACAAATAAATTTGGCAAGGTGGCAGGATATAAAATTAATATTCAGAAATCAGTGGCATTTTTATACACCAACAATAAACTGTCAGAAAGAGAAATTAAGGAAATAATCCTCTTTACTATTGCAACAAAAACTAAATAAAGTATCTGAGAATAAATTTAACCAAGTAAGTAAAAGACTTGTACTTGAAAAATTATAAGACATTGAAAAAAGAAACAGGAAGGTACAAACAAGTGGAAGCATACACTATGTTCATGGATAGGAAGAATTAACATCATTAAAATGTCCATACTATCTAAAGCAATCTATAAATTCAATGCAATTCCTATTAAAATGTCAATGGCATACTTCACAGATCTAGAAAAAATACTTCAAAAACGTATATGGAACCAAAAAGAAACCCAAATAGCCTCAGCAACCTTGAAAACGAAGAACAAAGTGGGAGGTATCACACTTCCTGATATCGAGTTATGCTACAAGGCCATTGTACTCAAAACAGGCAGACAGATCAAGGGAATAGAACAGAGAACCCGGAAACAAACCCATGCCTTAATGGTCAATTAATATTTGACAAAGAAAACAAGAGTATACAATGGAGTAAATACAGTCTCTTTAATAAATAGTGTTGGGAAAATTAGACAGCTACCTGTAAAAAAATGAAACTAGACCATCAACCTACAACATTCACAAAAACATCTCAAAATGGATAAAAAACTTAAATATAAGTCGTGAAACCATAAACATCTTGGAAGATAACAGGCAGTAAACTCTCCGGTATCTCTTGTAGCAATATTTTTGCTAATACATCTCCGTGGGCAAGTGAAATAAGGACAAAATAAACAAATGGGAGACTATATCAAACTAAAAAGCTTTTGCACAGCAAAAGACACCATTAATAAAATAAAAAGACAACCCACACAATGGGAGAATATATTCGTCAATACATCTGATGAGGGGTTAATAACCAAAATTTATAAAGAACTTCTAAAACTCAGCCCCAGAAAGGTAAACAATCCAGTTAAAAAATGGGCAAAGGAACTGAATAGATACTTCTCCAAAGAGGACATACACATGGCCAATAGGCATATGAAAAAATGTTCAGCATCACTAATCATTAGAGAAATGCAAATTAAAACCACAATGAGATATGACCTCACACCTGTCAGAATGGTGCTCATTAATAACAAGTCCGGGGAAGAATGTGGAGAAAAGGGAACCCTCCTGCACTGCTGGTGAAAATGCAGACTTGTGCAGCTGTTGTGGAAAACAGTATGGCATTTCCTCAAAAAATTAAAAATAAAACTGCCTTTTGACCCAACTAACCCAATTTTAGGAATATATCCTAAGAATCCCAAAACACGAATTCAAAAGGAGATACGCACCCTCATGTTTATTGCAGCGTTGTTTACAATAGCCAAGATCTGGAACCAGCCCAAGTGTCCGAAGTGGACAAAAAAGCTGTGGTACATATACACAGTGGAATAATATGCAGCCATTAAAAAACGTAATCTTATCTTTTGTAAGGCATGGATGGACCTGGAGATTATTATGCTAAGTGAAATAACCCAGGCAGAGAAAGACAAATATTATACAGTGTGTTCGTAAAGTCATGGTGCACTTTTGACCCGTCACAGGAAAGCAACAAAAACGATAGAAATGTGAAATCTGCACCAAATGAAAGGAAAACTCTCCCAGTTTCATACCTATTCAGTGCAGTTCGATGTGGGCTCAGGCACAGATTTTTTAGGGCTCCTTAGGTAGCTATCCCGTATAGCCTCTACAGACTCATCACTGACTGATGGCCTACCAGAACGGGGTTTCTCCACCAAACTGCTGGTTTCCTTCAACTACTTATCCCACTGAGTAATGTTATTCCTATGTGGTGGCGCTTCGTTATAAATGCGCCGATATTCACGTTGCACTTTGGTCACGGATTCGAATTTAGTGAGCCACAGAACACACTGAACTTTCCTCTGTACCGTCCACATCTCGACTGGCATGGCCGTGGGCTGCTCCACTGTACACACGGTGTTACGTCATCATCCTATAGAAACTGGGAGGGTTTTCCTTTCATTTGGTGCAGATTTCACATTTCTATAGTCTTTTGTTGCTTTTCTGTGACTGGTCAAAAGTGCACCATGGCTTTACGGACACACTGTATGATCTCACTTATATGAAGAATTAATGAACATGGTGAACTGAGGAACGGATGGAGGCAGAGGCGGGGTCATGGGGTGCAGAGGGACAACTGTCAGAGGGGAGGGGGATGAGGGGATGGGATCAGAGAAGGTGAAGGGATTAGTGAAATTATCTATACATAACACATAGATACAGATAACAGGACAGCAAGTCCCAGAGGGAAGGGGGGAGGGAGTTAGCAGAAGGGGGACAAAGGGAGATAATGGGGGGCACGTGGTTGGGGGTGAAGGTGTTTATTCAGTGGGACACTTCAATCCACGTTAACACAATAAATGAAAATTAATAAAAATTTAAAAACAAGCACCTCGTGTTTTCCTTCACAGCAAAATACGGGTAGAGCTCGTTGTATTTATTTTGGAAGGTATTTGATCTGTGTCTTGCATGCTGAGGAGCTGTAAACTCCCTGAAGGCAGCAGCCAAGTCAGGTTTGCTCAGCACATTTCTAGTCTACTGGCCCAAGCCTGGATTTTAGGAAGCACTTAGTCAGTACTTGCTGAGTGAATTAGCGAATGATGATCTTGGTCTAGGCTCTTACCTGTGTCCTCCCAATTCCCTCATCTGTAAAGTAATGGATCTGGACAAGGTACTCCCAAAGACCCTCTTTAGAAACCAAAAGAGAAAAGCATTATGAGGGCAAAAAATAAAGGCCAACAGGAGGGAAGTACACAGATTTACAAATAGAAAAAGCAAATTTCTGATTGGGTTTCAGCAACTTGATGCAAAAAAAAGAAGAAGAATTAAAGGAGGAACTTTACTAAGTAGCTGTTGCTCAGCACTACAAGATACTAATAGTAATCTGAGGCTAAATAAAATGTCCCAACAGGCCCTGGCTGGTTAGCTCAGTGGTAGAGCGGGGATTCGGCATGTGGATGTCCTGGGTTTGATTCCTGGTCAGGGCACACAGGAGAAGCCACCATCTGTTTCTTCACCTCACCCTCTCTCACTTCTCTCTCTCTGTCTCTGTCTCTCTCTTCCCTTCCTGCAGTCATGGCTCACTTGGAGTGAGTTGGCTCTGGGCACTGAGGATGGCTTCATGGCCTCCACCTTAGATGCTAAGAAGAGCTCGGTTGCTGAGTAACAGAGCAACACCCCAGACAGGCAGAGTATCGCCCCTAGTGGGCTTGCCAGGTGGATCCTGGTCGGGGAGCATGCAAAATCTGTCTCTTTGCCTCCCCTCTGCTCACTGAATTAAAAACAAACAACAAATAAACCACCTAAACAATATCAAAAAATACTTAGATGAGAAAGATGGAGAAACTCTTAACATTGGTGTTTAAATAATGAAGAACTACCTATGAAGGCACCTTGCCCTTTGGAAGGCAGCTATGCTCACCACAATACTACCAACACTGCACTGGCACCTTGCCCTTTAAAGGCAAACTACTCCTCCATTCCCCTCTTCCTACCCTTCAATAAACTCTCTTATAGTTCCTATGTTAATTCTAAGCACGGACAATTCTGTGATACCCACTGGCATTTTTTTCAACACCCAAACTGTTACCAGAGAAGCAGCTAAAATCATACCTTTCGCCTTTTCAGGTGTTCTTTACAACTCCTATTTATTCAGTCTCAAGATCTGCCTGCAAACAGTGCACTAAACTGTGCATGACTCTGACATATGGGTCCCAGATTCCACGGCCCCCAAGTATTCTTCCAATTTCACCATCTACATTGAATCTGTTCTAGAGCCATTGACCTCTTCAGTATAAACAAAACCAACAACGTTCCCAAACTCTTGCCTACCGTCTTCAATGTTTAAAATCCCCAGGCTGATGAGAAAGAGACGGATTACAAACCACTTGTAGTTGGGCTGTAACTTTTGTTTTTCTCAACAATATTGTCCACTGGGGCAGGGACAAAAGGCAAATGCTCTGTAAGAGACGGTTTGTGCTCCCTCCCACCTCTGGACTTTCTGACGCCCAGCGCCAACACCACCAAGCAAAACACCCAAAGCTATCTACCTCCCACAGTTGACCAAATACAAAATACAAGAGCTGTCCTAAATACACAAAGTTGCAGACATATAAAAACACACCTACTTCCCCAACAAACCAGAAATTATATGGCACCTTTCAGTCATAGTCTGTGCCACAGACATCTTTTTGGAGAGGTATTAAACTAACATTCTTAAGACTCCTAACAAAATTTCTGGCATCTTATGCCCTATCACATCTTTCCAATTCCTACTCCTCACTCACATTCTGAGTACCACTTTACCATGTTACCATGTATTCAGGCGAGGCTGTATTTCATGGACCCCCAGACACTGTTTATGTTTCTCCAGAGGCGGTACACAGAGGGAGCAGTTAACCATGTACCGAGCCTTTCTTTTCTTTTTTAAGAAGGTTTTAGTTATTAATTTTAGAGAGAGAGGGAGCGAGATCATAGTTGCTTCACTTCAGTTGTTAACTGATTGCATCTCATATGTGCCTTGACTGGGCAAACCTGGAGTTTTGAACCAGTGACCTCAGTGTTCCAGGTTGACACTTTATCCCAGTGGTAGTCAACCTGGTCCCTACTGCCCACTAGTGGGCGTTCTAGCTTTCACGCTGGGCGGTAGTGGAGCAACCAAAGTATAAATAAAAAGATAAATTTAACTATAGTAAGTTGTTTTATAAAGATTTATTCTGCCAAAATTAGCAAAAATCTGACATAAAGTACTTGGTAAGTAATTATTATTATATGCTTTAACTTGCTGTAACTCTGCTTTATAAATTGTATAAAGTAAAGTTACTTCCCTACTTTATAAATCACCATTACTGTGGAACCAATGGGTTGTTAGAAAATTTTACTCCTAACAGAGATACAAAAGTGGGCGGTAGGTATAAAAAGGTTGACTACCCCCTGCTTTATCCACTGTGCCACCACAGGTCAGGCCTGAGTCTTTCATTATATAGTATCTCAGTTAATTTTTACAACAATCCTATGAGGTAGGCTTTATCTATTATTCAGGCAGCAAGCAAGAATCAGGAAATGGAGGGCCACCAAAGAGATATTATTGCTCCCATTATATAGTTAAGAATATTCTGACTCAGGAAGGTAAGAGTGACTTGAGCTCTGAGCTGAATGAATCCAGAACCTATAGCCCAGTGATTTTTTCCATTACACTGATTATGCTAGCTAAAGCCCATTGCCAAAATTATACTAATGATGTTTGACCCACCAATCTCACTGGATTTATTTTAGTATAACACTAAGTGGAGAACATCCTCACATCTCTGGTTCTGTTCCAAGCTTGTCATGTCTGCTCTAGGCTAACTCCATAATGCAAAATAACCAGTCCATTCAGTCCTCGATTCAGCCCTTGCCTTGGGCTCCGAATCCAGAGTCAACTTCTTGGGCAATTCAAAATCAGTATAGGCTCTGCTGCTCTACCCTCTTCCTTTCTAGCAGGTCACTCCCAAAGGACTCAAAGGTCCAGGCAACCTTCAGACACTCATGGAAGGAGTAAGAAACAACAAGAATGGTGTTCTCAAGCCTGAGTGATCCTCACAATCAGCTCTGAAACCTACAGATTCCCAAGATTTACCAGGCCAGCATCCTGGTTTACCTGGTCTGAGCTGGGGGCCAAAAGACAGGTATTTCTGACAAAGCTCTCCAAGGTGACTCTGATGCTCACTCAGGTTTGGGACATGTGAACCAAGACATTAAATGTCACTGTCCTGTTTCCTTAGTTTCACTTTCTATACTGTCTCTCTGCTAATAGTCTTAAAAACAAAACAAACAAACAAAACTATTAGCAGCAGCAGTAACAATAAAACGCTTTCTCTACCTGACCTCTTTCTAAGTTATCAGTGACCTTTCTCCTCTTCTCAGCCAAGCAACTTAGCAGAGTAGTGGACACTGATTCCCACCCCTCCCCGCCCGGCCATTCTGCTTCTGCTGCAGCCTCTCCCCACCACCCCTACCACTCTTGGATGACCTTTAATAGTCCACCCCGTTTTCTCCTTCCAGGCCTACGACATTTCCACCCATTCCCCACAAAGCTCTCTCGTCTTCCCTGCTTAAAGTCTGTCAGCAGGCTGCCTTCAAGCTAAACATAAAACCAAACCCTAAACAAAACTCTTCAGACTGACGGACAGAAGGCCCATTAAAATCTGGCTTAGCACTATCTTAATTTTCTGTTACTTCCTCTTACACAGCAATCCGTGCTGTCTGCACTTTTCACAGATTATGAAATGGGAAATGTCCTTGCCACAAGCATGTCACCTGGATAAATCCTATTGTCTGTGAAGACACAGCTCAACTGGCCTTGGCCAGGGAGCTCAGTGGATAAAACATCGACCCGATGCGCTGAAAGGTTGTGGGTTCTACCCCCAGTATGGGTACCTGTGAGAAGCAATCAATAAATACACAACTAAATGGAACTAAGTGAAACAAGTTGATGCTTCTCTCTCTCTCTCTCCTTCTCCCTCTCTCTCTCCAATCCCCTCTCAAATCAAAGAAAAAAAGAAAAGAAAAAAGACACAGCTCAACCTCACAATCTGGGTCAAGTGCCATGGCTCATCTTTATCACAACAGCACTTAGCATGAATTGTCACTGTACTTGAGTGTTGATTTTCCTCCTCCTCCCCATTCCCCCAGCACACACACATGCACAACTTGGTTATGAGCTCTCCGAGGGTAGAACTCTGTCTTAATCATCTTGATGTCTGCCACCAAGTACTATGCGATCGCACAGTTGTCAAATGAGAGAGGCACTTTATAAAGGAATGAGAGGGAGGAGTTAGGGTTGCTTCTGGGTCTCAAACTTTGGAGAAAAGTACAAGGCCACCATTAACTGATATAGGAAACACGAGCCAAGGAGAAGGTTTGGGTAGGAAGAGAGAAGATTCTAAGTTTGGCTTTAGATATAAAAAGCTTCAAGCATCAGAAGGCAAAACGCAGTGGAGATATAGCTCTTCATCTTAAGCAGTCTATTGTAGGGAGGCCACTGAATGAGTCAGGACACAATGTAGAGTCATATGTCAATATTGACAATTTTCTGTCCGACTTTACACAGATTAGTTAACTTCTCTGTGCCTGTTTCTCACCTAAGATAGAGTGGACACTTTCTTGGGTCTCCATGGTAAGAGTAAGACAAAGTATAAAATGGTTTAGGAGGTACTAAGAAGCGATGGGTGGATTTTTCTAGAGTACATTGCGTGTTTGGACTCAGCACACTTAATTTCATTCACGTGAATAATCTTGTCCACTGGCACAGTCTGGGTCACCCTGCGTAGCTGAGCGATTTATTCATGCGTGCTGACTTGCTGCTACGCTAAGGAAACTAGTGCTATCTTACAGCAAAGCACAGCCACATTTCCTCCTTCACTGAGGTCCTTCAAAGACTTGGTTATTCCTTGATAAAAATGAGGTAACACACTCAAAAATAAAATCCTAGTTTGTTTCATTCATTCATTTATTCAATAAGCATTTACTGTGTACTAGATTGAGCAGCAGGCACACAAAAAATAAACTTACTAGAGCAGAGTGGCTAGTAGATGTCCCATGTAAAAATTAAAATTCTATAATAAGAATGAGCAGTAGAGTAAAGTAATAAGGAAGAGTTGTAACAGGGCCAGCACAATTCTGACAGGGCCACCCCAGCCTCCAGGCTCTGCTGGTAGTAGACGAGGACTCCACTGAGACTCTCAGCCCCTTTCTTCCACTGCTCATTCCTGCTTCCTTCCCTTTCCTCATAGGTTTCCCGGCCCCCAGCTGTGTGTGAGTCTGCCTCCTGGCAAACCCAACAAGCTACAACAGACAAGGAATTCTTACCTATAAGAAGTTGGGCCCCAAGGAATGAGTAATATTATGAAAGTCAGAGAAGGCAGGCATTGTATCCTAGGATGAAAGAATAATATGAACAAAAGTATGGAGAAGTGATAGACTGGTGATTTGAAGAAACGAAGGTGATTCCCTGAGGGTAGAGCTCAGAGTGCTTAAGGAAGAAAAAGGGGCAGAAGATGAAGTTGAAAGGCCTCCCCCTTTGTCTTAGAGGTAGAGAGGAGCCACCAGAGGTTTTTGAAATGTGGAGTTACAGAGCAGGTATTTCCAAAATACCTACAGTATGCAGGATATGTTGAAAAAAGAGATAAGAGAAACAGAGAAACCTTTTGGGATATTTCTACATTAATTATTCTTCTAGAAAGGCAATGAAGACCGAAGTTTGTGGCATTCGAAGTGGAGAAAACAAAGGAGATTCAAGACAAATCTGTAAACTATACAAAATCTGAGCCAAGTTTCCCCCTTAACGAAGAGGGGATGATAAAACCTATTTCACATGTTGGTGTGACAAGCTGGAAGAGGAACCCACAGGTAAATGCTTATTGAAGTATCTCGTACACAGTAGATACCTGACAAGTATTCATTCACTCATGCTTTTATCTGGTCACTGACTTAAGTCAAAACTGTTACATTAAACCTGCGCTGAATGGAAAAGACGAGGAGAACTCCCCAGGTAAGCAGGACGGGGGTACCGGCAATGGAGATAGTGAACCAGATGGGAAAATAACATTTAGGGGAAAGTTTGTGTTTTGATTGTTTAATTTTTTGAGGTCACTGCAGGAGAATTATAGACAGATGTGCGTCCAGTAGTTGGTTACATGATAAATAAACTCAGAAATAGGTCATGGATGGAGATGAAGATCTGGAATTCAGCAGCATGCAGTGGGAGTCGAGGAACTAGCCAAATTGAGAACATTCAGGGAGATAAAACTTAGTGAGGGAGAACAGTGGAGACACTGACCCTTCAGGACAGAATAATGGAAAAGGAGCCGAGGAGAACAGAAAGGGGCTGAACAGAGGATAAATGGAACCTGGAGAACGGGAGTGGGATGTTTACATTTCAACTGCCACACAGCAGTCAAGGAACACTGTGAAAGTATCATTTGAAATCTTTCAAGGGAGCAATGATATAGTGAAAAACTGGGACATTCTAAATGTTGAAATGGAGTAGAGGCATTAATTTAACACTATTACATTGTCACTACTCCAATGATAGAGAAGTATATTTATTTACATATGCACAAAAGAATGTTCCCATACATTTGCTAAGTTAAAAAAGGGCTGTATGCATTATGATCATGTATGTTAAGGGACATTATATTTATGAGAAAATATGTGGCAAATAATCTTGTGAAATCAGTATAACAGAGTTGCTGTGAGAAACTCTACGACTAGACTAGAAATAGTTATTATTCTTTCTTTTTGAGAGAAAGAGAGAGAGGGGTACAGACAGGGACAGACAGAAAGGGAGAGAGATGAGAAGCATCAACTCATAGTTGTGGCACCTTAGTTGTTCATTGATTGTTTTCTCATATGTGCCTTAACCGGGGGCTCCAGCCAAGCCAATGACCCCTTGCTCAAGCCAACAATCTCAGACTTCAAGCCAGTGACCTTTGGGCTCAAGTCAGTGACCAGGGGGTCATGTCTATGATCCCACACTCAAGCCAGTGACCCCATGCTCAAACTGGTGAGCCCGCACTCAAGTCAGTGACCTTAGGGTTTCGAACCTGGGTCCCAGGTTGATGCTGTATCCACTGCACCTGCTCAGGCTCAAAAGAGTTTGCAGTACAGGAATAGAGCTTGAAAGGGAATCAAGGTGAAGGGCCCTCTGTGTAGTTAAGTTTGGACATGTATATATATATCATACACACATACACACGTATGAATGGAAACTGAATCACACACTGAGAAATCTGGATTTCTAAGTGACTGAGTAATTTTTAGCTATTATATAAATAGTTACCACATCTTCTATGACCCTAATGCAATCATGAAGCTGGGGTAAAAACAAACCACAAATTCTTAGTTTGGCTGATTTTTATTCTTTAAAGTTTTTAGGTAGAATGTAGCTTTTCGCTGCATTGGTATTTGCGTATTTAACAGACAATTTTAATAGTATTTTATTTATTTTTTTATTATTATTATTATTTTTCCATTTTTCTGAAGCTGGAAACGGAGAGACAGTCTGACAGACTCCCGCATGCGCCCGACTGGGATCCACCCGGCACGCCCACCAGGGGCATGCTCTGCCCACCAGGGGGCGATGCTCTGCCCATCCTGGGCGTCGCCATGTTACGACCAGAGCCACTCTAGCGCCTGAGGCAGAGGCCACAGAGCCATGCCCAGCGCCCGGGCCATCTTTGCTCCAATGGAGCCTTGGCTGCGGGAGGGGAAGAGAGAGACAGAGAGGAAAGCGCGGCGGAGGGGTGGAGAAGCAAATGGGCGCTTCTCCTGTGTGCCCTGGCCGGGAATCGAACCTGGGTCCTCCGCACGCTAGGCCGACACTCTACCGCTGAGCCAACCGGCCAGGGCCAATTTTCATAGTATTTTAAAGAAAAGAGAGGAACCTACAGTACAGAGCCAATCTTTGTCATTCACAGAAAGTGAGGAAGTCACCGAAACCAGTACAGCCTGCAGCGCCCACCCATATCTCCTGCGTCTACTGCTGTCACACAACTTACAAATGCCCCGTACACCCCATGAATCTCATTTCTCAATGAAGACTGCAATGCTTCCAAGATCAAACTTTGCAACTTCAAATGTTCTTTAAATCCAACACAAAAAGAAAGTCCAGACACTTTTCCTTTTGCCGAGAAAGACAAACTCCCAGTTCTACTCTCCCCTCAATTGTATAACTCTAGAGAGCAAGAGGCAACTAACTTTCCTTGGACTCTTCAAATAAACTCTCTTTGGGGATCAGGCTTCGCACCAGAAAGTAGCTCAGCAGGAATTTTGAAGAAAAAAAAAAGAGAGAGAGAGAAAGTGAGAAACTAGGGATAAAAGCAGGAGAGAGCCTGAACAAAGCATGACTGGCACTGTAATGTAACACGTGCACCGTCAAACATTTGTTATTTGAATGGAATCAGGGACAAGGAGTCAATTTGGAAAATAGAGATCTGGCAGAAGTGGCTTTAAGAAAAAGAATACACATGTGTGTTGGATGGATGGACACATGACCTAGTTTTGGATACATGAACTTAAGAATCGTTTACAATTTATGTGAGTCTGTTTCCAGCTAGTCTGAAAGGCAACCTGAAACTGTGTTATCAATTAGGGACTCACTGATGGATTATATGCTGTCTGAAGGAGCCCGAGGCTGGACATCTTACAGATGTAAACATCAGACATGTGATAGCTGGTGAAGTGCATTAATTCTGCTCCGAAAGGGGCGTGAGCCAGAGAGGAGGAAACGAAGGCGCTCTGAGGTCACCCTTCACCATCTACCACTCCTCTCCTGCTACAAATGATTGCCCAAGAATGTGGACTTTGGGATGCAGCCACTGCCTGGTGGAACGTCACAACCTGGACATACAAGCAAATCAGCTCTCAAATACCTGAAGAACGCCAAAAGCTGCTTGTAAATCTAGCTACATCGACTGTGCTGAGAACAACTCTTGTTACGTGCTATGTTATACTTGAGATGTGCTCTTAGAAGTAGCAAAATTCAACATCTGACCATTAACTACACACCTCCACCCTCACCACCCTCCTCCTTATCAAAACTCAAGAGAGAGTGTTTGCCACATAGAAGATGATTAGTAAATATTTGTTGAATGAATTTCTACTATACTTATTCATTCTAGTTAGTAGGTGGAAGGCCATTAATTACCTGGCAGAACGAAAGGCTTTGGTAGTCACTAAGAAAAAGGCACAATAATACGACTATTAATGATGGAGAAAGAGCTCAACAATGTGTTCATTATTAGAAACAGATATAAAATAAGGCAATGAGGATATAGCCATGCCTGTCTGCAGCAGCTTCCAGATCCTCCCAGGTCTGGTTCACTGAGGTTAGTGACCCAGGCAGGGAGCATCCTTCTGGCTCAAAGGTAAGCACGCACCACCCTGAGTCTGCCACTGCCTTCCCTCCTTACTGTCCCCAACACACAGGCAGCAAGGTAATGGAGCTTCATCTAGGACCTCAGCACCAGACAGGAGCTAACAGCAGCAGAGACTTGTTACTAAAGGCGTTGTCTACCAGAAGGGAGCTAAAAGTACATTGGAAAGTAGTCTATAACTCATTCTTCTTGTATTTCCTCCTGATTATAAAGCAATGTATGCCTAGTTTAAAATGAAGAAAATGAGGATGCAAAAATAGCCCACAGTTCCATCACAAAAAAAAGGTAACTATTAACATTCATGAATGAGCCCTTCCAGAACTTCTATATAGATATAAAGAAGCACTAATTTTTTTTCTTATTAAGTCAAATAGCCCACAAGTTAACACGCATTGTAAAAATTTTAACTACACATATTGTTCGATTAAATTGTATATTTCTAGGACACATTTAAATCTGATCCTGTTCAAAGACGGCTATTTCAACCTCAAGTTTTCAGACCGAGCAGCATGTCTGTGTGACTGTGCAAGTGTGAAGGGAAGGGTGAGGTTCTGCAGAGGAACTCAGGCTCCGGCCCAGTGCTGTGCCAGCTATGGGCTCCTCCACGGCTCATTTTCTCTGCCCTTCTGTGCTGTCTTCAATTACGATTTTTCATACAAGTTATTTTTTTTTTATTTTATTTATTCATTTTAGAGAGGAGAGAGAAAGGGAGAGAGAGAGACAGAGAGGGAGAGAGAGAGAGAGAGAGGAGAGACAGACAGAGAGAGAAGGTGGGGAGGAGCAGGAAGCATCAACTCCCATATGTGCCTTGACCAGGCAAGCCCAGGGTTTCGAACCGGCGACCTCAGCATTTCCAGGTCGACGCTTTATCCACTGCGCCACCACAGGTCCATACAAGTTATTTTCATTCAGCATCCTTTCTAGTAGGAAATCTCACCTGCTCCAGGGTTCTAGATTTTCAGACCAATATAAAAAACAAACAAACTGAATCCATCCAGTGGTCGGCAAACTCATTAGTCAACAGAGCCAAATTATCAACAGTACAATGATTGAAATTTCTTTTGAGAGCCAAATTTTTTAAACTGAAACTATATAGGTAGGTACATTCTTTATCGAGGTAGCGCCCGCATGTGGTCTTTTGTGGAAGAGCCACACTCAAGGGGCCAAAGAGCTGCATGTGGCTCACGAGCCGCAGTTTGTCGACCAGGGATAGGTGCCTGGCTGATTTAGGATGGGCCACTTAGCTAGCTATAGTTTTATGATCTTCAAGCAACATAAAGCTTACAGGTCTATCTTTCCAGACCTAAGAGATTACCTAGTTTGTGTAAACAAGTCCCAAAGACTACAATTCTTCCCTGGACTAGGACTGGACAAGGCGTCTAAATGTAAATATTTATATTTAGGTCCTCTGGCTTTTCTCTTGGGTTTTACATGTCTGCAAGAGACCTGGAATTTGGGAAATACAGTTCTTCATATTTAAAGATTAGATTCTTCATCTCTCCAGCAATAAAGGAAGTCTTAGGACACTTTGGTAAAGGCCAAGAATTCAGGCTGGTAGGTGATTTCTAAAGTCCCTTCCAGCTCTGAAAAGCTGAAATCTTTAGGATCTGAGGTCTGTCAATCAACAAGTGTGTTTAACAAGACAAAAGGGTAAGACATATAAACTGAAACTCTGGGGCAAGAAAGTAGAGACAGTATGTCTAGTGGTGAGATTCAACTGGTTTGCACCAGTTTGGCAGAACCAATACTGAATTTTTGGTTGAGTTCGGCAAACTGGTTGTTAAAACAACACTTGAAATTGGGTTCTCTCTAAGGTGGGCACCTGTGCAGCTGCCCAGTGTGAAAATAACAAATTTACATTCCTTATTATTTTTTTTAACGTTCATCTACGCAACAGCATATTCTAAGCACCTGTAGTAATGTTTATTCCGTCCATAGGTGAAAAAAATTTGACGGACTATGCTTGTAATATTTATTTATTCATTTCATAAAACTCATTATGCCTTTGATGAAATACTACATTTTAATTCCTTCAAGTTTGTTACTTGAATAAACAAACATATAATGTAAGGAGAAAAAGTGCCGAACCACCAGGGGGTGACAACTTGTATTGTTCTTTTGTCAGGTATTATTTAATATTTTTTCATTAATATTTTAAAACTCTTTCTTATAATCTAGTTTTGTGTACCTCTTTTATTGTTCTTATTTAAGTATTAATTGTGTGAAATAATAAACTGCCTTTCGGTATATTGATTTTTAGGCTTAAAACGGTCATTAGGGCAGAGAACCGGTTGTTAAAGTATTTGAATCCCACCACTAAGTATGTCACTTTGAAGTTATATGGCACAGGCATCCTCGCAGTTGTAACTATTGCATAGAGCTGGGTTCCACTGAGACCAGGAAGAAAGTTCAAACTCAGCCTAAAACATCACTACACTGGTAATTAGTAGAAAAGTACCCTCATCATTCTTCCAAAATGCCCCCCAAAACAAATTACAAAATTATAAATAGGAAATACAAATGAAACTCAACATCTCCTATTGCAAAGATAACTGGGTCTCCTAAATAACCTTTAAAATAGCAAATATAATACTCCTAACAAATGAGATAATGGGTTAAAGAGCCTGGCCAGGTACTTGGCATGTCCTATATATATAGACCAGCTCAATGTTCTTCCTTATCCTCTTCTGAATGTCAAATTTCTAGCAAGAAATATCCTATTTTGCCCTGGCCGGTTGGCTCAGTGGTAGAGTGTCGGCCTGGTGTGCAGGAGTCCCAGGTTTGATTCCCGGCCAGGGCACACAGGAGAAGCGCCCATCTGCCTCTCCACCCCTCCCCCTCTCCTTCCTCTCTGTCTCTCTCTTCCACTCCCGCAGCCAAGGCTCCATTGGAGCAAAGTTGGCCCGGGCGCTGAGGATGGCTCTGTGGCCTCTGCCTCAGGCGCTAGAATGGCTCTGGTTGCAACAGAGCAACACCCCAGATGGGCGGAGTATCAGCCCCTGGTGGGCATGCTGGGTGGAACCCGGTCAGGCGCGTGAGGGAGTCTGTCTGACTGCCTCCCTATTTCTAACTTCGGAAAAAAACAAAAAAAAAAAAAAAAAAAAAAGAAATATCCTATTTTAAATGTATATTTTTCTTTAAAACCCAAAGGAAAATGTCTAAAGCAATACGTTTATTCATATGCTTGAACGTGGTGCAACACAATTTATTTTTATGAAACTGAAAGATCACTGACCTGAATTTAAGTCTCGTCCTGGATTGAAGGCTCGGCTATTAACAGTCGTAGAAAGTCGATCACAACTAATTGTTCTAGATACATTGGTATTGAAGTTCCCATCGAATCTGAAAGAATAGAAGATAATCAGCAATATTTATTTGGTGGTTATTCAATCTAGAAAAACAAACCAGCAAAAATAAGAGTTCATACTGTATATAAAATATAGATCAGCTCATAAACAGAAAAATTGTGATTTAGATTTTAAATACATATTTTTTTTAAAAAATCACTGCAAACAGTTGCAGAAAAAACATTTGCATCTAGAAGGTTTTAGAAATCAAGTTCAGTTCCAAGGAGATAAATAACCATTCCTGGGTGATGAATACACAATACAATACTCAGATGTATTATAGAATTATACAACTGTAACCTACACAATTTTATTAACCAATGTCACCTTAATAAATTCAATTAAAAAAGAAATTTAAAAACCACCCTTCAAACCAATTTTTCTTCTATGAATTTGAGGAAGGTACTATTGACAAAATCATGCAGAAAATAGATTCAGACTAGAATTACAAAAATTCAGACTTGAGCTCTGATATTACATGTGAAACAATTCCTTAAATTACACTGTCTGAAAATCAATGACCAAGAACAAAAATAGACCATAGTGAAGGAGAAAGAATGGCTATGGAGTGGGAAAGATCTAGATTTGAATCTCTGCTATATCACTCTTAAATGTGTGTCCTTGGACAAGTTGTTTGATTTTTCTGAGCCTCAGTTTTCTTAGCTGGAGGGGGAAAAAGAAAATAATAAAAACTTATTTTCCAAAGCTATAAAAAAAGATTATAACTAATGTACCAAAGTTCCTTTCATGTACATGATACATAGTTTGCACAGTCTAGATTGTAAAGTCAATAAGACCAAGGTCTTTTCTGATTTCCAGTGGTAGTACAATGCTAATATTAGAACTAGAACAATGCTAAGACTCTAGCTAGTAGTTGACCAAAAGTACTAGTGTAATCAATGACTCAATTGCTAGAGCTACCAACCATCTGCAATAAACTAACATGAAAATATACCAACTCATTAGTCATAAAGAGTATTTTTTAAAGCGAACTTAATCCAGAAGAAACAAAAGAGAAAAAGAATTGAACTAAATAACCTATTTAGGATTTCAGATACTGAGAGAACTCATGACATTTCTAAGAGTTTCCCCCAACTTTGACAAATTCAACCTGAAATTAAATTTTTTAAAACTCATATTAAAATGTGTACCTCAGATGATAAATGCAATTAATTAAATTCCATTACCACAGGTAGAGAAGCTAGCTGTACATCTGTATCACCTAGGAGAAACAATCCGAAAACTCAAGATCCACTTGATTATACACATGAACTTTGATTATCTGTCTATTACATCTCAGGACATATTAGGAGCTACAAAAATGAACTAATTATGTAAGGAAGGGGGCTAGGTTTTCACATGATGTGTTGGGTTCCAAAGCAAAAATTAAACAGTCTTGTTTTGAAACATATCTCAAAGAAGGAGATAACTGATTTTAAGAGACTTTTATCCCAGCCTCTTACCCAGCACAGAATTGTATCAACATTGTCAACTGTGCCTCTAAGGACACACTTGCTTCTCCAACGTGGTGGTCACTCTTCCTTGGACCCGCTCTAGTTTGTCTAGATGAGAAGACTGTTGCCTCAAAAGCCACAGATGGAGAGAAAAGAAGAGATCAGCGCTGGCTGTGTGCATGCTGTCAAAGCAATGTAATCTCACTGTCCCGCCTCTTGTTTAAGCAGTTGAACTCTATAAAGCAAGAGCAGCATTTGGCAAGTGACCCACTTGCCCTCCATGCTCTCGATGCCACAATGAATCTATGCTCTCACATACTTTTTTTTTTTTTTCCTGAAGCTGGAAATGGGGAGAGACAGTCAGACAGACTCCCGCATGCGCCCGACCGGGATCCACCCGGCACGCCCACCAGGGGCGATGCTCTGCCCACCAGGGGGCGATGCTCTGCCCCTCCGGGGCTCTCACATACTTTTTAATAAAACCATATAATATTTAGGCTTTGTGGACTACACAGTCGGCCTGCCATGCACACCTGGGCTTTGCTGTACAAATTAAAAATCCCTTCTAAACTGACTCATTTCACAGTTAAGAAAAGTGACACCAAGGATCACACAGAAGTCAGGGACCTAAAAGAGACTTGAATCCCGTCATCCAACTCCCTGTCCAAAGATGAGTCACATACCACACTGCTTAATTGGAGTGACACACAAGGAAGAACTTGCTCAAAGGAGCAACTCAAGGAGTTACTGAAAATTTCTTCCAGGTAAAGTATAAGCTTCGAGAGAGCTCCCGTCTCACCAGATGAAGTCTCCGTGGCCAGATCCTGCACTTTCGGCCCCACCCCTCGAGAAGGCTGAAGTCCCATGCTGAGCAAGCAGAGATTCCCAGGGCCTTTGTGAAACGAAATCTTGCTCTTGGTTACTGGGGAGATCTGGTGACTAATTCTACAGAGTTGTTTTCTTTGCTGTGCTAGAAAGATCCTCTCTAAGAGCATTAAAGAAAACATTTTTTCTAACAGTAAAAATGGAAGGGACTCATTGACAAAAGTAGGTACTCAGTAACTATGTTTTAGTCATAAAAGGCTTCACAAGGTAGTTAGTGCCTGTCATTAATAATCTACCCAACCATTTTCTCACTCGTTCCCAACCTATATAGTTCTAACCAGACCGGCCCCTCAACTGGGGATCCCAACTGTGATGTTGTCCAGTGTCCACTGCGTCCATGCAAAGCCCCGCTCTCCACATCCTTCTTTCTGAAAACCTGCCTGTCAGTTCCAGCTGCTGATGACCCTTTCTTCCTCCAAACTGACCAGTGTCATTCTGCATCTGAACTCCATGCTTGTGTCTCTTTTCCTATTTTTTTGTATATCTTGAAATCAGGCTTAACATATGTGATCACAGGTGATGTCCATTAAACATAGATTGACTGGTTTTAGATTCTACTCATACCAACAAAATACTCATCAATACAAAAATTTTAAGTATCATTTATTATAAGTAATAAATAAATTATCTTACTTATTTTTGCCTTCTCCGATTTTGTTACAGCCTTATGGTTCTAAACCCTACCACACAGTATGTGAACTCCCAATTTTCTCTAAAACCTTTTGCATATTTGAGAAGCCTTACTTCCCCCGATGGGACTGTAAGTTAGTGTTCTTCCATCGCCGGTCCACGGACTGGTGCCAGCCCATGAAAAAGTTAACTACTCTGATGTTGTATGATAATTATAGATAATTATCGGGTGTATGATTTGACTGGAGGTTGAAAAACATTGCTGTAAATTACTTGAGGGTTTATATTTCTCTCTCAGGCCTAGCACATTGCTGGGAATGTATATTCTGTAAGTTTTCATTAATGACTGACTAATGAGAAAGGGCAGAGAGATAAATCACTGGAAGTCCTGGGTAGTTTACTCAGTCTTCTTCATTGAACATCTAGGATGAATAAGGCACTTGCACCCTGGCAAAGCACGATTATGCCATCGTCAGAACTTGAGGGGTACACAGACCTGGACTGGAGTGTGGGTTTAAATTGCTTATTGATAAATAAAACTCTTATACATTATTTTTTAAGCCTCTATTATCCTCATCTATAAAATGATATTAATAATAGTACTGCTTTCATAGGTGTTAAGAACTAAATCAGAAAATGGTTCCTCAGAGCCTATATACCATATTTAGTAAATAATAACCATTATTGAATGTATTAGTAATGATAACAGTTAACAGCCACTAAAGTGCTTATCATACGTCAAGTATATTTCAAGTATTTTATGTGGATTAACTCACCTAATATTCTCAAACCTTGAGGGAGATACTATTATTATCTCCACCTGAAGACCAGAAAACTGAGGCACACAAATTTAAAATTGTTAAGCCCCAGGTTCACAGCGGGGGATTAGCAGAACCAAGATGTGAACATACTTGTGCTCTCATTCATAATGAATACATTACACCGTATCTCAATAAATCAACAAATAAATTATCACTCACATTATGTAAAACAGCTGAAGTAGAATTCAGTTCTCTCAAAGGAAAGGATTATGCTGAAAGATTGTAGGGTTTAGGGGAAATCTTTGTTGTATACTTAATAGAAAATGACAGTCACTAAACATAAGGTTTCACAATGGCTAGCTACAGAGAAAGCCCTCTGTGGACAAAGATGTGGATGGGGAGGAAGAGGAAGAGGAAGAGACAGTCAAGAAGAGGAAGAGATCAAGACAAGTGTTCTCTATTAAGTAGAGATAACTTAGATTAAAAATATGTTCACCACTGGCATAGCTATGGAATCGGCCATTTTGAGTTACTTTTTATCATTTCATTCCAGTAAAGCCTCAAGTTCCCTTCCCATTCACCACGGAAATCCGAGAAGCTCCAGGATAGCAGAGCGAGCACATACACATTGTCTGTGTGGAACAGAGATATAGCAGACCCGGGGCCAGTTCATATTAGTGTGCCTCTTTTCCCAGTACCAACTTTCTCCTCTAAGAAAAAGACCCCAGCATTCTGGTAATCTCAGGACACTGAACAAACGGCTTAGATACAACAAAGATAATATAATAAGAGAAGGAAGAAAAGACCCAGAAAGAGAAAGTTGCACTAAATTTTGAAAATTTCTCCCATAGGACAATGAATACAAGATGCTGAATATGTAATGGACAATGGCCATGATGTAAGTCTCACATGAATGTGGGCAAGGCAGAACAGGAAGCTCAGGGACACTCCAGACGAGGTGGTGCAAACACACAGCCATCCAGAGGTCAAACTTGATCCAAAAGTAAAATGTAAAATACTCGAAGAAGCTCTTTTGCTGAAGGAACCCACAGAATTCTCCTGATGTTGTAGAATAAATAAATCTTGCCTTGCAGGAGAAGCTCAGCTATCGGTTCATTAGCTCAAGGGCATCTGGGTTCTGAAAGGTTACTTAGTAAGGGGTCAAATAGGTTGTTACTTCATTTCAGAATATGATTTAATTCTTGCTTCCTGAGTAATCTTCATGTAGTGAATAGTGGTGGTTTTAAGTTAATTTACTTCTCTCAGGCTCCCACATTCTGATATTTCAAGAATTTGGAGACATACTGAGCACTCTCCTGCCTCCTGCTGCCTTTTTTTTTCTTCTTTTTTTTTTTTCAGAGAGAGAGGTGGGGAGAGAAAGACAGGAAGATTAAGCTGTTCCTGTATGCACCCTGACCGGGGATCAAACCGGCAACCTCTGCCCTCCAGGAAGACTCTCCAATCAGGTCTTTTTTATTTTTTTTTAAATTATTTTATTGATTGACTTTTAGAGAGATAGAGAGAGGAAGGGAAGGAGAGAGGGGGGAGGGAAGCATTCATTGGTTGCTTCTCCTGTGTGTGTGCCTTAACTGGGGATCAAACCTGCCACCTTGTCATTTCGGGATGATGCTTTTATTTTTTTTAATTTTTATTAATTTTAATTTATTGTATCAACATAGATTCAATCGGGATGACGCTCTTAACCGACTGAGCTAACCGGCCAGGGCCTCCATCCTCCTGCTTCTTGCTGGATGATATTAAGTGGCAACGGCCTGACTGTAGTCTCAATTGTCCGAGCTCCCTCATATATGTTGAATCTCAGTCAGGAAGCATGTGCTTCCTGCTGAGCGAACACAAAATGTCTAGAAATGAGCCTCACCCTGCTGCTATCCCTTGCCTATGCTGCTGATGTGGCAGTCATGTAGGACAGCAGGTGTCCACAGGGGGCTTAAGAGATACAGGGGAACAGTGCGTCCTAAGCTGGTGAGCCAGCTAGGAGAGAAAAGTACGAGAGCAAACGCCCTGTGATTATCTCTTCACCCACACTCACTGGTGCCAGCTTCTCTTCTCCAAACACTGGAGAAAGTCTTGATTGGCCATCTTGTTACACTAGCTTACCTCTGGGCCCCGGAGGTTGCCTCGTCTAGGCCAGGAATGCCTTTTATGAATATATATCATTTATAAAAAGAAATATACTATTCACCTTGATTCGGAGACTATGAGAAATATAAAGTTCACGCTTATGATACTTTATCAAAACATGTCACTTACTCTTAGGGGTTACCTAAAAGATTTTTTATGAAGAAGTATATTAGCTGCCAGTCACATTTATCTAATTCAAGGTTTATGGTATAATAATAAATTTTCACTTAAAATGAGCAGGCAATTCAAATTATCTGTGCCTTAAAAAAGTAATAACAATGAGAGAATAATCCTTTTTAAATCTCCTGTAGATCCTCACTCCAAAATAAGGAGATACTGGATTATGATTGCTTTCTATACTTATTTTTTATAAGATAAAACCAGTGCCTGAAATTCAGTTTCATGAGAAATAACTCCATCTTCCCTTCCCCCTTAAGAAAAAAAAAATCCTTCCTTCTGGATTTACTTTCATGAACAACTGATCGAAACTGCATCCCGAGGGAGAAAACAGAACTGTGACTCCCACTTTGATCTCTTCCCCATGGAGAAATTCACTCCCTGCCTGGCTTGCAAGATGTTCATTTGATTGACGCTTGCTCTGATGTGCAAACTGCTTTGAACTTCAGACATTTAATTCCCATCAGGCTGCAGTCATTTTTATTCTCCTTCAACAGGATTTACAAGCAGGAGATCGGCAAATGTAGAAGATAAAATAAATTTGCAGAAGCTTTGAATCTTACATCAAAACTGTTCAAGTGAGTTCCAATTGGATTTCATTCAGCCTCGATTCACAGTGTAAATCAACTTTTCAGTGGAGTCGCGGTGTAGAAAGAAAAAGCTATAAAGGATAGAGACACATGCCCCAGTTGGGGTTTGCTTCCTCAATCTCTCTTTTGGTCTTTGTTTAAATTCCTATGGAAAGTGACAGAAACCTGGATTTTCCTCAACATTTCCAGCCAAGGCTGCCAAATTTATCACACAGCACACAAAGGCCACACCCACAGTTCCAAGGGCGGTGGTGAAATGCAGTATTATTCATGGACATTTTATGGTCATATTTTTAAAAAGCCAATTCCTGGGGAGATCTTGGAAGAGCAAGGCTGAAGTTGATAGAGGAGTCCATAAGCAAGGCCAGTATGATGACAGTTCATGGGGTAGTGAGGATTTTTTACTTGTTTGTTTTTTAATCACTGTTAAAATGCTGAGATGGGTGCAAAAGGTTAAAAACAAACAAACAAACAAAACCAGTTCTTCTGGAAACCAAACCTGGTATCAGCTCAGAAGCTGGTCTGAAGCAAATGCTGGGAGGCTTCTGCTAGAGTTCACAACCCAAGGCAGGTCCTTGCCTCCGGGGCTGCTGAACTATCAGGTTGCATTTGAAGCACAGTACACATTTTCCTGGAAAGCAAAGGAGGCAAAATCCCTTGACCAATAGCTGCAGGAGCCTTTAAAAGAAGATCTGGACACTCAGAAACGGTCATGCCTTCGAGACCCACTAGTCCTAGCAACAGCCCAACAGTGTCTGGTTTACTAGGATACGACAGGGAGACATGTCACTTCACCTCCATTCAAGCAGGTTCCTGCTCATTCTTTCTGGGAAGTGTCTGCTCTGCAAATATTTGAGCAACACCAGTTGAAAAGGATTAAACAAGAACCCCCTTATCTTCCACTTAACCACCCATGAGAATAAAGTTAAACAAAGAAAAGAGCTAAGATAAAAATCAAACATCTGTACTGGCAAATATTTAAACTCTGTTTGAATGATGGAGGAAGGGGTAAGAGGGGGATCACTTCAAAAAGGAACTATCACATTCATAAAGTAAATGATATTCAACGCCCTCCCCCCAACTGCGTTTACTTATTCAAACACCTAAATTAATGGGCAAACCGAAAAGCTGTCAAATAAGGCGTAATCATGTTCCAAGAAATGGTGTTTCCTTCCATCTCTGCAGAGATTGGAGAGATAAGTCACATTCTTTTTGTTCTTATCAGTAATAAGGATTAAATCTTCAGGGTTCAGCAACTCAGCCAGAGTGGAAACAAGGGCTGCTTTCAAATGCCCTTGGTAAGGCTTTTAGAGCAGTAAAGCATCTCACTCTCTCCATTACAGTCCACGGATCATACAAAGCAGCCCTATCTCTTGTTCACTGTTGCCCCTCCGCAACAGACCACCGAGAGGAGGCCCTGCTCTGATCCTCGGGTCTCACGTCTAGATTCCAAGTAGCATTCACTTAATCTGCTTTCTCACACAAGCCTGGGAGATGGCACCGGTGATATCAAGGGGGGTTTGAAGTGGATCCCAAACCACATTAAACATCTAGCTCTATCTTCCTTGTCACCAGGCAGGGGCAGGTGGATGAAAGAAGAAGGTGTCTGGAAAAACAGAGGGGAGAGCAGGTAGGTGGACAACGGCCTGGCGGGGTGGGGCCCACAGGCTCCCCTCGTGTTCTCCACAGCCTTGTCCATCCTGCCGTTTGATCTTAACACATGCTACAGTTATTTACTTAAATATTTCTCTCCCTTGCTAGTTACTACACACTGAGAGATTCTTCCCTATGTTTATCTCCAGGGCCTAGTTCTGGAAGGTGCACAAGCTTAGTAAATACCTGCTGAATGAATGAACAAATGCAGAAAACCTAAGAGGACGAGAGGCCAGAGATGGTGCATTCATGTGTTCTCTTCTTGCACATGCACTGAATGGTTAGCAAACAGCAGACAACTGTGAGTGGTAGGACACAGCCACCAAGAAGCACTAACGTCCTCAGGAGTAGCAGCTGACCTTGAAGCTGAACTGGCTCTGCATCTCAGGCACACAGGTCCTGAGGGAAGGGGCCTGTCCAAACCTCACTGTTCTGCAGAAGAAACACGAAACATAAGTATGGAATACTTATGGCTAATGGGCCCTCAAAAGAAATTACTGACCCAATATTAAATAGTAAAGATATGAGTGTGAAGATACATTTGTACATCATCATACTAAACAAGGCATATCCCCTGAAAGACATCACAGACTGAATGCTTTTTTTTAAATCATGGCCTTCTTTGAAAATACTTTGAATTTTTGCACAAGAAAACACTTAAAAATTTCAAGGGAAGTTTCTGGTCCTCTGCTACAATAGGGTCTATTTATTTCTTAATACAGGCAATTTCTTTTAAGAGACCAGATTTTCTGTAAGAAAGAGAGGGAAGGCAAGAGAGGGAGAAAGGGAAAGAGGGAAGGAGGGAAGATGAATGGAAAGGAGGGAGGGAGGGAGGGAGGGAGGGAGGGAGGGAGGGAGGGAGGGAGGAAGGGAGGGAGGAAGGGAGGGAGGAAGGGAGGGAGGGAGGAAGGAAGGAAGGAAATAAATCAGAGGACTGTCTCATACTTAAATCCATAAAAGGCCTCTGGTAAAATTCAGTATTCAAAGCAGAGTAGCAGGTCTTCCATCTCTCCTTCAGTGAAGGTCACACAAGAAAAATTTAGAAAGCAGTATTGTCAGCAAGTCCAAATGCAGGTGTTTTCTGCCTTAACGATGCTCATCAACAATTCTACAGATAAAGATATCTATCTCCACACAGACACGCACGCACATGCATTGACACAAATTGCTGCAGGAGCGTGTTTTTGAGACTGAGAAACAAACTAACCAGTCTATGAGAGAGAGTATTATATTCAGCCAATTTAGATACTTCATAGGGTCATAAAATAGCCTCAAGTAAAATTCTAAGAACGACTAACTAGTTTAGCATTTTCAAGGGCCAGATAAACCATCATTCCAAGTTTATCACTGGTCAAAATATTTTATCATTAAAAGAAAATTACTTGGAATCAGGAAACCTCAGTTCCAAACCAAGCTCCCTTGAGTGCTGCCACAACCTCTCTGAGCCGACCAGCTTCCTCGCTGGCAAAGCAGGGCTGGGATGGAAAGAGGATAGCATCTACCCTACCACCACTGCTGAGGGGATCATATGAAGAACTTAATGTAAGTAAAATAATGTTTACAGAAGTAAAAGCCCAAGAAAGTATTTTACTCAAGCACAAACATATGTAACTCTTTTACCTCAGTTACATAATGTAACTGAGAAGGCCTCTGTAATGTAAAGCATTCCGCAAAATCTTGGTTGAATTTTAAGCTCAACTCAAGTCCTACTGGCACCAATAGCCATAAAAACTGTACGTTTTGCCTGCCTGCAGGTAATTATAATTTTTAAAAGGACTGGATGTAAGAGTTTGAGATAAAGCAGGGAGAATTATTTGAAAAACTATGATTCACCGTACAGTACTTACTGTAAGGGCAAACACACAAAACACACATTCCTAGGGAAAGAACAGGACCCGAAAGAAAACTAAACTCCGTTGTCAAGGACCGAGCTTGTCACATCTGACCTTGAGACACAGAAAGAACTAAAGAGCAAGAGTCATAAGCACAAAAGCACAAAAAGATTGTGTAAGTCACAATCTTTTATTTTTCCCAAGAACAGCAATAATAAATAATTGTGCCTGACCAGGCAGGTGGTGGCGCAGTGGCTAGAGCGTCAACCTGGGACATTGAGGACCCAGGCTCGAAACCCCCGTGTCACTGACTTGATGGCAGGCTCACCAGCTTGAGCACGGGGTCACTGCCTCCATTCAGCAAGGGGTCACTGGCTTGAGTGGAACCCCTCACCCCCGTCAAGGAACATAGGAGAAGTAAGCAATGAACAACTAAAGTGCCACAACTATGACTTGATGCTTCTCATCTCTCTGTCTGTCCTACCTCCCACATTTAAAAAATTATACCTAGGGTTAAACATTTCACTTTTTTTTTTTAATGTGCACTGCCTTAAAATAAGGTTGGGAAAAAATAGTAGTTGCCTTCATATGAGTCAGCTGATATAGCTAGAAACATGATTTTATACAAACATTTGTGCATTAGCACAATAAAACAACATATATATTTCAACTCTGCCCTTGCTCCTAAACTGCCATGCATACAACATGATTATAGGAGTGAAAATATCTTTGGGATAAAAAAAATACACAGCCTAATTTCAATGGCTACAGACACCTCCCAAAAATGAGCCACACGCAATTCAAAATTAAAATCAAAATGTTTATACTGAATTCATCATCTTCCTCTTTAAAATCCCCTTCTGTTCTGATTTTCACTCTTTTTTTTTTTTCCTTTACAGAAACAGAGAGCGAGTCAGAGAGAGGGATAGACAGGGACAGACAGACAGAAACGGAGAGATGAGAAGCATCAATTACTAGTTTTCGTTCTGCATTGCGGCACCTTAGTTGTTCATTGATTGCTTTCTCATATGTGCCTTGACCGCGGGCCTTCAGCAGACCGAGTAACCCCTTGCTCGAGCCAGCGACCTTTAGTCCAAACTGGTGAGCTTTTGCTCAAACCAGATGGGCCCGTGCTTAAGTTGGTGACCTCGAGGTCTTGAACCTGGGTCCTTGGCATTCCAGTCCGACACTCTATCCACTGTGCCACCGCCTGGTCAGGCACTCTTTTGTTAATAGATTGCTATCCTGAGATGCTTAATTTAAAATTTAGAACCATCTTTTAAAATCCTCCTCCCACCCAAATTCCCGATGAAAACTAGCTGGCAGAATCTATGTAAGCCACCACTGCCCTGGACATCTTTCGCCTTTTTACTTGAATTTTTTTCTATAGGTAAAGTAACTTAGTAGTTATGACATCACTATCACCATCACCACCAGTCCTCAAAAACTAAAGATGTAATCAGGTTTGCTACCACAGAGTAATTCCTTCAGCAAATATTTATGGAAGACCTGTTCAAGCAAGGTATTGAATACAAAGTTAAACTGACAAAGGCCCTGAACTCAAGTGTAACTAAGGAGGTGAGAGACACACAAAGTGAGAATATGCCTTAGGCTCTGGCCTGTTAGCTCTATTGGTTACAGCATTGTCCAGATGCACCAAGGTGACAGGTTCAATCCCTGCTCAGAGCATGTACAAGAATCAACCAAATGGCCTGACCAAGCGGTGGCACAGTAGATAGAGCATCAGACTGGGAAGTAGAGGACCCAAGTTGGAAACCCTGAGGTCGCTGGCTTGAGCATGGGCTCACTAGCTTGAGTGCGAGGTCACTGGCTTGAGCATGGGATCATAGACATAACGCCATGGTCACTGGCTTGAGCCCAAAGGTCGCTGGCTTGAGCCCAAGTTCACTAGCTTGAGCAAGGAGTCACTCACTCTGCTGTAGCCCCCCAGTCAAGGCACATATGGGAAAGCAATCAATGAACAACTAAGGAGCTGCAACGAAGAATTGATGCTTCTCATCTCTCTCCCTTTCTGTTTGTCCCTAATATGTCCCTCTCTCTGTCTCTGTCAAAAAAAACAACAACAACCAATGAATGCATAAATGAGTGGAACAACAAGTTGATTTTCCTCTCTTTCTGTCTCTTACCACTCCTTCTTAAAAAAAGATCAGTCAATAAATTTTTACAAAGATTTTATTTACTGATTTTACCGCAGTGGAAGGGTGAGCAAGAAGTATCAACTCATAGTTGTTTCATTTCAATTGTTCCTTGCTTGCTTCACTCACATGCCTTGACTAGGTAAGCCCAGGGCCATGAACTGACAACCTCAGCATTCCAGGTCGACTGCATCACCACAGGCCAGACACAATCAATAAATTAAAAAAAGAAATTAAAAATATACTTTAGAACCTGGTATCAACCATTCTCACATTTACCCAGAATTAACCTCAGACTCTTTTGATTCTTTCCTCTTCTAACACCCAACATATGGGTGCCAACAGCCCAGTTCAGACCCCCCTTCTTCTTGCCTACATAAATAAAACCAGACTGGGTCTTTCAGTCATTACATAGTTGACAAGTAAAATCCCCTGCAAGTTCATGTGTCATCATTTCATTGCCTTTCTCAAGTCTTAAATTATCTCATTTAAGAACTAATAAGGGTATCTACAATTAGTAAGATAGTAAAGATAAAGTAGCAAGAGAAGAACATTGTCTTTTACCTCATTTACAGAGCCTGAAGTCTCCTGAATAAAATTCAAATTCTTCAGTCTAGCATGTGAAGTTCTCTGTGATATGATACTAATCCAACTTCTCAGCTGCCCCTTCCAATAGTCGCTCTAGACTTGCTTCAGTGCAGCTGGCTATTTCCAGCCATGGAGTTTTCTTCCACTGACCTTTTTCTCCTAGAGACCACTTCTTCCACATCTCTGTATTTTCAAATCCGTTTTCTACTTCAACACTCAGCTGAAACACTTCTCCCATAAGTCATTCCACAAATCACTTTTTTTCAGTGAATGAATGAGTGGGTGAAGGATTTAAAAAATGCAGGCCTTGTGGCATAATATCTTTTTTTCACCTAGGTAACTCTTGAAAAGAACTTCCCTCATGAACTCCAGAATGTCCCATTTGGGGCAGCAGGAAAACCTGCCTATAACAGCAAATGGCTCCAGATAAAAACAAACCTTAAAAGATGGAGGGAAATTAATAACTTGAGAGCTGGGTCTCTGGAGGGTAATTCAAATTGCTTATTTTATAGTTGAGGAAACTGAGGACTAAAAAGGTTACATGAACTTTTCACAGCAGAATGGCAGAGCAGAGGCCCATCCAATCTTAGTAAGATAGTAAAGATAAAGTAGCAAGAGAAGAACATTGTCTTTTACCTCATTTACTGTGATAAAATCTGCATCACAACTGAACTTCAACTGAAAGCCAAGTTGTCATTACTACCTAAGGTACTTCTTTCCACCATGGTAGAGGTGGAGATGACTTAAAATAGGAAATAAAAAACATTTTTTTAAATGTAAGAAGAGGGGAGATAGAGAGACAGACTCCTGCATAAGCCCTGACTAGGATTCACCTGGCAATCCCTATCCGGGACCGATGCTTGAATCAACCAAGCTATCCTCAGCACCTGGGGCCGACACTCAGGCTAACAGAGCCACTGACTATGAGAGGGGAAGAGAGGGGGGATGGAAGCAGATGGCCTCTTCTCAAGTGTGCCCTGACTGGGGATTGATCCCAGGATGTCCATATACTGGGCTGATGCTCTATCCACTGAGCAAACTAGTTAGGGCCATAAAATTTATTTTAAAGAAGCTTACCTTTTCAAAAATAAAAAAATAAAAAAAAGCTCATGTTTGAGCTCAAATTAAACAAACAAAAAAACAAAAACAAAAACATCCCTAAAAAGACACCCCACAAAAACCTGACCTGAAGGTAAATCCCTAAAGAAAGTTTAGCATAAGAACATTATGGGTCAGAAAGTTAATCAGCAAAATTAAAAATAACTCTCTAAAATAGGTTAGAGAAATGGCAGCATGAAAGATACTTCTGATCTCTTCCCTTAAAAATTCAACAAACTGAACAACTATAATGCAGCAAATGAAGCCCAGCTGGGCTCACAGCTGCATCTGAAAGACCCATGTACCAAATGGACTGACAGTGGGAGGGGCTGACAAGGGGGGCGGAAGATGAAACATATCCGCAGTGGGCTCTGGAAAGGAAAGAGGCTAGAGAACCAGATTTTTCTTTTTCTTTGTTGAATTGAGAGATGGAGGCTCATTTTGCCTGAGTTTTGCGACAGGAGAAGCGGAGAGACTGAGGGCAGAGGGGAAAGGGCTGAACTAAGGTGGGCACAACTAAGTGCAGTGTCAAGGCCTGGGTTCCGGTAGACTGCCCGTGGCGTTCTGGTTTCAGCACGAGCTCAGCAATAGTGATCAGTGTGCACTCTATGGGTATGCACTGGGCCAATGGGATTTGGCTCATGTGGCACTCAGCACGTGCCTGCTCAGTGCATGCTTAGCCCACAGAGTTTGGCCCACATGGTACGTGCTGCACAGTCACAAAGAAGAGGCATCCCCACAGCCTCTCAGATTCAGCCTTCCTCCCATCATGGTAGGAAGAATGGCAGTGGCAGAACCTCACAGCTGACGCTCTGGGGTTATTCTCTCTCCTGAAGGTGGAGGTACTCCACATCTGATCCCTTGGTCTGTTGCCATGTGGGGAGGAGTGCCCGGAACCTGAAACTGCCAATGATAGAGATGTAAACTACAAAGCCATAATGCAGAAACTGTAAAGCCCTCACAACACGCCCCATTTATCAATGCAACTGCAGCCCTGCCTATATCATTATGACAGCAACATTTCAGTGGAGTTCTGCCCAAGAATTTCACAGAACCAAAACTTGTAGTACAGAAATACCTACTGGAAAAAAAAGTAACCTCTCAAAAATGAAAAAAAAAAAATTTTTTTCTTTTTCTCATTTTTAAAATTTTTCTTTTCCCATTTGAATTTCATTTTCCTTAATTTCTATATTTTCTTATTTTTTGAGAATGTTTTATTTTTAATGCTTTTTTTTTTTTTTTTTTTTGTATTTTTCTGAAGCTGGAAACAGGGAGGCAATCAGACAGACTCCCGCATGCACCCGACTGGGATCCATCCGGCATGCCCACCAGGGGGTGCTGCTCTGTTGCAACCAGAGTCATTCTAGCGCCTGAGGCAGAGGCCATAGAGCCATCCTCAGTGACCGGGCCAACTTTTCTCCAATGGAGCCTTGGCTGCAGGAGGGGAAGAGAGAGAGACAGAGAGGAAGGAGAGGGGGAGGGGTGGAGAAGCAGATGGGCGCGTCTCCTGTGTGCCCTGGCTGGGAATCGAACCCGGGACTCCTGCACGCCAGGCTGACGCTGTATCACTGAGCCAACTGGCCAGGACATTTTTAGTGCTTTTTAATACTCTTTTCTTTCTTCTTTTTTTTTTTGCTTTTTCTCATATAAATCTCATTTTTCTTCAAAGTTTCATATTTTTACTCTTATTTTTTAGTGATGTAATGTTTCTCTTTGATTTCACTGTTTTTCCTTTTTTCAGTTCTTGCTCTTTGTTTTCTTAGATTTTCTTTTCTGCTTATCATTATTTTTAGAATTTTTGTTTTGTCACTGTGTTATTTCAATTCTTATTCTTCATTTTTAGTTGTTTCTTGTTAGAGTCATAAAAATAGCACTCTCAAATGCCATCAAGGAAGAAGAAATCAGGTACCATGGATACACCAGACAGAGAGGTAGTTCAGACAGATAATGAAAAATCTCCAGAAAAAAAAAATCTCAAATTACATGGAAACCTTGGAGTTAAATAACAGAGAATTCAAAATTGAAGTTCTAAAAATACTCAAATGAGATGCAAGAAAACACTGATAGATAATTTAATGAGCTCAAAAGATAAATTAATGAAAAAAAGTACTTCACTAAAGAAACTGACAATTTAAAAAGGAACCAAACAGAGACGAAGAACTCAATACATAAAATGAAAAATGCGGTAGCAAGTTTAGCTAATAGAACAGGCCAGACAGAGGAAAGACTCAGTGACATTGAAAATAGGTAAAGAGGAGAGAGACTCATGAATTTAAAAAAATGAGAGCTCTACAACAATTGTCTGACTCCATCAGAAAGAGCAATATAAGAATAATGAGTAAAGCAGAAGAAGAAGAAGACAAGGAGAAGGGAATGGAGAGCCTATTCAAACAAATAATTGATGAGAACTTCCCAAGCCTGTGAAAAGAGTTAGAACTTCAAATCCAAGAAGCAAAAGGAACACCAATTTGCTTCAACCCAAACAAACCTACTCCAAGATGCATCGTAATGAAATTGTCAAAAATCAATGAGGAAAAAAATCCTCAAGGCAGCTAGGAAAAAAAAGAATATAACATAGGAAGGAAAGCCCATTAAGTTATCATCAAAATTCTCACCAGAAACTCTACAAACCAGAAGAGAGTGGCCTCAAACATTCAAAGTACTGAAAAAGGAATTACCAACCAAGAAGACTATATCCATCAAAACTATCCTTCAACTATGAAGAAATAAAAACTGTTGCAGACAAAGAGAAGTTGAAGCAATTTATCACCAGAAAACCCCCAACTTTAGGAAATACTAAAGGGGGTTATCTGACCAAATACAAAAAAGAAAACAAAAACTACAAACAAAGGCTCCAACAAGGTCACAAAATAAACAAGGATAATCTACAAGAACAATAACAAAAAAGAAAGAGGATAAAGATAACCAGTAGCAAAGAAGGATGGAACACAGAAGCACTCGTAAGATAATGGATTATGGTAACTATGGCAATATTTCTCTTAATAACCAAATTGTAATGACCCATGTAAAAGAAACAAAAGAAAGAACTACAGAATACCTCCAAACAAAAACAACTGACAGAATAACAAAAGAAAAGAACCAAACGAGAAACATAACTATCAGAAAGCAATATAAAAAATGACCATAGGAAATCCTCAAGTGTCAATAACTACCCCAAATATAAATGGATTGAATTTACCAATAAAAAGGAATAGAGTAGCAGATTGAATAAAAATGCAAAACCCAACTGTATGCTGCAAGGACAAATGTAGACTCAAAGTGAAAGGTTCGGCCCTGGCCGGTTGGCTCAGTGGCAGAATGTCAGCCCAGCATGTGGAAGTGCTGGGTTTGATTCCTGGCCAGGGCACACAGGAGAAGCGCCCATCTGCTTCTCCACCCCTCCCCCTCTCCTTTCTCTCTATCTTTCTCTTCCCCTCTCGCAGCCAAGGCTCCACTGGAGCAGAGTTGGCCCGGTGCCCTAAGGATGGCCCCATGGCCTCTGCCTCAGGTGCTAGAATGGCTCTGATTGCAGCGGAGCAACAACTCAGATGGGCTGAGCATCACTCCCTGGTGGGAATACCAGGTGGATCCCGGCTGGGCGCCTGTGAGAGTCTGTCTGCCGCCCCCTGCTTCTCACTTTGGAAAAATTAAAAAAATAAATTTTTTTTAAAAAGGTTCAAAAATGATTTTCCAAGCAAATAAAACCCAGACAAAAGCACGTGTAGCCATATTCATATTTGACAATGCTACCTTCAAGACAACAAAGGTTACTAGAAACAAAAATTGTCATTTCATAATGATAAAGGGGACAATGTATCAAGAAGACATAACACTTCTTAATATACATGCACCAAACCAGGGAGCACCAAAATATATAAGACATCTACTAACTGAACTAAAAATAGAAGCAGGAAAAAAACCAATCATACTTGGCAATTTCAACATACCATTGATGGCTCTAAATTAATCATCCAAACAGAAAAATCAATTTAAAAAATTGGTCTTAAATGATATACTAGACCAGGGGTAGTCAACCTTTTTATACCTACTGCCCACTTTTGTATCTCTGTTAGTAGTAAAATTTTCTAACTGCCCACTGGTTCCACAGTAATGGTGATTTAAAAAGTAGGGAAGTAAGTTTACTTTATAAAATTTATAAAGCAGAGTTACAGCAAGTTAAAGCATATAATAATAATTACTTCCCAAGTACTTTATGTCGGATTTTTGCTAAGTTTAGAAATGGAACAAAAAATCATCAGATTTATATGGAACTATAAAAAAACCCCGATTAGCCAAAGCAATCCTAAGGAAAAAGAATGAAGCTGGGGGCATTACAATACCTGACTTCAAACTATATTATAGGGCCACAATAATCAAAACAGCATGGTATTGGCAGAAAAATAGACACTCAGACCAATGGAACAGAATAGAAAGTCCAGAAATAAAACCACATATATATGGTCAAATAATTTTTGATAAAGGGGCCAACAACACACAATGGAGAAAAGAAAGCCTCTTCAACAAATGGTGCTGGGAAAACTGGAAAGCCACATGCAAAAGAATGAAACTCAACTACAGTTTGTCCCCTTGTACGAAAATTAATTCAAAATGGATCAAAGACCTAAATATAAGACCTGAAACAATAAAGTACATAGAAGAAGACATAGGTACTAAAATCATGGACCTGGGTTTTAAAGAGCATTTTATGAATTTGACTCCAAAGGCAAGAGAAGTGAAGGCAAAGATAAATAAATGGGACTACATCAGACTAAAAAGTTTTTGCTCAGCAAGAGAAACTGACAACAAAATAAACAGACAGCCAACTAAATGGGAAATGATATTTTCAAACAACAGCTCAGATAAGGGCCTAATATCCAAAATTTACAAAGAACTTATAAAACTCAACAATAAACAAACAAACAATCCAATAGAAAAATGGGAAGAGGACATGAACAGACACTTCTCCCGGGAAGAAATACAGATGGCCAACAGATATATGAAGAGCTGCTCATCTTCATTAGTTATTAGAGAAATGCAAATCAAAACTATAATGCGATACCACCTCACACCTGTTAGATTAGCTATTATCAACAAGACAGGTAATAGCAAATGCTGGAGAGGCTGTGGAGAAAAAGAAACTCTCATTCACTGTTGGTGGGACTGTAAAGTAGTGCAACCATTATGGAAGAAAGTATGGTGGTTCCTCAAAAAACTGAAAATAGAACTACCTTATGACCCAGCAATCCCTCTACTGGGTATATACCCCCAAAACTCAGAAACATTGATACGTAAAGACACATGTAGCCCCATGTTCATTGCAGCATTGTTCACAGTGGCCAAGACATGGAAACAACCAAAAAGCCCTTCAATAGAAGGCTGGATAAAGAAGATGTGGCACATATACACTATGGAATACTACTCAGCCATAAGAAATGATGACATCGGATCATTTACAACAAAATGGTGGGATCTTGATAACATTATACGGAGTGAAATTAGTAAATCAGAAAAAACCAAGAACTATATGATTCCACACATTGGTGGGACATAAAAACAAGACTAAGAGACATGGACAAGAGTGTGGTGGTTACTGGGGGTAGGGGGTAGGGGGGGCACGGGAGGGAAGGAGTAGAGGAGGAGGGGGAGGGGGAGGGGAGGGGCACAAAGAAAACTAGATAGAAGGTGACGAAGGACAATCTGACTTTGGGTGATGGGTATGCAACATAAGTGAATGACAAGATAATCTGGACATGTTTTCTTTAAATATATGTACCCTGATTTATTGATGTCACCCCATTAACATTAATAAAAATTAAAAAAAAATAGCTACTACAAATATATAGCCAGATATTAAAAAAATAATAGGCAATGCAAAGCGCCTTGACACATCACATTAGTTTTTTGTTAATTTGTTGTACTAAATTACTTACATTTATTCATAAACAAATTACATAATAAAATTTTGTTTACTTAAACGAAAAAAAAAAGATAAAACATTTTTCAAAAATGGGATATACAAATTGCCCTCATGCTGGCAAGAAATCATTAATAATAATGGCAATTATATTATTTAATAAAGTTTACTGACGATAAGAAAAATTTGTATTTTGTTTTATTCCAAAAATGGACAGAACTTTCCGGTAGACCATATATATATACAATAGAATACTGCTCAGCCATAAGAAAGGATAACATGGTATCATTTACGACAACATGGATGGACCTTGAAAACATTATACTGAGTGAAATAAGTAAATGAGAAAACACGTTAAGAACTGTATGATTTCACACATAGGTTAAGATACAAAATTGAGGCTCATGGACATAGATCAGAGTGCAGTGCTTATAGGGGGGTGTAGGAGGGGGTTTTGGGGAGGGTGTAAAGAGGGTCAAATATACGGCTTACAAATTTTTGTGAGCAGTATATAAGATGATGGAAAATGATTTGACTTTAAGTGATGGGTATTACAACAGTGGTTGGCAAACTCATTACTCAACAGAGCCAAATATCAACAATACAATGATTGAAATTTCTTTGAGAGCCAAATTTTTTAAACTTAAACTATATAGGTAGGTACATTCCTTATCGAGGTAGCGCCCGCACGTGGTATTTTGTGGAAGAGCCACACTCAAGGGGCCAAAGAGCCGCATGTGGGTCACAAGCCACCGTTTGCCGATCATTGACAACTGTTCAAATGCTGTTGAGATGCTTACCGGAAATTTATATACTCTTGTTGATCAATGTCACTCTGTTAAATTTAATTTTCTATTTTTTTTTTTTTTTTTTTTTTTTTTTTTTTTTTTTCATTTTTCTGAAGCTGGAAACAGGGAGAGACAGTCAGACAGACTCCCGCATGCGCCCGACCGGGATCCACCCGGCACGCCCACCAGGGGCGACGCTCTGCCCACCAGGGGGCGATGCTCTGCCCATCCTGGGCGTCGCCATGTTGCGACCAGAGCCACTCTAGCGCCTGGGGCAAAGGCCACAGAGCCATCCCCAGCGCCCGGGCCATCTTTGCTCCAATGGAGCCTTGGCTGCGGGAGGGGAAGAGAGAGACAGAGAGGAAAGCGCGGCGGAGGGGTGGAGAAGCAAATGGGCACTTCTCCTGTGTGCCCTGGCCGGGAATCGAACCCGGGTCCTCCGCACGCTAGGCCGACGCTCTACCGCTGAGCCAACCAGCCAGGGCTTAATTTTCTAAATTAAAAAACAAAACAAAACAACTCTACCTTATTTCTGGCTCCAATAATGTCAATAATAGTTAAAAAAACTTGAAATGTGAATATAAAAATTTGCACATCTAAGTCATGACACAAAATACATAACCAATTTACATGAAAAAAAATTACTCAAATGCCAAGATTCCTTTCCAGGTAGCAAATTAGCATGAATATCAACTTTAAAAAAAAGTATAATTAACATATCATTTTGGTTTCAGGTGTACAACATGATGATTAGATGTTTGTATATGTTATATAATGTTCAGTACAATCAGTCTAGGTAACATCTGTCACCATACATAGTAGCAAAATTTATTTTCTTCTGATGAAGACTTAAGATCCACGCTGTTAGCACCTTTCAAATATACAATGATATTATTAATTATAGTTGCCATGATATACATTACTTCCCCATGCCATAATTATTTTGTAAATGGCAGTTTGTACCTTTTGACCTCCTTTATCCATTTCTCTTGCCCCTCACCCCACCAACCTGCTCTTTTTATCTATAAGCTTGTTTTTTTAAGATTCCAATAAGTGAGATCATATGATATTTGTCTTCCTTTGTCTGCTTTATTTCACTTAGCGTGACGCCCTCAAATTCTAAACACATTATCACAAATGACAAGATTTCATTTTTTATGGTAAATAATATTCCATTTTGTATCAATACACTGCTATTTCTTTATCTATTCATCCACTGATGGACACTTGTGTTATTTCCATAGTTTGACTATTGTAAATAAAGCTTCAATAACATGAGGATACAGATATATTTTCTAGTTAGTCTTTTCCTGTCCTTCAAATAAATAAATACCCAAAGTGGAACTGCTAGATCACATGGTGGTTCTAGTTTTTCGAGGAATCTCCATACTCTTTTCCATAGTGGCTGTAGCAATTTACATCCTTGCCAACAGTACATGAGGGTTTCCTTTTCTCCACATTCTCACCAACACTTCTTAGTTTTCTCTTTTTTATAATGCTATTCTAATAGGTGTGAGGTGATATCTCACTGTGGTTTTAGTGATGTTGATCATATTTTCATGTACCTGTTGGCCATCTATATCTTAGGGAAAATGTCTACTCAGATCTTCTGCCCATTTTAAAATCAGTGTATTGCTTTTGAGTTGTACGAACTCCTTATACATTTTGGATATTGACTCCCTATCAGATACATGTCTTACAAATATTTTCTCCCACCCAATAGATTGCCTTTCATTTTGTTGATGATTTTCTTTGCTGCGCAGAAACTTTTCAGTTTGAAAAGTCACACTTGCTTATTTTTGCTTTTGGAGTCAGATCCAGAAAATCCTGGCCAAGAGTAATATCAAGGAGCTTACTGCCTAATGTTTTCTTTTGGGAGTCTTATGGTTTTAGGTCTTACATTCAAGTCTTTAATCCATTTTAAGTTGTTTTTTGTGTATGGCGTAAAATAGTGGTCCAGTTTTCCCGACACCTTTTATTCAAGAGACTGTCCCTTCCTCATTGTATATTCTTGGCTTCTTTGTTGTAATTTTCCTGACCATGTATGCATGAGTTTATTTCTGGGCTTTCCATTCTGTTCCCTTAATATATGCATGTGGTTTCTTTTTTTCCTTTTTTGTTTCCAATACCATACCGTTTTGATTACTAGAGCTTAGTACTATAGTTTAAAACCGTAGAGCAGATGTCTCCAGCTTTTAAAGCTCCAAGGAATGAGTCCAGAATCCTGAAGTCTAAAAAAAAAAAGGGTTAATAAAAACTTAAAACTTCAATGGTAGTTTTCTACCTCAATTTTCTTTTCCTTTCTTTGACAGGGGTGTGTAATAGTTAATCTTATGTGTCAATTTGTTAAAATTTTAATTTAATTTTGTTATGCTGGAAGGAACTATGAAGAATTAAAAAATTTTTTTTTTTTAAATTTATTGATTCAGTGACAGAGGGGGAGAGAGAGAAAGAAGAACTGTTTCTGGGAGAGCTGATCCCATCTGTGCCCTGAGCGGGGATTGAACCAGCAATCTCTGCACTTCAGGACAATGCTCTAACCAATCAAGCTATCTGGCCAGGGCTTATGTGTTAATTTGGTTGGGCCAAAGTACCCAGATATTTAGTCAAACACTAGTTTGGGGTGTTTCTGTGAAAGATTGGGGTGGGGGGACGGGACAGTGGTGGGATTCAAATAATTTAACAACTGGTTCTCTGCCTTAATAACCGTTTTAAGCATTAAAAAAATGATTTGCCAAAAGGTATTTTATTTTTCATGCACTTAAGACTTAAATAAGAACAATAAAAGAGGTACACAAAACTAGATTATGAGAGTTTTAAAATATTAATGAAAAAATAGTAAATAATATCTGACAAAAAACAATAAGATATTTCCAATGACAGCTTGTACCCCCTGGTTGTTTGGCACTTTTTCTCGTTACATTCTGTGTTTGTTTACTGAAGTGACAAATGCAAGGATATTAAATGTAGTATTTCATCAAAGGTATAATGAGTTTTATGAAGTGAATAAATATTACAAGCATAGTTCCATCAAAATTTTTACCTATGGATGAAATGAACATTACTACGGGCACTCAGAATATACTGTTGTGCAGATGAAGGTTAAAAAATTATAAGAAATGTAAATTTGTGATTTTCTCATTAGGCAGCTGCCCAGGTGTCCACCTTAGAGCCCTAATTACAAGTGCCATTTTAACAACCAGTTCGCCAAACTCAGCAAAAAATTAGGTACCAATTCTGCCAAACTGGTGCAAACTGGTTGAATCCCACCACTGACAGTAACTATTCAATGAGACAGCTTTTTTTTTAGTATAAAAGTGTTCGCTTTCTTTAGAGGTAGTATTTCTGTAAGGTATCTGACATATGCATCTTTGAAAGCTCCCACTTAAAAATAATACCTCAGTGTGTCTTCTAAGCATAGGAAGCGTAGAGTTATAAGAGGCTACTAAAAATCTGTTATACAAAAAATTAAACAAAATTTGATATTAAAAATTATGATTTATAAAAATGTTTAATAGAGATTATACCCATATTTTCAAAAAGTTTAAAAAAATTATTGGGCTCCTACTTATCAGTTACCATTGTAGCTTTCCTGGAGACATAACTATACAGTATGAGACCTAGAGTTTGGAATGACCTTCATCCTGAAAGTGGTATTCTATAATAACTGAATGAGTAAACATAGACTCTTCTAGAGAAGAACAAGAATTTGAGTATTAAAATATCTGATTACTGCCATGGCCAGATGCTCAGTTGGTTAGAGCATCATCTCAAAGCATAGAGGGTGCCGGTTTGATCCCAGGTCAAGGCACATACAGGAACAGACTGATGTTCCTGTCTCTCTCGTTCCCCCTTCCTCTTCCACTAAATAAAAAATGTCAAAAAATATTTCTAATTACTTAATAACTAAACAAAAAGTAACTTTATAAAAACTGTATTAGTGCCTGACCTGTGGTGGCGCAGTGGATAAAGTGTCAACCTGGAAACGCTGAGGTCGCTGGTTCAAAACCCTGGGCTTGCCTGGTCAAGGCACATATGGAAGTTGATGCTTCCAGCTCCTCTCCCCTGTCTCTCTCTCTTCTCTCTCTCTCTGTCTCTCTCTCTCTCCTCTCTAAAATGAATAAAATTAAAAAATTTTTTTTAAATTTAAAAACCATATTAGTCATTTCATAAAAAGTAAATTTGTAGTTTAGCCAGATGATATTGACTAAGAGTCACAAAATAAAATTAAAAGTTAAACCTTCATTAGTAAGATGACAGTAAAATGCAGCCACTAGGAAAAAAAGAGACACACTCAAATCCATATTAACACAATAAATTAAAATTAATAAAAATTTTAAAAAGAAAAGAAAAAAAGAGACATCAGAATTGTTAAGATAAAAGATAAAATACCGAAATCCTTGCCAGTGCAAAGTGGCTGAACCCCACCACTTGGGGTAGGGGGACAAGATCAACATTTAAATCAGTGGACTTGTGGGTGAGCCTCATCCAATTAGTTGAAAGCTCTGCCAGGACAAAGACTGACCTCCGGCAGGCAAGGAATTCTGCTCTCAGACTGAAACTGCAGCTCTGCTCAGGTCACCAGCCTGCTGCATGACTGCAGAGTTTGGACTTACATAATCACAATCATGTGAGCCATTTCTTTAAAATAAATCTCTCTCTCTCGACCTACTGCTTCTGTTTCTTTGGAGAACTCTGATTAACACAGAGCAGTAATACAGTGGCTATTTATGGGAATTGTAACCAGGAGCCTATGTTTTTCATCAGAACCCATGCTTGTTGCTTTGCCTACAGCACAATACCCCTTTCAGGTAGACTGATAAGACGTGACTCCTGAATCATACAGCTCTAATGGGCACCAGCTGGGGATGCATTAAATTTTGGTTCTCAGCAAATGAGGTGAGTCCTACCTGCCTTCCTCAGTGACTGTATCAATCTCAGTGGATGCCCCAATTGAAAAAGCAACTTGTAAAATAGCAGGGATCCAATTTGACAACGGTTCCAAAGTTTCTTCATTTTTTGCAATCTGGGAAAAGCTTTTCAAGTCTCCCCTGGTGAATATGAGAAATCTCTACAGAACACCTCCATGTGGCTGGCTTCAGAGAGCCTTGGAAACAGGTTGCTTACTTATTCTAACTCCATCAGAATATCACTTTGTCATCTCAAACCTAGTCTGGATGCCGTAATGCTAATTCCTACCATGATTAACTCAGTAAAAAGCATTAACTGAGTGAGGTTAATAGCACTGAATCCACAAGAGAAAATATAAGTTCATTGTCCCAGTATTCCTTCCCTAGTTTACCCTCTCCATTGTTCTCTTCTTCTTAAATAATGACAAAAATAAAAAATAAGAATGCCACCAGGCAGGTACATCTGTAGAAGAGATTGGGGAAGGGGGGAGAGAAATAGCTGAAAAGATATGGCAGATAAGATTATTGACTGGTTTATGTAGAAAGCAAAGTGTTGGCAGGGCCTGCTGACTAAACAGTGGCTTGAGACCACATAGCAGAGCCTCTTTTCTGTGATAAGCCCAGTTTCTGGGGTAGGGATCAGTGTTCTACTTAAAAGACCTATATTCTTTAAATTTGAGAGAATGAGAATGAGAATGCATGTTTAAGTTGGCACAGAAGAACATGCACATGGACAAAATGTTTCCTTTTTTTCTTCCTTCTTTTTTAGATTTAATTTATTCATTTTAGAGAGAGAGGGAGAAAAGGGAGTGGGGAAAAGGAAGAAGCATCAACTCCCACATGTGCCTTGAGTGGGCAACCTCAGGGTTTCGAATTCCAGACTTCAGTGTTCCAAGGTAACACTCTATCCATTGAGCCACCATAGGTCAGTTTAGACTAGGGGTCCCCAAACTTTTTACACAGGGGGCCAGTTCACTGTCCCTCAGACTGTTGGAGGGCCGGACTATAAAAAAAACTATGAACAAATCCCTATGCACACTGCAGATATCTTATTTTAAAGTAAAAAAACAAAACGGGAACAAATACAATATTTAAAATAAAGAAAAAGTAAATTTAAATCAACAAACTGACCAGTATTTCAAAGGGAACTATTGGCCTGCTTTTGGCTAATGAGATGGTCAATGTCCGGTTCCATATTTGTCACTGCTAGACGTAACAAGTGATATGATGTGCTTCCGGAGCCGTGAAGCATTCCTCCCGCGTCACCGGAAGTAATACTGTACGTGAGCGATGCCGCCACATACAGTACTCCAGGTGGTCAGTATACTGACCACCAATGAAAGAGGTGCCCCTTCCAGCGGCGGGGGCTGGATAATGGCCTCAAGGAGCCGCAGTTTGGAGACCCCTGGTCTAGACATTTTCTTAAGTCAAATCTATTAACATTATATATTACACAGTCTTTTCAGATCATGAGTTGCAAACTCACATGTCTGGGGAATGAGTTGAGTATAATACAATATGGACTTGTGGGAACTGTGGTGAGTGGGAGAATGCATGCTTTATCTTTAAAGAGGAGCTGCCCTTCACAGAAGCTATTGCCCAGTGTAATATGGACCCATTATTGCCAGATCTTCCAACTGCAGAGAAGACAGAAATTTGGATTTTTAACATGTGTAACCTCCCTAAGTTTAAATGTTGGTAACATTTTAAACCTTACAAATTCAAAAACCTTTAAAAATATCTTGTGGGGCCAAGATAAACACATCTGTAGGCTAGATACAGTCTGTGAACGTAATTATCTGTTTGTGTGTCTGTGCACTTCTTGTGGGAGAGTCCAGGACCTTCTACAACCTCATCACTTGACCCAAAATAATAAAGAGAGCTGTTAATTAAATTACAGGAATAAATGAACTTTTTTGTTTTTTTGCTCAGACTTTTCTTATTTAGAAATTAAATTTAACGGAGTGACATTGGTCCATAGAACACATAGGTTCCATGTATATATCTCCATAGTGCGTGAACTATTTGTTGCCTTTTGTGTCCATCAACCAAAGTCAAAATACCTTCTGTCACCATATAATTCGGCCCCTTTTACTTCCCCCGACCCTTATCCTTCTGGTAACCACATCACTGTTTTTTAAAATATCTTTTAATTAAAAAATTTTTAATTGATTTTTTTGGGGGGGAGGCGAGAGATAGGAAACATCAACTCATAATTGCTTCACTTTGTCTATTGATTGCTTCTCATGTGCCTTGACTGGGGGCTCAAGCCGAGCCAGTGACCCCTTGCTCAAGCCAGTGACCTTGGGATCGTGCTGATGATCCTGCACTCAAGCCAGTGGCCTCAGGGCTTCGAGACCTCAGTGTTCCAGGTGAGTGTTCTATCCATGCGCCACCACCAGTCAGGCACCACTTCACTTCCGTCTGTGTCTGTGTTAGTCTTATATCCTACCCATGTGTGAAATCAGTTATTAGATTTTTTTGATTTATCTCACTTAGCATAACATTCTCAAGGTCCATCCCTATTGTTGCAAATGGCAGTATTTCAAAATTTCTTACAGCTGAGTAGTATTCCATTGTATAAATGTACACATCTTCTTTATCCAGTCCTCTATCAGGGGACCTTTGCATACAGGTGTTTTAAACAAACTTTCATTTTTTTTGTTTTTGTTTTTTTACAGGGACAGAGAGAGAGAGTCAGAGAGAGGGATAGATAGGGACAGACAGGAACAAAGAGAGATGAGAAACATCAATCATCAGTTTTTTGTTGCGACAACTTAGTTCAGGGGTCGGGAACCTTTTTGGCTGAGAGCCATAACACCACATATTTTAAAATGTAATTCCATGAGAGCCATACAATGACCCGTGTACATTACGCATTATCCAATAAAAATTTGGTGTTGTTCCGGAGGACAGCTGTGATTGGCTCCAGCCACCCACAACCCTGAATATGAGCAATAGGAAATGAATGGATTGTAATACATGAGAATGTTTTATATTTTTAACGTTATTTTTTTTATTAAAGATTTGTCTGTGAGCCAGATGCAGCCATCAAAAGAGCCACATCTGGCTCGCAAGCCATAGGTTCCCGATCCCTGCCTTAGTTGCTCATTGATTGCTTTCTCATATGTGCCTTGACTGTGGGCCTTCAGCAGACCAAGTGACCCCTTGCTCAAGCCAGTGACCTTGGGTCCAAGCTGGTGAGCTTTTTGCTCAAACCAGAGGAGCCTGTGCTCAAGCTGGCGACCTCTGGGTCTCGAACCTGGGTCCTCCACATCCCAGTTCAACGCTCTATCCACTGCGCTATCGCCTGGTCAGGCTAAACAAATTTTTAAATGTTATTTTAAGTGATACCATTGAAAATAAGTTTGTCTTAACCCATGTATTTTCCCCCCATATCTGAAAATGTTAATTCTTCAGATCATTTCTTCCACAAACTGACAGAGAGCCTAATCATGATGCAGTGTCCTGAACAAAATAATTACTTCTAGGGCTCCTGCGTAAGAATGTTAAGAGTTAATTGATTTGAGAAGGAAAATATCAAAATCATCAGAAAAATCACATTTTCTGCTGCTTTGTAGGTTCTCTCTGTTGTCATCATGTGTAGCCTTCAGGGTGCAACCTGTAGAATGCTCCATAGGAGAATGCTTTAAAATCCCTCTCTCTTCAGCACTGGGAATGTTAAAAATATGCACTAACAAGCCTTAGAGAGAAAATTCAAAGATTGATTATAAAGCAATAAAAATGAAATTCTAGGCCTAAAACAAAAAGTGAAAAAAAAATTTCTAGTATTAGCTTATCTTTAATACATTCGAAGAAGCAGCAAGGTCAATAGGTCACAGGCACTTAAAGTGCTAGCAACAAGTAGCCCTTGAGCCTGCGCTGAGTTATAAAGAAATTGTTTATAGGGCTCACAGATAAAAATTGACACGATCTACATCTAAGACTGAAGATCTTTTATCTCAATTCCAATTACTTATATTTATTGTAACAGCTGTATTAATACATATGCATGTGGTCAGATGTTGGAAGAACTTTAGCAACAATCTTGGGTTCACTTTTCATACACTTCAGTCATTACATTATCTACCATCTTCAAAATTTTAGTCACATTCACTTAACAGTTTTATTTACATTAATTTACTTTTTAATTTAGGTATATTTATTTTTTTAAAAACTTATTCTCATAAGAGGAAAAAACAGTATCCCTTGACATAGAGGATAATATTGCAGTACATAAATTTCAAATTTAAGAATTATAACTGAAAAACATTCCTAGATTAAGTAGGTACTATTGTTATTTTCACCTCACTGATAAGGACGTAACCCTGCAAGGTATGTATTATCTCAGTGATAAAGAAACTGAAGGTAAGAATAAAGTGAGGTCCCAAGGTTAACTTGATGAAAGAGGTACGACTCAAAATCAAATCTGCTTGGCCTTAAAAAAAATTAGTTTTAATCATGTCCTTAAATTGCTTTCCAAGAGTAGGAGTCTCTTTCTTTATGCTCTTACCTCCAACATGAACTCCCTAAGATTCAAAATGTAGATGTTTTCAGAGGGACTGGAATATAGGAAAGAGAGGACTGAAAATGTGTCCTGTAGCGTAGGCTACCACGACAGTTACAAAATGGAGATAAAAATGTTCTTTCTGTGAGGGACTGCACAAAGGCAGCTGCGTCTTCTTACCCTGGTTCGCTTACTTCTTTCCACTTTTGAATCTTCATGAAAAAGGCGAGAGAGTATTGTAATTTTAGAAAGTGTTGTTGCTAAGCCAATGGCTGGAGAAGCATCAGTTCAGCGTTCACTCCAAAAATTCCTACACGTGTCCCTGGAAAGTAAGCTCAATGCACAGCCAACAAGGCTCAGTTAAGAGAAAGCGCAGTCTTCATTGCCTCTTCTGTGGCAAACAGGTGTTATCAGATATCTCTTTAATATGCCACCAGAGGCATCTGTACATCTTCTGATTACTTTAGTGTCAGAACTGCCCAGGTTTTAAAAGATTGATCGCAAATGGCAGTTCTCAGACCTGTCAACTACTAGTGAGGAGAGAAGATTGCATCACAGCTCTGCAGAGTCCCCGTTCAATGCAGAAGTCCCACCTCCAAAGGAGGCACAGCCTCTCACACTCACCTGCTTACTCAGCATTATCCTTCTAGGACTATAATTAAGGTCTCTTGGATGTTAAACAGAACTAAATGAGAAATTCCTAGAGAGTAGAAATTACATTTTATGTTTTACTGTATTTGCTAAAAGGTAGGCCACTGGGTTTTGCCAAATATCTGGATGACTATCTCAGACCGCCACCTTTATCTCAGCAAATTCAAAATGGAAATCACTGTATTTATCCCCAAACACTTTGTTGTAACTCTTCCCAAACTTTTAATGTGTGCATGTGCCTGTCTGTGTATGTGTGTCTGTATGTATGTATGCCATTTTCACAAGTAAGCAAATACTTTTCTACAGCATGGCTGCATCTTATCTCACTTTTATGCGATACAATTTCCTTAACCAATCCCCTATTGTTAGAAAATGTAGGGTCCTTTACAATATTCTCTCTTCCAAATGGTACTACAATGACTTTCTTTACATAGTTATCTTTATAAACATGTCTGATTATTTTCTTGTGCTATTCCTCCAAATGACCAGATCAAATACTATGCATACTTCTTGAGTTTATATCTTTTGTTATGCACTCACCTGGCATATTTCTCTGCTTTGAGGAACCACAGCAGCTCTCTGCTGTGCCAGGTGCTGGGGTGAAAATGAATGAGGTGTAATCTCTGCCCAGAACAGCAGGGGAGGCAGACACCACCAATGCATGATATGTTTAAGTTCTCCACTTAACAGAGGTGTATGAAACTTACTATGGGAACAAAAGACGGGCGATGGACTCTTCCAGGGCAAAGGGAAATAAGTAGGGAGAGGAAAAAAAGAAATAGAAAGCTAGAGAGATTAACAAAAAAAAAAAGAAAGCTAGAGAGAAAGGTGACTGTTAAGTTACTTCTTGAAACATTAACAGAAATTCGCCTGGTAGGCAAGTAATGGGAAGGAGACATATGGAGTAGAGCAGGGGTCTCAAACTCAACTCAGCATGTGGGCCGCAGAGCAAGATCACAGCCGTTTGGCGGGCCGCACTAGGTCTACAAAAGGCAACTGTTACGCAACACTTTTCTCACTGCAGTTGAAAACAAAAAAAAATCAGTACAACAAGCACAATCGTACATGCAGTTTACTCAGTGTCACAAAACGACCAGAAACTGTAGTTCGCATCACAACTGCTGTTAACTAAGCTAATATCTAGCTAGGATACTAGAGAAATGAAAAGTACAAGTAGGCCCCTAGGCTTACTTAATTTTATCCAAAATATTTTGAACTTCGTGGATTAGTCTGCGGGCCACACAAAATTGTTCGGCGGGCCGCGAGTTTGAGACCCCTGGAGTAGAGTAACCAGTAGATGCTATAGGTAAATTTTTTTTTTTGACAGAGAAGGGGGTGCGGGGGGGGGGGGGGAAGAGGAGATAAAGAGGAAGAAAAAGAGAGACAAAGGCATCCATTTATTTTTTTGTTTAGTTGTACATTCATTACGTTCATTGGTTGCTTCCTGTATGTGCCCTGACTGGGATCAAACCTGCAACGTTGGTGTACCTGGACAATGCTCTAACCAATTGAGCTACCCAGCCAGAACCAGACGCCAATCAATCTAAGCTTTTGTTTCATCTACAACAATAGGTCTACCGAGGAAATCAGGATGAACTCTCTGATCTTCTAAGCCAGGGTTTTTCAACCTCTGCACCACTGACAAATTATTTTATTAAGATTTTATTTGTTGATATTAGAGAGGAGGAGAGAGAGGGGGACAAAAAGTATCAGCTCATAGTTGCTTCCCTTTAGTTGTTCTCTGATTGCTTCTCATGTGTGCCTTGACCAGGAAAACCCAGTGTTTCAAACCAGTGTCCTCAGTGTTCCAGGTCGATGCTCTATCCACTGCGTGACCACAGGTGAGGCTGCACCACTAACAATTGTGAGCCAGACAATTCTTTGTTTTGGGGGGCTACCTTGTTCATTATAGAATGTGAGCAACTTCCTTGGCTTCCACTCACCAGGTAACTATCCTCACCTTTCTACCTGTGACAGCTGAACGTGTTTCCAGACATTGTCAAGTGTCCCTTGAGGGAGGAAAAAAAATCACCCCTGCTTGAGAATCAGTTTTAAGCATAGCTCTAAGGCAGGGGTCAGAAACCTTTTTGGCTGAGAGAACTATGAACGCCACATATTTTAAAATGTAATTCCGTGAGAGCCATACAATGACCCGTGTATATTATGCATTATCCAATAAAAATTTGGTGTTGTCCCAGAAGACAGCTGTGATTGGCTCTAGCCACCCGCAACCATGAACATGAGCGGTAGGAAATGAATGGATTGTAATACATGAGAATGTTTTATATTTTTAACGTTATTATTATTTTTTATTAAAGATTTGTCTGCAAGCCAGATGCAGCCATCAAAAGAGCCACATCTGGCCCTGGCCGGTTGGCTCAGCGGTAGAGCGTCGGCCTAGCGTGCGGAGGACCCGGGTTCGATTCCCGGCCAGGGCACATAGGAGAAGCGCCCATTTGCTTCTCCACCCCTCCGCCACGCCTTCCTCTCTGTCTCTCTCTTCCCCTCCCGCAGCCAAGGCTCCATTGGAGCAAAGATGGCCCGGGCGCTGGGGATGGCTCTGTGGCCTCTGCCCCAGGCGCTAGAGTGGCTCTGGTCGCAACATGGCGACACCCAGGATGGGCAGAGCATCGCCCCCTGGTGGGCAGAGCGTCGCCCCCTGGTGGGCGTGCCGGGTGGATCCCGGTGGGGCGCATGCGGGAGTCTGTCTGACTGTCTCTCCCTGTTTCCAGCTTCAGAAAAATGCAAAAAAAAAAAAAAAAAAAAAAAAAAAGAGCCACATCTGGCTCACGAGTCATAGGTTCCCAACCCCTGCTCTAAGGGCTTTTCTCTTACTATACAAATATTGATCAACTTACGAACTATGCAACTTAAGGCCATTCGACTTTACGACCACAATCGCTAGCCACGACTGCTCCACATCTGGCAGCGCAAGTGTTGCCCAGCTGGGCGTATGACAGTGGGACCAGCTTACAGCAGCACTACCACTACCATCTCCGTGTGCACCATTTCATCTGTTATCCCAGACTCCGTACAGCAATTTGTGTTTTGTGTCTTGGATATTTTTCATCAAACCCCTCCCAAGATGTCTACCAAGAGGAAACTGTCTTTGCATAAATTAAACCAGTTGTACTGGTAATGCAGTGTTTTACTTAAACCTGACGAATGTAAAAATAAGAAACAAAGTGGTGTAGAGATGATACAAATGGCATAAAATGAACAAAGAAAATTATGATATATAACAATAATGAAAGAAAATTATGATAAAATATGACTTAAAGATTTTTATAACATCATTTCACAGTACTGTACATATAGCCTACTCAACTTATGACCAAATCGTGTTACGACCTGTCTGTCGGAACCAATCGTGGTCGTAAGTTGAGCACTAGCTGTACTATCTTTTCACTAAGTCCTTAAAATGATTTTTTCTTTAGTTCAAAATACAACTAGATGCTACATTTATTTTTAGATGTAAAAAAGAGATGTTACTTATGCCAATTATAAAAAAGGGTTTAATCCTTTGATTAAACCTAAAAAAGTAAAAAAAAAAAAGTTCACTATGCTATGAGAGTATATAAACTTATGACTATATTTGTTCAGAACATAACAGTTTACGAAGTATTTTCACATTTATGTCACTGAATGTTATGACAGGCTGTGAAGTACTGTATTTGTTTTTGTTCCCGTTCTAGAAATGAAGATGGAGTCGCTCAAAGACATCAAATATCCAAGATCATCTGAGTATTCTGTGTTGCAGGTCGGTTTCATATCCGGATAGCCTCATTCCGAATTGTATACACTTTCCATTTAGTTTAGTAAACAACTAATGTGAGCTTCTTCAGGCCACAGGCAGGGTAAGCCTGAGAGAAGGCTCATGATAATATCATATAGATAAAGAAATAAAATATCTTAGGGATGCCTTGCTACTAACATAGTCCACCAGGATACAATAAGTATAAGCCTGCTTGTGGAAACAAAGCATCATTTAACCACTACCATCCCTTGTATAACCTCAAGAGCCTTTATTATGCAAAAAGAGGAATAATACATATTAATTATGGTAACATTTACACTCAAAATTTTTAGAATATGTTAATGCTTTTTATTCATTCTAAACAGCTCTAGAAAATTGGTATAAGGACTGTTATCCACTGATAGAAACCTGCACATAAAAATAACTTAAGATCACAGTAGGATCTTAAGGTCAAGTCAAATTGAAAATTTAGTTCTTTGTACCTCTTAATAAGTATTTTTCTACTACAATTTCCAGCATCATATGACTCTTTACTCTTCAAATATATATATTTTTATATATTATATATACCACTAGCCCAATAAATAAAAATATTCTCAACCATATAAATACCAATTCTGTTTCAATATTATCTGAAGCCACATTTCCCTTGGTAGTTTTAAAGTGATATCTACACTAAAGTAAGAAGTGGGAATTTTTGCTGCTTTCATCAAAGACGAAAAGCGCTCCCTTAAAATAGGCAAATTATCAGAATCAATGAGACAACCATATTCATGACTTACTAGTTGACACATGACAAAATGTTTGCAATTTTCTAGACTTAGTCAAATCTATGCAAACGATATCTGATACTTCTGAACTTGAACTTCAGCACAATAAGAAGGTGAGCGGGGAGGTGGAGCAGTTCCCTGTATGTAGAATACTGAGTCACACATTTTAAAAAATTACTTGTTCATGTAATAATAAAGGAGTTATTAATATAGGAATACTATACATTTTACAATAAACAAACACAAGTATTTTTATTTAAACAACAAGAAAAAGTTTTAAAGTCTTACTCCATCATAGAAGGTGGGATAGTACAGCAGTCTTGAATTGCGGTGAGGGGAGAGGTCAGGTGAGCCGTGTAGGATGCTTCTACAACTTGCTTGTTCCGGTTGACCACATCCAAGTAACGGTTGAACTTCTCTCGGATTTTTTTGGCTAGCTGTGTGTGGGGCGACAGTGAGCAAAATAAATCGAAAAGTCCAAGATAATAACCCATTGTACTTTTTCTAATAAGCTAATCTGTGTCACAAATTGCTTGTTTTAAACTTCAGGCAAAACTACACACATCTAAGTCTTATTCCACTTTGTAAATTGAGATTAAAAATTGCAAAATGCCCAGAAGTCACAGAAGGATACTCAGATAACAGTAAAGTAGTACCTTATGTCTTATAATAGATGATGATGCATTAAAAATTTCTCATGTGGGCAAATTCATATAGAACACTAAAAACCCACAGCCTTGCTAGATAAAGAAAAACAAAGTTGATTGATATGACTGTCAATGACAGTGGGCATTGGGAGTAATGGAAAAATAATGATCGAAGAAAAACCCCACTACTTATGGTCTGGATTCACATAGATTTTCAGGGGGAAAACACATAAAGAGAAAAAGAAAAAAGAAAAAAAAAAATGACATTTAGTGTCTCTTCCTCCACAATTTCAGGAGGCACCATCACAATCTTCCATCTAAAGGGCAAATCCCTAGAGTTGTGCAATGCAGACATCCACATAAAGCAAAATATAATTAGAAACACATTCATTTGGTCTGTTACACCTTTAAAATGGACAAATGTCTTTCTTAACTGCTGTGAACAGATCACTTCATCATAATTTACTTGCATGTGGGAATAACAAAAGCAAATTAATAAGCATACTGCTTTTCTTCCATTGTCCCCATCAAATATCACAGCTTAATTACAGATCTCCAAGGAAAACAGTGTTGTTTTTCTTTCGCTTAAAAAGAATGTTACTCAAATGAAATGACTGATAGAATTACGGCTAATTGGTTTTGTAGAGCTATTCATTATCAGCATACTAGTGGAGAACTAATCATTTCCTTTGGGTCATGCATCTCACACAATCAAATAGCTTACAGGCTAAGAACATGGAGTCAAACCAAGATATCTTCATTTGTTATTTTCTTTGCTTTTCTTTATTTTTTTATTTTTATTTTTTTATTTGGTGAGAGGAGGGGAGGCAGAGACAGACTCCCACATGCACCCTGGCTGGGATCCACCTGGCAATCCCACTAGGGGGCGATGCTCTGCCCTTCTGGGGCCCCTGCTTGGTTGCAACTGGAGACATTTTTTTGTGCCTGAGGCGGAGGCCATGGAACCATCCTCAGTACCCGGGGCCAACTTGCTCTAATAGAACCATAGCTGCAGGAGGGGGTAGAAGAAAGAGAGAAGTGAGAGGGAAAGAGGTGGGGAAGCAGATGGGTGCTTCTCCTGTGTGCCCTGACTGGTAATCAAACCCGGGATATCTAACACGCTGGGCTAAAGCTCTATCACTGAGCCAACAGGGCAGGGCCCATTTGTTATTTTCAAGCCAATTTTAAAATTTGATCTTGTTCCAGTGATATTTTGAAATTCAGTATCAAGTAATGAGACTCTTAGACTTGCTAAATATTGCATAATTATGAAGTTTAGAAAAATTTCTGGACATAGCGACAGTATGTATGGTGTAATGTTTAATCTGACTATGGGTTATCAAATTCACTTCAGCATTTTCTAAGGAGAAATTTTATGTCTCAAAAATTATCAAGTCTATCTGTAATTTTATTTCCTAAGTTAAATTTCTTACTATTAAAACAAAATGTATGTTTTTCTTGCTGGGATCTTTCAAGAAAATGTAGAGAAAAAGTTTCATTTCCCATCTTAATTTAGACTATTGGTGATTTTATATGCACAGGGGACATTTGGCAGAGTTTGGAGATAATTTTGGTTGTTACAACTTGGCAGACTATTGGCATCTAGTGGGTAGAGGTCAGGATGCTCCTAACATACTATACTGCACAGGACAGGCCTACTAACCAAGAATTATACAACCCAATTGTGTCAATTGGAGTCAATTGTGTTCCATTAGAGGAAATTTATAGAGAAAAATCAAAGACAATTATCCCAATCTGCGATTCAGTCAATAAATCCCAATCTGTTTTTCTTTTTTTTTTTTTTTCCTTTTTTTTTTTTTTGGTATTTTTCTGAAGCTGGAAATGGGGAGAGACAGTCAGACAAACTCCCGCATGCACCTGACCGGGATCCACCCGGCACGCCCACCAGGGGCGATGCTCTGCCCCTCCGGGGCGTCGCTCTGCGGTGACCAGAGCCACTCTAGCGCCTGGGGCAGAGGCCAAGGAGCCATCCCCAGTGCCCGGGCCATCTTTGCTCTAATGGAGCCTTGGCTGCAGGAGGGGAAGAGAGAGACAGAGAGGAAGGAGGGGGTGGGGGTGGAGAAGCAAATGGGCGCTTCTCCTATGTGCCCTGGCCGGGAATCGAACCCGGGTCCCCCACACGCCAGGCCAACGCTCTACTGCTGAGCCAACCGGCCAAGGCCCCAATCTGTTTTTCTAAGTTAAGTTCTTCACTCATCCAAAATTGGTCATTAAGAAAAATATCTAACAAGTTTCAGTATTTACATATTTCTACTTTGTTCTTTGTTTTTCCTTTCTAAAAGCAATGTGAAAGAGGTACTGCATATGCCTCCAGTTTTTAAAATGTAACCCAAATACAGAGATACAGGACTACTCACTCATGGGCTGACATGTTTTTTTAAACAGCAGTTTGCACTCTTGTAACTAGTCCCTTTTTCCTAGCCTCTCACGTTCAATGGGCAGCTGAGGGTGAGAGACAGAGTGTAAAGTTCTAGCTTAAAACCTAATGTATTGTTTCAAAACACATATTACACTTTAACACTATCATCTATTTAACACCTGGTTACCCAACCAGACTGTATGTCCTGTAAGGGCAAGTGACATATATAAACTTTTTTTTTGACATATATAAACTTTTGCTCATCTCTTTATCTTCAATACCTAGCACCTGCCTGGTATTAGAGGCAGACAAAAAAAATATTTAATGAATTAATAAAGGTTAAAAAAATTTTTGACACCTGAGTCATCAGCCTTATCTTTTTAAAAAATTTATTTTATTTATTCATTTCAGAGAAGAGAGAGAGAGAGAGAGAGAGAGAGAGAGAAGGTGGGGAGGAGCAAGAAGCATCAACTCCTGTATGTGCCTTGACCAGGCAAGCCCAGGGTTTCAAACCGGCGACCTCAGCATTCCAGGTCAAGGCTTTATTCACTGCGCCACCACAGGTAAGGCAGCCTTATCTTTTTGATCAAAGGATCAACAACCTCTTTAAAAACACAGAGTGATTATTTTAAAAATACATATCAATATGTATTTCTTGAAACTCCAGGATAGAGTTCTATCTTTTCTCTTTAGGTTCTGAAATAAACAAAATATCATTAATTTTCCATCTACAAGTACCAAGCATGCAGTATATCATTGCCCTGTAACAAATGTTTTGTAATAGGATGTACGGTGTACTTGAAAGGACCGAAATTCTAAGTAGCTTCACAAATTCATTTCTAAAGTGAAAATGAAATTTGTAATCACTTCCTTCTCTCATATGTCTAGAAACATACACAAACACTTGAGAAATAGCCCATTTCTTCTACACATTTGGAAAACTTCTAATATTCTAATCTGGCTCACTGCCTGCTTTTGTAGGAGTTAAAGAATGACTGTTACAATTTTAGCTGTCTTTTTGAAAAATGGCATTTCGAGATACTTAAGTACTTGAAATTCAAATTTCAGTGTTTGTAAATAAAGTTTTATTAAAACACAGTCAGTTGTTTACATATCATTTATGGCTGCTTTCATTATACAACACAAAGTTAAGCAGTTGCAATAGAGCCTGTATGGCCTGCTTTGCTATATACACCAGTATGTATTGATATAAGTGCGAAGCCCTAACATGTCCCTAGATTAGAGCCATACTTCCAGTAATTTTATAAAAATTTGCTGAACACCCCTACCCATTGAGAAATGGAACTTAGGCTCCTTCTTCTCCCACTGTTTGAATCGGGGTTGGCTTATGATGGCTTCTACCAGCAGAGTATGGAGAAAGTGAATGCAACTTCTAAAGGTAGGTCATAAAGGGCCATGTACTTCTGCCTGTCTGCCTTGGAATGGTCTCTGCTACCATGGTGTGAGGAGGTCCAACCCACACAGAGATCACAGTTAAGTGCCTGGCTGGCAACGCCAGCTGAGCAAGTCCTCAAGTCATCTGGCTTATGCTTCAAATATGAGTCAAGAAGCCTCCAGACAATTCTAGCCCTCAGTCTCCCCTGATAAAACCCCAGATTCACGGAGCAGAGATACAAGCCATCTTAAAGTGCCTGTTCCAAATTCCTCACCCCAAAAAATTCAGAGACATAAAGATATAGTTGTTTACGCCACTAAATTTGGGGCGGTTTGTTATGCAGCAACAAGTAACTGGCACACCCAGGGTAGGCAGAATTCCACCCTAAGATAACCATATTGCAGCTAAAGGAAACAGAGCTGCTCAGCTTCACACCCTGAATCTAAATCATCAGAATGATCAAGATTAGAGCCTGTGTGTTATAAACCTGTTGTGAAAAGATTTCAGGGCTCTTCAGAAAATTATAATAGTTACCACAGAGTGGTACTTACCATATATTAGACACAAGGACCCTACAATGTAGGTATTATCATTTTATAACAATGAGGTTATTTGTGACCCAAAGCTGCAAAATGAATGAAAGAACCCACTCATTTTATTCAAACTCAGAACAGTCTGGTCTATCAAGCCTATGTGCTCAGCTATGGTGCCCCAGACAAACCAAACTTACAAGAAGCTGCAAAGGTGGCTTGAAATAAGAAATATATGTGACGAATCACAGACACAGAGGAGTGGACGTCTGTTAACACAATCAGCCAAGGCACAGAGCCACTGGAACCTCTGCCTTTGGCCTCCCGGTTAAGGTGGGTGTCAAGCTTCATTCTACATCAGTAACTCAGACACAGCTAACAAAAGGTTTCAAATGCAAGCTCCCTCCATTTGGGTTCACACCTGTCAGAAACACCTGAGCTTCCGCATTGCGATGCCCCAAATCTTGCCGCATACATCAATTTAATCCTTCAAAGAACCCTATAAGGTACACCTTTTCATTTTCCAGAAACAGACAATGAAGGTTAAAGAACCTGTTCAAAGTCACAAAAGCAAGTCTATAGTAGAGCTGGGACCTAAACCCAGAAGAGTTCTAACTTCAGAGCCTAAGCAACTTTTAGGCAACACTGTTCTCTTTGTATTGTAATATACTGACAACCTCCTCCCCCATTTCTTTTCAAATCCATTTAACAAATGCTGTGGAATTCTTGGCAGGATACCGTAAGTCATACACAGGCTTATTACTTTATAATCAGAATTAGATTTTTAAAAATTAATATTTCGTTTAGAATTCTTCACTGACACCTATGAAAATCAAGATGCTGCAAAGTTTAGAACTGCTAAGTTCTACCACCAATATAAAACAGGGATAGGGCCAAGTGTGAAATAATGAATTCTCTAAAAACAATGTCTACCTGTTAGTACCTGACTACTGTGGCCTAAGGCCTGTTCCAATTACTCCAGGGTGTTTGTTCGTTTGTTCATAACCCAGAAAGAGAATGGAATGAAATTCCTTCAGGAGTAAATTTCAAAGTTTAGTATTTTCCTTTGGATTTTCATCTGAATTAACTTATTTGCAGCATTAAGATGAGCTTGTAATTCCCATTTACAAGTGAAGAAACTGAGGCATAGGGAGCTTCAGGGTCTCTTGACTCCCAGGGGGTTGCACTGGCCTCCCTTGACCCCACTGTCTGAGATGACCTCCCTGTGCCCTTCAGACAAGGCATGTGATAGTGGCTCACTATGGAAACCTCAACTCATGCTCCACCGAGGGGTATTTTTTCTCTCTATAAAAGCAATCTCTTTCAGCATGTCAACCAAATCCAGGTTGCTCGGCAAGCGTAACAGAATCTATTAGAGTAAAGATAGCCCACAGAGAGATTAAGCCCTGAATGTACCCGTTAAACTGAGGAGAACCAGCGACAAGCATGGACTTCTCCAAGAGCCAGACAGTTCTGGGTCTGTATCCCGCCAGGGTCTCTGCAGACAGGAGAAAACAAAGGACACTCTCAACAAAAAGCTACAGGTGGACCCACAATCCTCCTCAGTGTAATTAAAAACATTTTTCTTTCCACAGCTCAGCTTTCATCTTTTATCCTTCTTTATCCTCTCCTCTTCATCCCCTAAGGGGTTCCTGAATGCTGATGAGACAACAGGACTAAAACACCATCTTGTCATCTTTTGGGTCAATTCTTCAGCTAGCCAACATTCAGCCACGGGTCAAACGATCAGTAGGTACTGCACTGGTCCCCATGGGAACAGATTCTAATTTGTCATCATCTCCAGTGACAACGTTTCATCACAACATCAATGAATTTCTTTCTTGCTGAATTTCACTTCCCTTAATTTTCCCAGAGACAGTTCCTCCATTTGCATACTTCTCCAGAGGGTCCCCTTTTTTGTTTTAAATGCTCTTTTTACCTTAGCTTTATACTTCTGAAGATTGGGGGTAGGGTGGGCACGCAGTTAGCAAAAGGTAAAAGAAAACAAAAAACTGCAAAGGCAACAGTGCATACTTTATTTATGTCTCCTTCCTAAAAGGAAAGGCCAGAGGAGTGTTGGATGTTAGGGAAAGCTTTATTTTAAAATACATAACAATGAAGCTGACAGGCACAGACAGGAAAGGTATCCTAGGGGACCCAAGATTCCTAGCAAAATTCCTACTAAATGTAGAAGAGTTTAACATTTGACATTCAGAAACCTTTGTGCCGTGATAAGAATTTAACAGCTGATCTCCTGTCCTTCAATTTCAGCCTTATTATTCAAGAATAAACCTTTTGCTTTCCAGAAAGTTCCAGGACTTGGTTATTTAAATGTATGTGACAGAGAAATAATTTTAAGGATAAGCAAGCACTAATATTTAATGTCTCTGAACATCACACCATGGCATTCCAAAGTTCAAGTAGAAAACATTCTCACTGTTCTGTGTTGCACACTGCATATAGGATATAATAACTACATTGATTGGGAATAGGTGTAATATTCCAAACAGCTCTTCCATTATTGGCTGGGAATCTGGGCAAGTTTTTTGACTGCCCCCAGTTTCAGTTTCCTCATGAGTACAATAGGCATAACACTCCTTTTTTCTTCCTTTCTTTTAAAATTAGTTTAAATGAGAGGAGGGGAGATAGTAAGACAGGCTCCCTCCTGCATGCGCTAGGATCAGGATCTAGTTGGCAACCCCTTACTCCCATCTGGGACTGATGATCTAATCAACCAAGCTATCCATAGCGCTGGGGGCCCATGCTCAGAACCAATCGAGCCACTGGCTGCAGGAGGGAAAGAAAGAAAGAAGCGGGAGAGGAAGGAGGAGAGAAGCAGATGGTTGCTTCTTCTGTGTGCCCTGATTGGGGATCCAACCTGGGACATCCACATGCTGAGCTGGCATTCTACCCACTGAGCCAGACAGCCAGGGTCCATAATATCCCCTTTCAAGGACTTATTGTGATGATCAATTGAAACAATGACTATATAAAGTCCAGGGTGAGTATAGGCATTATTTTTTATTGCTGTAACTCAGTTTCGGGCCTAAAAAGTGCATGTGGTGTTGACAGGAAAATAACGTGGAGGGAGGGGGAGTCCACCTTTTCCAAGAACAGAGTTATAAGTAAAAGGAGAGGAATTAACTGAACATTAACCATTTAATTCATTTAACGCGTCCTCATGCTTAATCCTCCATAGGAAACCTGGCACAGGGTTTGGGGGGAAAAAGCATTTCATTTTTAAGAAGAACAGCAAAATGGCAATAGGGGCTTAAGTTCTGAAATCAAATAAACTTGAGTTAAATCCAGTTCTATCACACTAGCTAAAAGGAACCAGGCAAATTATTTCTCTAAGCCTCGATTCAATTACCTCTGAACTGAGAATAACAGTCACTTCACAATGTTGCTTGAGAAAAAAAAGAGATAAAAGGTTTGTACAGTATTTAGCAGAGAGGTTAACATATGGTGAGTGACAAATCAATGGTCTATTTGCTAGTACGGTAGCTGCTGTCATTCTCTGCAGGACCTCACACACTGACTCAAGGACTTCTGAGTCGAGATCCCAAGAACTTTTCCAGCAATTGGAGAGGCGTCGGGATAGAGGTGCTAGCAGCGGGCTGTGACCTTCCTAGGCTGTCAGTGCTTCCTCTAAAGCAGTGGTCTCCCACCTTTTTTGGGCCACGGACCAGTTTAATGTCAGAAAATATTTTCATGGACTGGCCTTTAGGGTGGGACGGATAAATGCACAAAATAAAATTATGCGACTGGCGTAAAAACTGTGGTATTTTTAAATATAATTGTCGAACTTACGAGACAAGCGTCAAGAGTGAGTTTTAGACGGATGTAATAGAGGGAATCTGGTCATTTTTTAAAAACAAAACATCATTCAAACTTAAGTATAAATAAAACGGAAATAATGTAAGTTATTTATTCTTTCTCTGAGGACCAGTACCAAATGGCCTGCGGACCGGTACCGGGGGTTAGGGGCCACTGTTCTAAAGCAGTGTCAGCTAGGTCACATAATGACAGTTGTAGGTAGCTAAGGAGTCTTCTGGGATCCTCTCTTTCTAATCTTAAAAGTCCAATGACTCTATTCTTATGTTGCATTTTTTTACCATATGAAAGTATTTTTACATGATTCATCCTGTGTGTGCCTCCCAATAACCCTGCGAGCTGGGCAGAGCAGGTATTCCCGTACCCGTGTTCTTTTCAATCAGGAAATCAAGGCCCAGTGGTGTGCCCAAACTCACACTGAGTAAATGCAGAAAACAAAGACTTTCTTCTAATCGCTACTCTATTCTCTTTCTGCTACACTCCCCCAAATTGAAGAAAAATGTGAACTCTCCCAGATCAGATTATTTAAGTTCTACTCCTTCTTCCCAGTACCAGCTCAATTTTTGCCTCTTTGAAGGCCCGTCAAGACCCTTCTATTCGAAAATTGCCTAGGACTCACCATCTGTGCCACTCCTATCCTGACTCATATTGTTGATCTTTTCCCTTTTAAGGATTCTATTTTCTCCAACAAACCAACATCAGAATAATTAGCACTTATTTATTACTTACAATGTGTCCAGCACTTCGAAAGTGCAACTTTACATGATGCTTTTTTAATCCTCACAAATCTTGGTGACTGATATATGCTATTTTTTTATAAATGGTTCTCAGAAATCAACTTGCCCAAGGTCACTTAGCTAATAGATGGAATAACAGATCATACTCTTGAACCACTCTCAAATCCATACTCTTGAACCCCCAGACTATGCACTTTTATTTAATATAGTGCCTAGCATCTACAAGAGATGTAAAAGCATTCATTACCGTGTTCAATTGTTCCCCAAACAATATACAGTACTATTATTTGTCATGCTGCTTTCAGTTCTAGAAAAGGCCAGATAACCTATTAACATTGCTTATATCTAGCTCAAGCCAATCAAATTCTGGGCTTGTTTGGTTTTCTATTTTGATCTGCCTCTGGGGTACTATCAGCGGCTCCGAAGTAAGTCTTGCTGATGAAAAGAATACCAGTCCTGACGGCAACTGGTCACAGATATAATGTGGCTGCTCATCTACTATTAGTTTGCACTTCATGAAACCACTCAGTAGAGTAGAGCAGAGCCTGAGCATGGCAGGCAATGAAACGGGACGAGAGAGATGAAGACCCAGAGACAGAATAGGGCCAGTATGAATTCCCAATGGCCTGCAGAGGCTTCGGGATTGTCTGATGGGTGTGTGGGAATAGCACACTCAGCGGAGAAGCAGGGCAGCTGCTGACAGATGAACTGCAGGTGGACCAGGAAGATTTATATGCAAGGCTGCCTGGGCTCCAGGGTCACATACCCCAATCCTGTGAGAGGTGAGGCCCCTGTGGCTGAGCAGGGGAGGAGAGCAATGGGAAAAACAGAAGGCAAGTGCTGACATGCCAAAGAACCAGAGGAGGCTGAGCTCTGGGAAATGGTTGAGAGTGGCAGCTTCTCTCTTTAAGCAACACGCAAGGTTTGCTTTAAAGGTTACGGTGGGGTTTGGGCAACGGTTTGTATTAGGTATTCCAGGAGAGTCATGGAAACACACACCCATGTCTCCTGAAAGCCAAGGTTATCAACTCAAGGGCTCAATGGGCTCTTGCCCTGCTTTTCACCCCACTCTACCCTTAACAACCAGATCATAACAAAAGATACGAAGGGAAGGGCAGGCTTCAACCCACTTCTCACTTCACTCTGTAACAGGAGCCCCTGAGCCGAGAGGTTCCTTCAAACCAAAATAAGCAAGTGTTCAGGCCTTGAAAGTTTACAGCCTGTTGCTTCACAAGAAAAAAGTTCAACCTAGTCTTGACCTTACAAAGAACCACGAGACTGAGAGAGCTGCGGAGTGGGGGGAAGGAGCCACGGTGTACAGAATAATCTCTTCCATTTAACGCACAGCTTTTGAAATAACTTTGTATAGGATGTAAGTTGAAGAGGAAAGGGGGAAAATACTCTGGGTTAGTGAACTTAGGCATTCCCTGGTGGCCTTGGAAGGACATAGTTGTAGAAAAGGAAAGAAAGCTCAGTCCCTTTACTTCTCCCATGTAAAGCTCTTACTTGGAATACAAGTATCTGTAGGTAGCTATAAACACCAGTGTAACTGTGTAACTGAGTAACTGAGAAGCATTCCAAATAAGGAGGAGGCCGGCCAGGGGAGACATCGCAGGAACCCAGGATCAGCTGGGAGGCCTTTGGGAACATGCAAGTTCACTAGCCCAGACTACTTTCCCCACACCCAGTGCAAATCATACCTCATTTCAACCTCGCCAGCAACCTGGGCCAGAGCCTGGCACCCTGCAGGGACTTGGGAAATGTTTTCTATGTAAATGAAGGAAGAAACCTGACCTACCCTCTGGATAGAAGCCAACTGATCAGAGTGGTTTAGGGTTCTTCACAGGCCTTTTGAGGGCATATCAATCAAATACTTGCCGGCAAGTATCAATTAGCCCAGCAATGAAGTGGAAAGATGCCTGTCAGGGAAATAAAAATCTGCTGTCACTAACCATTTCCTTACCCTCAGGTTGGCCAATAACCTATTAATCCAATTCCTATAAAGACAGTCTTGAGACACAATGAAAAAGATAAAAAAGAAAGAAACTAGGTATTTCCATTTCTCCTTTCTTAGTAGTATGTTAACCTGACTGACTTTTCCAACGGAAGATAATACATATGGTGCCATTTTAGGACTTGGCTGATCCACAGCCTTTGTAATAGCAGTATGGCGCAATTATCCTAAGTCTAATGTCATTCCGAGTTCCCCCTTGCAAAAAAGATAAGTCAGTGCAAGACACAGTCTAATGCACAGTGTATTCCATATTCAGAGTAACAAATTTTCACAACACAGATTCCCTTTAAAACTAACAGGAAAAAGCAGTACAAGAGAAAGCATCTTGTAAACACTTAAGTTCTTCAGCTACTGAAGTCTGGCTGTGAGTAGCCACAGTCGCCTGTGTCCTATAGCATGACCACTGTAGGCGGCAGAAGCACGCTCTCTTCTTGTCTTACTTCCACCCAATAAAGCCGGCTTGTACTGTGCACCTTATCTCAGTAGACTGAAAAGGCACTCTTGGCTTTAGTGTCAAAATGCTTGCATAGTGGCAAAGCAGCCCCTGAGATCTAGAGGCCTTTACAATGCAGGCATATACCTCTAAGTACTAATACAGAGGTACAGTATTGTTGTTGTTCTTTTGTAATTAGGAAAAGCAACAACACTCACACAGATAAATTAGATGAGGTGCAAATGTTCAGTGCTAGGAGGAGATGTGCTGCTATTAAGACGTGCTAGAAACAACACCACAAAGTAATGTTTCCCGTGTGGGTTTCAAACCAGAGGAATGAGGATATTTGTCTCAACCACAACAATTTTATTATATCCTCCTCTGAACTGTTCCATGTGTTCCCTTGCCAAGCTCCATCTGATATCATTCTCTAACTCACAGTTGGATTTAGCAAGGTCTTCTCATCCCCAATCTGATGACAGGGAGGATTCCAAACAGAAGAACCAGGGCATGTCTACTCCCCACTGGCTGTTTTGTTTCCATAGGCTTCACTGCTAAGGCCTTCCCCAACAAGGTAGTGCCTGATATGGAGGTGTCAGCGGATGTGACAGTGACACCTCTCGGTGACTTTGAAGAAGAACCTGCATGTACTTTGCAGTATATGAAAGGACTAAAGGCTGCTTAAGTAACAACCAGTGTAAATGCCCACGAACAGCTATTTGAACATGATCCCTACCTGCCCGGATTCTCCTAATATTAAAATAATTTGTAACTTTTGGCAAGCTTCCAATTTGATCATACCATGTATTATTTCACGGGTCTAGCTTTTCAAAGCATTTCACTAGTCCAGGAGGTTTTTTTGTTCTGTTTTGTTTTTTTAACAGGGACAGAGAGAGAGAGAGCGAGTCAGAGAGAGGGATAGGGACAGACATACAGGAACAGAGAGAGATGAGAAACATCAATCATCAGTTTTTCATTGCGACACCTTAGTTGTTCATTGATTGCTTTCTCATATGTGCCTTGACCGCGGGACTTCAGCAGACCAAGTAACCCCTTGCTCGAGCCAGCGACCTTGGTCTCGAACCTGGTTCCTTCCGCATCCCAGTCTGACGCTCTATCCACTGCACCACTGCCTGGTCAGGCCAGGAGTTCTTGATAATAGCAGCAATTAATTCCTCTACATTATCACAAGTATTCCCTATTACACCTAGGAACATACGAAGAATAAGCTGGTCTTGCTCTGAAGTTTCTTGCCTGATTTTAAAATACATGCTGAGTTGAGTTTCTCTTTATGCATTTTGCCAGCACAGGTGATTTGAAGTTATTTTATTTTTTAGTAGGAGCAGTGGTTCTGGGTGGAGGATGGAGTTGGAGTTGGGGGCGGGGCATGGCGATTTGGAGAAATCTTGGCTGTTACCTTTTTACCAGTATTTTTGAGTACTAGCAAACCTTGAGATACTGGACATTGTGTAAAATGAGCTTGTTCCTAATTTTAGTGGAATACTCATTTCTCACGATGAAGTCTTCCTGGCTTCTAGAATGACAACTCAATTTACTTCCTTCTAGTTAAATGAAGCTTAGGGGGTTTCAGTAAGCAGCTCAGGCCCATACATTTCAAGGGTCTGCTTCACTGAAAGAAGGCATTTGCTCGTGTATGAACTGCAGTTATGTGAAAAGCTTATGTTCCAGCTGGAGCAGGGAGAGACGCACACCCCCGCGGGAGCTCACACGTCTTTTCCTGCCCTGCCCCGAAGGCCATCCCGCCCCTCTGCTGGCTGCAGCCTATTTCTCCAGCTGTGCCTGCCTGCACCACCACCCTCACCCCTGCCTTTGCTCACGGAGACATTGTACCAGCCCCTTCATTTGTTCCCTAACAAACAGTGGAACACAATGTGTGGGAATTAAGGGAACAAAGAAACGGCCTCTTTTGGGTTTTTTTTTTTTCCCTTCAAAACAATAACACAAAAAACCTATAACCAGAATTTCAAGCCTAAAGTAGCAGTGCATGGTGGTGGTGGGAGAAGTAGCAGTTTCCATCTTCTTCTATCATTGGTATAGGGATACATATACAGATGTAAAAATAAACACTATGTTATAAATGCTATAAATCTGTGCATAGAAGACAACTTATATACATAAACAACAGCTAGATTCTGTATTTTTTATGTGTTCATAGAGAGTACATTATATAAAATGTGTGAGTATACAGAAAGGGGTGGCAGTGTGTGTAAGTAGGATTACCTCAGTTTATCTCAACACCAGGCATATGCACTGGCTAATAACATACAATACGTACCCTTGAAGTCAGCTGGTTTATATTCAGTACAGGAATTAAAGCTTTACTGCATGCAGACCCACATACTTTACACAAATACTATATACAGGCACACAAAACATATGCTGCATATATTTTTCCTTAATGTATAAACAAGGTTGTTAACTACTTTAAATTCAAAGTTGCTATTTAATAAATAATGAGATTGGTGGCTGTCAGACTGCTTCACCAAGAAGCTGACCCACCCAAGTATCCTCACTGTTGTCCAAGCTTTGCCTTGGAAGAGAACCTCAGAGTTCTGAGAGGGACCTAACGGTTTGCTACGTTCTTCAGGGAAACGGCAGCAACAAATGCTTTACCCACCACAGCTCTCATTAAGAAGGCCAGAGTTAGAACTTTTACTTGTGTGTGACAGAAAGGAGGTTCACTATGTTTACTTTAATCCTATGTGCTAGCCCAACAGCTGCAGTTTTTCATTCCATTAGTTAAAAGTTCTTTTTAGGGGGTACTTATTTACACGCACGCACACACACACACACAACCCAACAACAAAGAAAGCCCCAACAAAACACAGGAAAACCAACAGCCCAGAGAAATTCCCAAAGGACACAAATTAGAACCAACTGCCTTAACTTGTGTTAATAATGGAGTGATGATAAATTGTGAATAAGACAAGAGTCTTCTCTTTAAATAAATTAAGGACTTCATTTGTGTTTATATCTTGTTTATGTTCCTGCAGGATGATCATTAGTATTAGAATGCCCTTTCTCATGAGGCACAACTCACATCTTTCTGATTTACTAGAGCTAACAGAAGGCACTCCCCAGCACTGCTTCACCCATGTCTACGGAGCATTTCAACTCCATCTTTTCCTCATTTAGCAGCTAACTTTTCATCACAGTACTTACAATGTTTAGACATATTATTTATATTACTTTGGCTGATGTGCAATACTCTCAGGAGAGAATAAACCACCTTCAATTTAAAAAAAACCTAAAACTGTAGAAAAACTGGTAGCAGAAAAAAGTATGAAAAGTAACAGAGTACAGTGGTTGAAAACATGGGCTTCAGAGTTAGACCACAATGATTAAAATCCTGGTCCTATCTACCACCTAATTCAAGAATGATTTGGGGAATGGATTAAAGTCTTAAATGTAAGACCTGAAACCATAAAATTCCTGGAAGAAAACATAGGCAGTAAACTCTCTGACATGATCTCAGCAATAATTTTTTGGCTAAGTCTCCTCAGGCAAAGCAAAAATAAACAAAAGGGACTTCATCAAACTAAAAAGCTTTTGCGCAGCGATGGAAACCATTAACAAGAGGAAAAGGCAAACTATTAATGGGAGAAGATATCTGCAACTGATGTATCTGAAAAAAGTTTAATACCCAAAATATATAAAGAACTCATACAACTCTACATAAAAAAAACCCCCAAACAATCCAATTAATAAATGGACAGAGGACCTAAATAGATATTTCCCCAAAGAAGACATATAGATGGACAATAGACATACTAAAAGATGCTCAACATCACTTAGTAATCTTCCAGGAAATGCTAATCAAAGCTACAATCAGAAACCACCTCACAACTGTCAGAATGACTATTATCAAAAAGACAAACAAGTATTGGCAATGATTGTAAACTAGTAACAGCCTATGGAAAGCAGTATGCAGTTTCTTCAAAAAATTTTAAAAAGAACTACAATAGGACCCAGCAATTCTATTTCTGGGTATTTAACCAAAGAAAACAAAAACAATGACTCAAAAGGATATATTCAATATGTACCCCTATGTTTGTCGCAGCATTGTTTACAATAACTAAGATACAGACTCAACCTAGGTGTCCATGAGAGATGAATGGAATAAAATGTGGTAGATGTGCACAGTAGACTATTACAGGCCCTGGCTTAGTGGTAGAGTGTCTGCTGGGCGTGTGGATATCCTGGGTTCAACTACCAGTCAGGGCACACAGAAGTGACCATATGCTTCTCCACCTCTCCCCCTATCCTTTTTCTCTTTTCTCCTGCAGCCATGGCTTGACTGGTTTGAGTGCACTGGCCAGGGCTCCCGGGAAGAGAAATTGTATTTGTATCACAGGATTGTGGTAAAATTTTAATGGGATAACTTACACGAAGAAGCAGTATTTGTTAAATAAACATGATCTGGTAGTCAAATAAATAATCTTTTATAAAATCTAATACATTCAAGGTATCGACTAGATTTTGTACCTATCCCCTATTTATTAAAATTAGGGGAGAAAATGCAATTTGAACATAACCAAAAGTACTAGCATACTAAATGGGACCCATCATCTATTCAGACCACCCTTCTACCTCTCATAAATGCCCAAACGGGGTATTTCTGTCTCTCAGAGCATCACCTACAAGAGATTAGTAAGATATACCAAGATAAGAACATGTCTCCTGTGATGCCCTTGGGACAAGCCCTTGGTTTTTCTTCCTCCAATGCCAAGTACATAGTAATTCCTCAACAAATGTTTGCTGAATTCATCTACTGCCTACCACTTACCAGAAGTATGAGGGAACTTAATTCTTATTATTGGAAGAGGTAACAAATACCAAAAAAATTTCTCTCTGCTATAAAAATATTTAATATTTTCTTATTCCTTCCAAAGTTTAAGGAGTATCCTCTAAACACAATATTTTTGCATTCCTTTTTTTTCTTTTAGAATTCAAGATTTTATTTATTGATTTTTAGAGAGAGGAGATAGAGAGAGAAGGGAGCAGGAGCAGGAAGCATCAACTCATAATAGTTGCTTCTCACATATGCCTTGACCAGCAAATCTGGGGTTTCAAACTGGCAACCTCAGCATACCAGGTCAAACGCTTTATCCACTGCACCACCACAGGTCAGGCTATTTTTACATTTCTTTTAAAACAAATTCAAAGTAAACCTTGCATGATTTTTTTGGAAAGCACCATGATGTAGTGTAATGGTTTACAAATCTTTTCTTTTTTAAAAGTGATATACCATTAAAAAAAATACACACAACTCATACTAAACTCCAGTGTATTAATCAAGTAAGGTGAGTTACTAATAAAGGGAATAGAAAAAGAACAGAATCTGGTTTCTTATGTCCTGTAAAAGATTCTGCAATACTCCCTCCCTCCCCAACCCAATATGTTTAAGAAAAAAAATTTTGAACATATATAGACAGGGAAGCACTGAATCTAAATACACTTGAATTCAAAATCAGGTTCTCTAACTTCTTAGTAGGGTGACTTTGGATAAAATATTTCTTTGTGCATAGCCTTCCTTGTCAGGAAACCTTCTAGAGTTCTTTGAGAGTTCTTAAATTATGCAGTAAATTTTACTAAGTACCTACCATAAACTACTTGGAGATACTTTTTCACCATAATGAGGGTATGTCAAGGAGTGAAACAAACAAAAACCTTTGCCTCATACTGCTTATATTCTATAAGAAAAGATACACAATTTAAAAAGTAGATACATATATAAGTCCTAGGTGACCAGTTATAAGGAAATTTTAAAAAGCAGAGGAGAAAGAAGTAAAGAGGATACACATAGTTAATAAGCCCATAAATGGGTATTCAAGGAGAGCTTAATTGAGTGGTAACATTGAGCCAAGACTGAGAGGGTACAGAACAGTGGTTCTCAACCTGTGGGTCGCGACCCCGGCGGGGGTCGAACGACCAAAACACAGGGGTCGCCTAAAGCCATCGGAAATACATGTATAGAAGAACAAACCATGTGGCCAAAAGACAAAAAATGTAAGGACAGTGCTTCATTAGTAACATATATTAATTAGTAATATACAGTCAATAAATGATGCTAGTTATGATAGCCAATATAATATAAACAAAGAAAGCACAAAACTAAGATTAAAAAGTCTCCACCCATTTTAGCACTTCTGTGAGGCCTAAACCACTTATAATATGTCTCTGAGATAACAGTTTTTGTATATGGAGAATGAGTTAATAATAACAACTTTTTACAATGTTATTAAGAGGATAAAATGGAAAAAAAAACAAGGAAAAACTAAGAAAATAAAGAATCACATAAATATTACAATGATCACAGCCACTCTTATACTGTCTTTCCAAAATGACCAACCACCATTCTATCTTATTAACAAGGCATCCTAAGATTTTTGAAGAGGGTTTTCTAAGATGATAATTAATTTCTCTTCTGGAGAGTCAGACCAAGAACAGTGAGAGCTGAAACAGACCCAGACTGGCTTCCAATCAAGGACATCTAAACAGTAATGAACTCAACTTGCTGGGGCTGTGGTTTAAGAGAACATTTGTATGCACTTGATCCTTGGTTGATTCATTGTAATTCCCCACCTGGGCAGCTTCAATACTTCTCAACCTTTCTTTTGCCTTCCTACAGATTTAGTGCCTTTTATTCATCCATTCAACAAACATTCAATGAATACTTACAATAAACACAGAGCCAAGTGTAGATCTGCGTAAGAGAGTGAACTAAACCAGCACTCAGCCTAAACAAATCCATTGGGAAGAGATGGGGGAAAGGTTGAAGGCAAAGAAAGAATGGAATCCATCCACACCACCTCCGTGATTCCTCCAGTCTGGACAAGTCTGAGCCTTGAACATACTTCACTAGGTAATTGCAAACAAAATGAGAGCCTTCAGGCTACCAGCACACTAGGTTACACTTGGCAAGGCAACCCCCAAACGAATCCAGACACTGAAAATATGAGCATTGAGATGCAAGAGTATCTCCAGTCATTTTTTTCCAACAAATATTTACTAACCTCCTACCTAGTACCAGGCACAGGAAGCCAGAAGTCAAAGACAAGATTCCAAAATGCTCAGCAATTCCACACCTCTTCTTGACTAACCACTCATTGTCTCTTTTATATCCCTGTGGTCCAGTGCACAGTTTGACAACCTACCTAAACTCTCCTTCAGTAGAGAGTTTCTAGGCGTAGAAATACAGAGTTAATACAGATGCAAAGCCAACGTAAATCCCATGTCCAGTCTCACATTTCTCAACTACTTAAAGGTCCCACTAGTCCCTCCCAGGGCCTTTTTGTGATCATTTTCTCTTGGAAATTTTCCTTCAAAAAAGTTCACAGATCTTTCCTTCTAGGTGTAAGTTACTTAAGAGGATTCAATAACAGACTAAGAATAGCAATCATCTCACTAGTGTACTCTTATACTTACACTTGACTACTGCTTTGTATTCTAAAAGCTGAACACAAAATACTGAAAGCTTACTCTGAGCCAACCTCATCATCTTTTAAACAATCTTGCAAAATAGACTATTATTCACATTTTACAGATGAAATTGATGTAGAAACTAAGTTATATCTCATGCCAGAAGTCAAACAGAGTCAATGATAGAATCCTGGGTGAAGCTCAAGTTTTCAAATTGAAAGATGAAGTTCTTAATCCTCCTTCCCAAGCTACAAGGAGGCTGTCCAAAAAGGAATGGAATAAAGTTTCCTAAGCTTTCTGGCTGTGTACCCATGGTCTCTGGGGTCACTTCCAGCTTTCAAATCCTAGAACATCATGCTAGTTAGGACTGATTCTTTACATTTTAGCACATAAAGTACCATCACTTTAAGACTGATTTATTTGGGAGGGAAAATGGCGACGGAGTAGGCAGACGTTACAACTCCCACCTACCAGAACCAAAGTGGATTACAACTTAATTTAGGAATAATTATTTTGAAAAACCAGTTTTGGACTAAACTAAGAGGAATCTATAACCAAGCATCACCGAAGGAACCACAATGAGCTGACAGGAAAGGTAAAGACATGGAAAGGGCTGCCCTGCTCCCAAGAGTGAGAGGTGGCCCAGGGAGTCTCTCAGGGTACAGTGGGTTTCCCAGAGAGTTGTGGGCCCTCAGTCACAGGACCGGAACCCCAGCCTGGAGTCACAGAGACTAGAGGAAGCGTCCGGAGAGCATTTAGCTGAAAGATGAGCCGGGTTACTGTTTGAGAGAGGAAGACAGAACTCTAAGACCCAGGCTCCGTCTTAAAGGGACCACAAAGAAAACATCGTTCACAGCCATTTACTCGGGGCTCTGGGAGTGGGAGTGCTAAGAGGATGGGAGTTGCAAGAGAGTGTGGTCTCGAGGGCACAGAGAAAGACTGTAGGGGACCAGCCACCCTGACCCTTGTGCTGGGTCACTCCCCAAACCTAAAATGGCCATTTTTCCTGGGAGAACCAAGCCGGCAAAGAAAAGCATTTACCCTATGCATTAGAGGCTCCAGTCAGGGCAGAGAGACACTTAGAAGCAGGGGGCGCATCAGGGACACAGATTTTGAGTGCTGAGGTCTGGGCTACACAACCCCACCCCAACCTGCTCAGTACCCTCGAAAGGGCAGGAGGGCCAGCTGCAGCTGCGACCATGGCGCTTGGCTCGTGCAGCCCACGGGGGTAGAGCCCAGAAGGCAGCCCACATGATGGAATGGGAGCCTGGTGCCCCATGCTGCAGGTGGGGAGGGGAGAAACCTGGAGAGGCAGCCTGTATACCCATAGGGGGCGGAGCCCAGAAAGGCATCCAGCACACCTATGGGGGGCGGAACCTGGTGGCCCGTGCTGTAAAGGCAAGAGGCAGGGCCTTAATAGGTGTCCCTCATGCCCACAGGGGGCGGAGCCCAAAGAGTCAGCTTTGCACCAGCTGGGGGGGAGCAGAGCCCAGCAAAGTGAGGAGTCTTCCGTGCTGGCTGAGTAGTCCAAGCTGTGGCCTGCGAGCCCAAGAGCGCTGGCAGTGCAGGTGCCGAGTGCCCCAGGAGGCGAAGCAGCATGGAGGGGGCGGAAAGATCACACTTCAGGAACAGAGAGACCACACACACTGGCCAAGAGTAGATAAAAGCCAGCCTAGGACTGCAGCAGATATTTACAATGGCATCAGGACCCAGCAGAAACAGCCACAAATTCTGGATCACCTAAAGCTCCAAGAAGGTTGCTATGAACCAGTCAAAAGCAGTGAACCCCACTGGTATGCACCAGGTTCTGGCCAGGGAGGTCCAGGGCTGGTACATCCAGTGGCCAAATACAGAGAACATCAGCTCAAGCCCTAACAACCCTAGTTAGAGTGGTATCTTTTTTTTTATTATTTATTTATTTATTTTCTGTATTTTTCTGAAGCCGGAAACAGGGAGAGACAGTCAGACAGACTCCCGCATGCGCCCGACCAGGATCCACCCGGCACGCCCACCAGGGGGCGACGCTCTGCCCACCAGGGGGCGATGCTCTGCCCATCTGGGGCGTCGCTCTGTTGCGACCAGAGCCACTCTAGCACCTGGGGCAGAGGCCAAGGAGCCATCCCCGGCGCCCGGGCCATCTTTGCTCCAGTGGAACCTTGGCTGCAGGAGGGGAAGAGAGAGACAGAGAGAAAGGAGAAGGGGAGGGGTGGAGAAGCAGATGGGCGCTTCTCCTGTGTGCCCTGGCCAGGAATCGAACCCGGGACTTCTGCACGCCAGGCCGACGCTCTACCGCTGAGCCAACCGGCCAGGGCTAGAGTGGTATCTTAAAGAAAGGTTACTCACACCTGACCCAGCTAAGGCATAGAAAACACTGTCACAAACAGCAAAAAGAGCAGTAGCAGCAGACAAGTAGCCCACAGCGGATTACAAACAACAGCTGAACCCAACTTAAGAAGATCTAGAAGCAACACAACAGAAAGCTGAAGCCAGACAACACCAAGCCTATATTCAGCTAGCTACACAAAAACCACATCCAAAGGAGCAGTCTATACAGAGACAAAATGGAATGACAGATAATTGCAATTCAAATAATCAACAGGAGAAATTCCCAGAAAAAGAACTTAATGAGATGGAAATAACTAAGATACTGGATGCAGAGTTTAGAATAATGATTGTTAGGATGCTCAAGGATCTTAGAGCAACAATAGATGGACATAATGAGCACCTAAACAAAGAAATAGCAGGCATCAAAAAGGACATTGAAGCCCTGGCCGGTTGGCTCAGTGGCAGAGCATCGGCCTGGCGTGCAGGAGTCCCGGGTTCGATTCTAAGCCAGGGCACACAGGAGAGGCGCCCATCTGCTTCTCCACTCCTCCCCCTCTCCTTCCTCTCTATCTATTCCCCTCCCGCAGCCAAGGCTCCACTGGAGCAAAGTTGGCCTGGGCGCTGAGGATGGCTCTATGGTCTCTGCCTCAGGCAATAGAATGGCTCTGGTTGCAACTGAGCAACGCCCCAGATGGGCAGAGCATTGCCCCCTGGTGGGCGTGCCAGGCGGATCCCGGTCGGGTGCATGCGGGAGTCTGTCTGACTGCCCACCCGTTTCCAACTTCAGAAAAATACACACACACACACACACACACACACACACACACACACACAAAGGGACACTGAAATCATAAAAAGGAACCAGACAGAAATGACAAACACAATATCAGAAATGAAGACTACACTAGAAGGAATTAAAAGCAGGCTGTATGAAGCAGAGGATCGAATCAACGATTTAGAGGACAAAAAGAGCAAAAGCACGGAAGCAGAACAAAAAAAGTCGAGAGGATCACAAAGTCTGGGGAAACTCTGAAAGAGTTCTGTGACATGAAGAGAAACAACATTCACATAATAGAGGTTCCTGAAGGAGAAGAGAAAGAAGGGATAAAGACTCGATTGAAGAAATCATAGCTGAAAACTTCCCTCAATTGATGCAGAAAAAAGTCACACAAGTTCAAGAAGCACAGAGAATCCCATTAAAGAGGAACCCAAAGAGACCTACACCAAGACACATCATAATTAAAATACTAAAGACAAGAGATAAAGAAAGAATACTAAAAGTTGCAAGAGAAAAGCAGTCAATCACCTACAAAGCAGCCTCCATCAGGATGACATTCGACTTTTCAACAGAAACTCTTGAGGCCTGAAGGGAATGGCAAGAAATATTCAAAGTAATGCAAAAAAAGAGCCTATAACCAAGACTTCTTTATCCAGCAAGGCTATTGTTTAAAATTGAAGAATAAATAAAAAGCTTCACAGGAAAAAAAACAAAACTCAAGGAATTCATTACAATCAAACCAATGCTGCAAGAAATGTTAAGGGGCCTGTTCTAAACAGAACAAAGGGGGGAAAAATCTAGTAAAAAAATCTTAGATTTAAAGAATAAAATGGCAATAAACAACTACATATCAATAATAACCTTAAATGTAAATGGAGTTAATGCTCCAATCAAAAGACATAGGGTAGCTGCATGGATAAGAAAACAGGACCTGCACATAAGCTGTCTACAAGAAACCCACCTCAAAACAAAAGATACACATAGACTGAAAGTAAAAGGATGGAAAAAAAAAATTCATGCAAATGGAAATGAAAAAAAAGCTGGGGTAGCAATACTTATATCAGACAAAATAGACTTTAAAACAAAGACTATAGTAAAGGATAAAGAAGGTCACTATATAACGATAAAGGGAGCAATCCAATAGAAAGATATAATCATTATAAACATATATGCACCTAATATAGGAGCACCTAAATATATAAAACAGATTTTGGTGGACATAAAGGGTGAATTCAACAATACTATAGAGGATTCCAATACCCCACTAACAGCATTGGATAGATCCTCAAAAAAGGAAATTAACAAAGAAACAGCAGACTTAAAGGACACACTAGATAAACTGGATTTAATAGATATCTTCAGGACCTTTCACCATAAAGCAGCAGAATACACATTCTTTTCAAGTGCTCATGGTACATTTTCTAGGATACACCACATGTTAGGATACAAAATAAGTCTACATAAATTTGAGAAGACGGAAATCATATCAAGTATGTTCTCTGATCACAATGGCATGAAACTAAAAATCAACCACAACAGAAAAACTGAAAAATATTCAAACAGTTGGAAACTAAATAGCATGTTACTAAATAACGAATGGGTTAACAATGAGATCAAAGGAGAAATAAAAATTTCCATGAAACAAATGAAAATGAACATACAACAACTCAAAATTTATGGGACACAGCAAAAGCAGTCCTGAGAGGGAAGTTCATAGCATTACAGGCATACCTTAAGAAGCTAGAAAAAGCTCAAATAAACAACTTAACCCTGCACCTAAAAGAATTAGAAAAAGAACAAGTAAAGCCCAGAGAAGTACAAGGACGAAAATAATCAAGTTCAGAGTGGAAATAAATGACATAGAAGCTAAAAATACAATAAAAAGGATCAATGAAACTAAGAGCTGGTTCTTTGAAAAGGTAAACAAGATTGATGAACCAGACTCACCAAGAAAAAAAGAGCGAGGACTCAAATATTGAATAAATAAAATTAGAAATGAGAGTGGAGAAGTAACAACTGACAGCAGAAATACAAAGGATTGTAAAAAAATACTATGAATAACTGTATGCCAAAAAATTAGACAACCTAGGTGAAATGGACAAATTCCTTGAAATATAATCTTTCAAAAATCATCTGGAAGAAACAGAAAACCTAGACAGACCGATTACAACAAATGAGATCAAAACAGTTCTCAAAACACTCCCAACAAACAAAAGCCCTGGGCCAGATGGCTTCACAGGAGAATTCTACCAAATATTCAAAGAAGAACTAACTCCTATCCTTCTCAAGCTATATAAAATAATTCAAGAGGAGGGAAGACTTCCAAGCTCCTTTTATGAAGCGAGCATAATCCTTATTCCAAAACCAGGCAAAGACAACACAAAGAAAGAAAACTATAGGCCAATATCCCTGATGAATTAAGAGGCTAAAATTCTCAACAAAATATTAGCAAACTGGATCCAGCAATACATGAAAAAAATCATACATCATGATCAAGTGGGATTTATTCTGGGAAGGCAAGGCTGGTATAATATTTGCAAATCAATCAATGTGATTCATCACATAAACAAAAGGAAAGAGAAAATCACGTGATAATATCAATAGATGCAGAGAAAGCATTTGATAAAATCCAGCACCCATTTATGATCAAAACTCTCATCAACGTGATAATACAGGGAACATACCTCAACATGATAAAGGTCATCTATGACAAACCCACAGCCAACATCATACTCAATGGGCTAAAATGAAAAGAAATCACCTTAAGATAAAAAAAAAGGCAGGGGTGCCCCTTTCACCACTCTTATTCAACATAGCCCTGGAAGTCCTAGCCACAGCAATCAGACAAGAAGTAGAAATAAAAAGCATCCATTTGGAAAAGAAGAAGTAAAACTATCATTATTTGCAGATGATATGATACTGTATATAGAAAACCCTAAAGTCTCAGTCAAAACACTACTAGACCTGATTAATAAATTCAGGAAGGTGGCAGGATATAAAATTAATATTTAGAAATCAGAGGCATTTTTATACACCAACAATGAACTGTCTGAAAGGGAAATTAAGAAGACAATCCCCTTTGGCCCTGGCTGGTTGGCTCAGCGGTAGAGCGTCGGCCTAGCGTGCGGAGGACCCGGGTTCGATTCCCGGCCAGGGCACATAGGAGAAGCGCCCGTTTGCTTCTCCACCCCTCCGCCACGCTCTCCTCTCTGTCTCTCTCTTCCCCTCCCGCAGCCAAGGCTCCATTGGAGCAAAGATGGCCCGGGTGCTGGGGATGGCTCTGTGGCCTCTGCCTCAGGCGCTAGAGTGGCTCTGGTCGCAATATGGCGACGCCCAGGATGGGCAGAGCATCGCCCCCTGGTGGGCAGAGCACCGCCCCTGGTGGGCGTGCCGGGTGGATCCCGGTCGGGCGCATGCGGGAGTCTGTCTGACTGTCTCTCCCTGTTTCCAGCTTCAGAAAAATGAAAAAAAAAAAAAAAAATGAAAAAAAAAAAAAAAAAGAAGACAATCCCCTTTACTATTGCAACCAAAAAAATATAGTATCTAGGAGTAAATTTATCCAAGGAGGTTAAAGACTTGTACTAGGAAAATTATAAACATTGATAAAAGAAATCAAGGCAGATACAAACAAATGGAAGCATATACTGTGTTCATGGTTAGAAAGAATAAACATCATTAAAATGTCTATATTATCCAAAGCAATTTATAAATTCAATGCAATTCCTATTAAAACACCAATGACATACTTCAAAGGTATAGAACAAATATTCCAAAAATTCATATGTAACCGAAAAAGAACATGAATAGACTCAGCAATCTTGAAAAAGAAGAATAAAGTGGGTGGTATCACACTTCCTGATATCAAGTTATACTATAAGGCCATTGTACTCAAAACAGCTTGGTACTGGCATAAGAACAGGCACACAAATCAATGGAACAGAACAGAGAACCCAGAAATAAACCCACACCTTTATTGAAAACTGATATTTGACAAAGGAGGTAAGAGCATACAAAGGAGTAAAGAGAGAATCTTTAACAAATGGTGTTGGGGAAAGTGGACAGCTACCTGCAAAAAATGAAACTAGACCACCAACTTACACCATTCACAAAAATCAACTCAAAAAGGATAAAAGACTTAAATGTAAGTCGTGAAACAAGCATTTTAGAAGAAAACATAGGCAGAAAGCTCTCCATCATTTCTCACAACAATATTTTCGCTGATTTATCTCCATGGGCAAGGGAAATAAAGGACAGAATGATTAAACGGGACTGTATCAAACTAAAAAGCTTTGCACAGCTAAAGACAATATGAACAAAATAAAAAGACAAACCACACAATGGGAGAACATATTCGATAGTACTTGGTTTATTAACAAAGGGTTAATAACCAAAATTTCTAAAAAACTTATAAAACTCAATACCAGGAAGATAAACAATCCAATCAAAAAATGGGCAAAAGAATGAATAGACGCTTCATACAGATGGCGAATGAATAGACACTTTTCCAAAGATGACATACAGATGGCCAATAGGCATATGAAAAAATGTTCAACTTCACTAATCATTAGAGAAATGCAAATTAAAACTATTGTACAATGAGATACTACCTCACACAAGTCAGAATGACGCTCATTAACAAAACAACATATAATAAGTGCTGGCGAGGATGTGGAGAAAAGGGAACCCTCCTGCACTGCTCGTGGGAATGTAGACTGGTGCAGCCACTGTGGAAAACAGTATGGAGATGCCACAAAAAATTAAAATAATGGGACTGCCTTTTGATCCAGTCATCCCATTTTTAGGAATATATCCTAAGAACACCAAATTACCGATTCAAAAGAAGAAATGCACCCTCATGTATATTTCAGCATTGTTTACAATAGCCAAGATCTGGAAACAGCCCAAATATCCATCAGTGGACAAATGGATTAAAAAGCCGTGGTACATATACACAATGGAATACTATGTGGCCGTGAAAAAGAAGGAAATGTTACCTTTTGTGACAACTTGGATGGACCTGGAAACTATTATGTTAGGTGAAATAAGCCAGGCAGAGAAAGAAAAAAATCAAATGACCTCACTCATTTGAGGAATTCAATGAACAATATGAACAGAAGAACTAAATAGAGACAGAGGCTGGATCAAAGGGTCCAGAGGGAAAGCAGACTGAGGGGAAGGGGATGATAGAAAGAGATCAGAGAACGGAAAGAGATTGGTGAAATTATATATATATAACACAGTGTTATAGAGAGCAGAAAAGCAAATCCTAGAGAGAAGTGGGGAGGACGTTGAGGGGGGTGACAAGGGGGATGTTGAGGGGAACACGAGGTGGTGGGGATGTATTTGGTGGGACACTTGATTCTATGTAAACACAATAAATTAAAAGCAATAAAAACACTGATTTATTCATAACCTCTTTAAAGAAAGAGATATTTAATGGAGTCCACAAGTAACTTATTTTGCTATAGAATATCTGTCTTCTACTATAAATAAAGGGATAAAATTTTGTACAAGATCTGTATCTGCTTTTCAGATGGCTCCTAATCTATTGCTTTGAGCTCGTCAAATTCTTCATAACTGGGGCCTCAAAGTCATATCTATAAAAAAGAATAATTTGGAGTATTAGCACCTATTAAGCACTAATTTCTTATAAAAACCAATGTGAGTCTCCTTTACTATGTCCCAGTAGATGGTATTTGGTGAAGTAAGACATTAAACTTTAAATCTTGCAGGTAGAATTGTATCAATAATTTATAAAAATAATTAAAAAAAAACTAGAATTCTATCAGAATGTATTTTAAATGGTAGTATGTTTCAAACACCTGTGGGCACAGAAGAAATCTTAGATCTCTGAACTACACATGTACAGAGTCAACTATAGCTAAATAACTAAGCTGAGATTTGAGTTGTTTATGCAGATACAAATTAGCAGCTGTGTCCAGTCAAGTTAATTGTATACTAAAACAAAATAAACACTTCTCACAGAAATATAATGAAATACTGAGTTTTTCACAATCTTCAATTTTTATATATATAAAGAAAAACCAACGTGTTACCTATTCTCAAAAGAAAAGACAGTAAACAGAGATCAAATTAAAAATTTCACAGATGTTAGAAATAGCAGACAGGATTCTAAAGCAGTTATTATAACTATGCTCAAGAATAGAAAGAAAAATATGCTTGCAATGAATTGAAAAGTATCTCAGTGCAGAAATAGAAAATCTATTAAAAAGAAACAAATGGAAATTTCAAGATATATCGTAGTTCCCCATGTATAAGACGCACCTTAATTTTGGGGCCCAAAATTTGGGGAAAAAATGTATTACATAAAGTTATTAAACTCAAGTTTTATTCATAATAAAATTCATACAACTCATCACTGTCAAAACTCTCATCCTCATCTATGTCTAATGACGAATCACTGTCTTCCTATATTGTCTCGTCCTAAGTTCCATCTATGGCATTTGAAATGCCACAATTCTTAGATCCCAAAAATTTCAAAAACCGGTACGGTATCTGGAAAGGTTAACAGCAGAATGAAGATTATAGAAATGATATTAAAGACAGACCAATAAAAATGATCTAATCTGAAGGTAAGAGGGAAAAATGTTAAAAGAATAAGAGAAGACATCATCTCAGGAACTTACAGTAAAATACCAAAAGACCTAGCATACATATAATTGGATTCCCAGAAGGAGAGTACAGAATGAGTTAGGAAAAATACTTGAAGAAATAATGATCAAAAGTCCTCAAATTTGCCTGACCTGTGGTGGCGCAGTGGATAAAGCATTGACCTGGAAATGCTGAGGTTGCCGGTTCAAAACCCTGGGCTTGCCTGGTCAAGGCACATATGGGAGTTGATGCTTCCAGCTCCTCCCTACCTTCTCTCTCTCTCTCTCTCTCCCTCTCTATCTCTCTCTCTCCCTTTCTCTCTCCTCTCTAAAATGAATTAAAAAAATAAATAAAAGTCCCCAAATTTGATGAAAAACATATTTACAGATCAGAAAGCTCAACAAACACCAAGCAGAATAAATATAAAGAAATATAAAGATCCCTATCTCTAGGCAGCCATAGCCAAATTGTTAAAAACCAAGGCTATAGAGAAAAATCTTGAAAGCTGCCAGTGGGTAGGGGAGGAGGATTACACTGTGTACAGTTTAACAACTTTAACTTCTCATCAAAAACTATGAAGTCTGGCACACATTAGAACATCATTAAAAAATTGTCAATTCAAAACTGAATTTCAAGCCAAAACATCTTTTCAGAGAAAAGACAAACTAGAGATACTTTCTGAATAAAATATCATAAAAAAATAATTTGTCACCAGGAAATCTGCACTATAAGTAAATATTAAAGGAATTTTTCAGACTCAGTATGAGTTGGTATCTTTAGAGAGAAAGGATGAGAAATAGAAATGGTAAATATATAGGACTTATTTTTCCTATAATTAGTCAAATTTATTAAATTCATATGACAGTTTGAAGCAAAAACAATAATACTCTTGAGCAGTTCGCAATATTTGTAGATGTAATAGATAATAATAACCCTAGCATAAAGAATAGTTATGGGCAAATGGACCTATAAAGTTATGAGGGTTCTATATTTTACATAGTGATAAAATATTAACTCTAAATAGCCTGAAATAAGTTAAGGATACATATTATAATTTCTTTCTTCTTTTTTGTTTTTAGAGAGAGAAATGGAGGGACAGAAAGGAAGGGAGAAAGATGAGAAGCATCAACTCATAGTTGCAGCACATTATTTGTTCACTGATTGCTTTCTCATATGTGCCTTGACCAGGGAGCTCCAGCTGAGCCAGTGACCATGGGGTCATGTTTATATCCCCACACACAAGCTGGCGACCCCACACTCAAACCAGATGCACCTGCGCTCAAGCCAGCAACATCGGGGATTCGAACCTGGGTCCTCAGCATCCCACGCAATGCTCTATACACTGCGCTACTGCCTGTCAGGCTTTCCTCTGGTTTTTGTTTCTTATTTCCTCCTTTCTTTACCCTCTTTTGAATTTTTGAATATTTTTTTAAAATTTCATGTCAATATATTTTATTATTTAGCTATATTTCTTTGCATATTTTAAATGTATACTCAAGAAATTATATGTCTAAACAGGCGGTGGCGCAGTGGATAGAGAATTGGCCTGGGATGCTGAGGACCCAGGTTCGAAATCCTGAGGTTGCCAGCTTGAGTGTGCAGTTTCATCTATCTAGCTTGAGTGCAGGCTCACCAGCTTGAGCACAAGGTCGCCAGCCTAACAGCAGGATCACAGACATGACCCCATGGTCACTAGCTTCAGCAAGGGATAACTGGCTTGCTGGAGCCCCCAGGTCAAGGCACATATGAGAAAGCAATCAATGAACAATTAAAGTGCCACAACTACCAGTTAATGCTTCTCATCTCTCTACCTTCCTGTCTGTCCCTCTCTCTCTCCATCTCTCTCGCAAAAAACAAACCCACAAAAAAACCCCACAAAAACAAAACCAACCAACCAAACAAAAATCCAACTGGGGATGGAGGGGAGGGAGGAGGATGTAAAACAATAAAATCGTTGACCCAAATCCAACAGTCAAACTTAGAATTAATTGACCAAATATTCCCAATCAAAAGACATAAATTGTCAAAATAGCTAAAACAAAGTCTCAACTATAGTCTCTGAATCTCTGTACAAGAGACACACCTTTAGTACTAGAGACATTGAGAATAAATGCTTATGAAAAGACACACCATGCAAATAGTAAGCATACAATGGCTGCAGTGACTATATTAATATCAGGTAAAATAGACATTAATGAAAGAGCATTATCCCTAGAGATAAAGAATGACATTTCTTAATCACAGAAACTTAACAATCTTAAATGTATACAGTACATGCCTAATAATTAAACTCTTCAAAATACATGAGATAAAAATAGAACTAAAGAAGGAAAATACACAATTCCACAATTTTACTTGAAGATTTTAACACTCCTCTCAAGCAAATGATAGAATTAGATAAAATAAAAATCACACCCAAAATAAATTATCTGAACTGTCAGGTTAACCTAATGGATGTATAAAGAACACAACAACCAACAACTGTAAAATACACATTCTTTTCAGTAGTATTCACCAAGATAGAGCATATGCTGGGTCATCAATCCAAGTTGTAATAAGCTAATAAAAATTTAAATCATACAGAGTATGTTCTCTGATCACAATGGAATTAAATTAAAAATCAGTAACAAGAAGATATTTAAGAAGAGCCCAAATGTTATGAAAACTGGAAAACATACTTCAAAATAAGCCATGGGTACTAGAAGAAATTGGAAAATTTTTAAAAAGTAAATAATGAAAATATTGTATCAAATTTTGTGGGATGTAACAAAGCAGCGCACAGAGGAACATTTAGAGCTTTGAGTTCTTCTTGTAGTTGAAAAAATATATATAAAAATCAATGATCTAACATTCCAATTTGAGAAGAAAGAGCAAAATTAACTTAAAATAGAAGGAAGGAAATAATAAGGAACACAAATCTGTGAAACAGAAAACAAACAAAAGAAAACTAATGAAACTAAGTTTGAGTTCTTTTACCAACTTGCCCATTTCAAAAGAATCCTGCAGCCTTCTAAAATTAGCCACTGCCAACAAGCAATAGTTTATGAAATACCATGTCAATTATGAAAATATACTTGCCAGTTCACTGAATAAAAAATTACAAGAGCGTTTGAGAAAAAGTTCGAGCAAACTCATGAAACAATGTCTGAGGTGACTAATTCCTTTAGGGATCTAATCAAGTGCCGCTGGCGGCTCCCTTTCCTTTCGTTTCCTCTCCACCGCTTTCTTTATGGACTATGTTTTGCTATCTTCTAGGGCTCTTGATCAAACATTTATTTTTCTTGATTCAGGTTCAGTTTTATGTAATGCCTTTATGTGCTCACATAACTTAATTTCTTGTTCAAAAATGGAGTCTATGGGAGGCATTCTGTGCATGGGATTTGTACTTCCCGAGGCTGTTGCCATACTTTTTTGGCAGGAAAACTACAAATACTAAACTAATTAAAGATTCAAAACACATTGTTAAGCAATTCTGAACCACATTCTGGAGGTTAATTTAAAAGAAATAAAGAGAAAAAACAAAGAGAAGTCTCTACCATAGAGAGTTTTGTGGTAAGAGTTAAGAATCACAAAATGTTTTTTTATTAGTTTTAATTACTTTGCTCCTCTAACCAGAAGATATTAACCACACGTTAGATTTTATGCCAAGTTATATAGTATGCACAAGTCAGATCCAACTCTCAGTAAGATTTGATTAGTAAGGAGGAGGGCAAGAACCCATGGGGCTTAAATTTTCATTACCCCAAAGAAGAAATGATGGATAAAAACTCAAGTCAGATACTACAAAATATCAAAAAACATGCATAAAAAAGTGGTTCCTTTTCAACTAAAGACTGTGAGCTAAAATTCTGAACACAAAGGTCAATAATTTAATTTGAACAACTAGTCTGGCTTTGGCTTATCAAACAAATCCTACAAGCAGTCATAATTGTTCTTATATAAGAGGCTAGTGAACGGAATGAAAACCAAAACGAATACGCCCCAAACAAGGGAGAGCTAGAAATCTGGGAAATGAGCCAGTGTCAAACCCTGCTTCCACCTTGAGAATATGGGTATTATCTGCAGACCTTGGGCTTCCAATTTGATGACAGCACAGGGCACCACAATAGGAGATAAAGTTTTGGGGCTGGCCATAACGGGCAATCTAATAGAAAACTCTGTATAAACCTGTAACCCAAAGAGCTCAGTATAATGGGGCATTACAGAGGATGCAGTTAGTTTAACTAGAAAAACTGTACAAACATGTGGAAATTTTAAAACATACTCCTAAATAGCTATTAGGTCAAAGAAGCAATGATAATCAAAATTAGAACATTCCTAAGACTAAACAATAAATGTAATATGTATCATGTTTTGTGGTCACTACTACCATACTTATATAATACTTTAATGGAGACCAGTGTAGCAGGACACAGAAAAGAAATAAAAGGTATAAAGTAGAAAGAGAGAATCTAAACTGTCTTGTGTGCCTATATGACTACGTATGCAGAAAATCCAAAGGAAGCTGCAGGTAAATTATTAGAATATGATAGTTTAAGAAAATAACTACAGGCCCTGGCCGGTTGGTTCAGTGGAAGAGCGTCGGCCTGGTGTGCGAGAGTCCCGGGTTCGATTTCTGGCCAGAGCACACAGGAGAAGCGCCCATATGCTTCTCCATCCCTCCCCCTCTCCTTCCTCTCTGTCTCTCTCTTCCCCTCCCACAGCCAAGGCTCCATTGGAGCAGGGTTGGCCCGGGTGCTGAGGATGGCTTGTGACCTCTGCCTCAGGCGCTGGAATGGCTCTGATTGCAGCAGAGTGACTCCCCGATGGGCAGAGCATCGCCCCCTGGTGGGCATGCCGGGTGGATCCCGGTCGGGTATATGCGGGAGTCTGTCTGACTGCCTCCCCGTTTCCAGCTTCAGAAAAATACCAAAAAAAAAAAAAAATAATAATAATAATAACTACATATAAAACAAAGACATAAAACTCAAAAAGCAACAGAAAAAATCAATCCCACATGCATGGATTCTTGGGCATTTTATGAACGTATTACAAAACTATGCTAAAAGACATTGTAGAATTACTAAGTACATGAAGCCTTACACCATGTTAGTAAAGATATTTTCAAATTGATCTACAAATTCCATTGTAATGTCTATTAAAACCCCAATAGGACTCACCAGTGGTGGCACAGTAGCTAGAGCATCAACCAGAGATGCTGAGTTCCCCAGCTGAAATCCCAAGATTGCTGGCTTGAGCGCAGGCTCATGCGGCTTGAGTGCAGGCTTACCAGCTTGAACACAGGTTTGCCAGCTGGAGTGTGGGATCATCAACATGATCCCAAGATTACTGGCTTGAGACCGAAATTGGCTGGCTTGAAGCCCAAAGTCACTGGGTTGAGCCCAAGGCTACTGGCTTGAGCAAGGGGTCACTGGCTTGGCTTGAGCCCCCGGTCAAGACACATATGATAAGAGAAAGCAATCAATGAACAACTAAAGTGAAGTAACTATGAGTTGATGCTTCTCATTTCTCTCAAAAACAAAAAACCCAACAAAACAAAACAAAACAAAAACAATCCCAATAGCGTTTTCTTTTATAAATAGGCACACTGATTTTAAAATTCATATGTAAGAGCAAGTGGCCAAAAGTTCTTATGCAAGAGCAAAAAAGCCACAGATGATCTCAAGAAAAGTAGATGAAGAGATAATGCCACCCTACCAGACACGTGGTACTAGCACAGTAAGAAAATTCACCATCAGAACCAAACCAAACTCACACATACATGGAAACTTGCCTAATGACAGAAAACAAATGGGAAAGAAGCAAATTGTTCAATATAGATGATGCTAGAACATTTGGAAATACATATGAAGAAAAATTAAATAGATACCTACTTCACACCCACCACTAAAATCAATTTCAGGTGGATAAAATCTTAAATGAAAAAGGCAAATGTTTTAGTTGACAAGAAAGAAAGAAGAAAATCTTTCTATCTTTGGGGTAGAAAAGAATTAAACAAAGTATAAAAAGATGAAACCGAAGAGGAAAAGATTGATTAAAAAAACTATTGAAATTCGGCCTAGCGTGCGGAGGACCCGGGTTCGATTCCCGGCCAGGGCACATAGGAGAAGCGCCCATTTGCTTCTCCACCCCTCCGCTGCGCTCTCTTCTCTGTCTCTTTCTTCCCCTCCCGCAGCCAAGGCTCCATTGGAGCAAAGATGGCCCGGGTGCTGGGGATGGCTCTGTGGCCTCTGCCTCAGGCGCTAGAGTGGCTCTGGTCGCAATATGGCGACGCCCAGGATGGGCAGAGCATCGCCCCCTGGGGGGCAGAGCACCGCCCCTGGTGGGCGTGCCGGGTGGATCCCGGTCGGGCGCATGCGGGAGTCTGACTGTCTCTCCCTGTTTCCAGCTTCAGAAAAATGAAAAAAAAAAAAAAAAAAAAAAAAAACCTATTGAAATTAAAACATTATTCTTTTAAAAGCTATCATAAGGAAAGTGAAGAAAAGCTACAAATTGGGAGAATATTTTTTTGAAACAAATCTGCAATTGAACCTAATATGACAACCACTGGCCATGTGTGGCTACTTTAATTTAAACTGGAATTAAATAAAATTTAAAACTTAATTACTCAGTAGCTCTACTCACATGATAGGTGCTCTATCAGCACCTATGTGGAACTAAGCATCTCAGAAAATTTGCTCGGACAGCACTGATATAGAACACGCAAAAGAACTTTTAAACTTCTAAAATAAATAGGTCACCCAATTTTAAAAGTGGACAAAGGACATTAATGGACATTTGACAGGACAGAAAAAACAAAAATGTATCATCCACATGCAAAAAGTTATTTCAACCTCATTAGTAATCAAAACAAATGAAACTCATTAGCTGCCATTTTGGACACTCCAAATTGACAAAAGATTAAAAATCAGTAATACTAAGTACTGAAGAGAATACAGAGCAGCAGCTCTTTAATACACTGTCTGTAGAAAAGTAACCCATAACAACCACTGAGGAAGTAGTTTGGCATTACCCAGTCACATTGCAGACTGGTACCCAGCAATTCTATTCCAGAGGGATGCTCCATTTGAGCTAACGTCCTGCTCCCCACTTAGAGCATTTGGAAATTATTCAGATACATATACCGCCCCCACCACCATTTAACTGGTAGAGGTCAGGAATAATAATGTTTCTTCAATTAAAAGAATTATCCAACCTAAACTATGCACTGGGTGATATGATCAAAAATAAAAACACTAGAAACAACCCAAACATCATCAATAGAAAAATGGATACATACATTGTGTTTAATGGAATACCACACAGAATTGAAAATAAATGCACCTTAGCTACAGATCTCAACATAGGTGAGTCTACGGAATATAATGCTGGTTGAAAGTAGTAATATCTATGAAAATAAACAATGTACTTAAAATTTATATGAAGAATAAAAATAGTCAAACTAAATACTTAATTGGGGAATATAAAACAAATCAACGCACATATCATACATACAACAAAAGCAAAGAAATGGCTTAACAAGGAATCAGGATAAGTTTATCTTGGGGAGAAGTAGGGAGATGCCTTCTGGGATGGTCACACAGGTCTCTCTACATCAGGGGTCCCCAAAATACGGCTCGCGGGCCACATGCGGCCCCCTGAGGCCATTTATTCGGCCCCACCGCACTTCTGGAAGGGGCACCTGTTTCATTGGTGGTCAGTGAGAGGAGCCTAGTTCCCATTGAAATACTGGTCAGTTTGTTGATTTAAATTTACTTGTTCTTTATTTTAAATATTGTATTTGTTCCCGTTTTGTTTTTTTACTTAAAAATAAGGTATGTGCAGTGTGCATAGGGATTTGTTCATAGTTTTTTTTATACTTCGGCCCTCCAACGGTCTGAGGGACAGAACTGGCCCCCTATGTAATAAGTTTGGGGACCCCTGCTCTACATAATGGTCATGGCTTTATTTCTTTAGATGGGTAGTAGGTTGAGATACTCATTTTAATTTCCTCACTTACTGTGTATATGTTTTATATACTCTTCACAAGTTTAAAACAACTTCACAATTTTTTAAAAAGCCAGCTTGGTTACATATTAGCTAGGACCCTTGATATTAGTTAAAAACAGTAACTTCCCCTATCTTACAGAGCTATTCTGAAATTCAAAGGAGATATTATGTGCGAGTGACGGTGACGGGGGTCCTATTACACAATAGTAAACATAGGAGGTAAGCATTTTCCTAAAGACTTCATCCTGGGTACTATTCAGGAACTCAGGGTCCAGAGTTCCAGGGCAGTTATTAATCAAGCCAAGAAGATATTAGGAGTCTCTGTTTTCTCACTACAAAATAGGAATAACTTCTGTCCAAGTCAACCCACAGGAGTATCATAGTGAAGTATTCAGTACATATGCAAATATAAGCTTTTATTGCTGTTATTGTTACGGTAACCAGAGGACTGAAAGGGAATGGAAGTCATGTCAAAGAAAAATAAATTATTTAGGACCTCGGTATTCTATTTTTTTCCCCTTTTTTTTCTTTCAGGTTTATTCTGTATTGGTTTCAAGGGTACAGCTCAGTGATTAGACAATCATTACATTACATAGTGCTCCCCTCAATATTTCCAGCCCCTCAACTGGCATGATACATGGTTATTACAACATTATTGACTGTATTCCCAGTACTGTACTTGACACCCCCATGCCTGTTTTGTAACTACCAACTTATACTTAATCTTTTCACCTCTTTCACCCATTACCCCAAGCGCCCCCCCCCGCAACCACCAGCAGTCTGCTCCCTGTATCTATGAGGAGCCCCTGAATACTTTTAAATTTAGGCTAAATGATAATGATAATGACATAATAATTAACTCCAAATACTGGGTGCAAAAAAGGCATAAGATCTATTTGTCCAGGGTTCTTCCTGAGGGCAGACTAGAAAGACTGGAGGAAAGTTAAAAGTGCATTAGGGGTCAATATCAGAGAGAACTCTTGGACAGCCATAAAGAGGAGAGACAGAACTGACTATGGTGATTTTCCTTCATATGAATTATTTAGATAAAAACAGAGTTAAGAGAGACTCCTATATTGAATGAAAATGCAAATTTTTAAAGTAAATGCTGTTAAAATATAAATACAAGTAACTCTGTGTCAAAAATTATACTGCAAACGAGCTTCCTTAAGAGTCCTTGAGACTACAGGTAACTTATCTTTGGGGCTTCAGTTTCTTCATTTGTAATAAGGATAATATCTTTCCTTCAAGGTTACTTAGGAAAATCAATGTGGTAATAAACTGAAACTGCCTAGCACCAGTATTCCGTAAGTGCTCAATCAGCTGCCATAATTTTAAAAGTTTATTATTGAATGCTTCCGAACTTGTTCACAGTTAAATGAAGCAATGACATCGGTACAAGAAAACAAAACTTGCATGTTTGAAAACAGCTGAAGGAAGAACTTGTATCTGTTACTTAAGGGAAAGAGGCAGAACTGATAGCCCTGGATCAGTTTCTTTAAAATGTTATCAAGTGGCTGTTGGTCTCCCCAAAAGTTTCCTTGAACATGCTTTGGGTAGAAATCTTCCCCCTGTAGAACCCTTTTAAATTTCATAATCCGAAAGCACTTTCCAGTTTGCTGGAATAAAAATATGACAGGATTATGAAGATAAGACTTGATATAGCAAACCCTTTGTATTCATTATAATTTCAGGTCATTACTTTTTTTAAAATGTCGAAAGCTAAGAAAAAATAATACATACACAGCTACTTAAATCTTACAAATTTGATCTGAAGAAACCAATAAAAAGTTTTTAACATCTATAAACAGGAAATGCTGAACTTCAGGACTAAACCTCAGTGATTTATTATAAATATCTAACTATCCTACATATAACTTCACTCTAATGACATTTGCAAAGCTTTTGCCTCCTGTCTGGCACTTCCGAGATTCAGATCAACTCAAGCTGTTTTCCACAAATAAAATAAAGGCAGCATCTCAGAGTTTATATTATTATGTGTTTTACTATAGTGATCTCTTGACTCTATGGAAGTACTGTGCTACACTTGAGTTTTAAGCTCGGTCCTGTTCATTACTAAAGTTTCCAACCTCGCTTCAAATTACCAGCTGACAGTCACACAGTGTAATGAAGAGCGTGGATTAGCTGAAATTAAAACCCAGAATTCTCTTTACCACCCTTCTTTTCAGGTGCAGATCAATTATTTATGACCAAGTTCACCAACACTATGTTTTAATTTGGGAAGCAGTCCATTTGAAGCCAGCTATAAATAAAGTGAATAGAATCTGGCTTCAGAACATTTTGAGCCTACAGAGCATTGAAAGAAGATGGGAGGAAAGAAGCAAAGGAAGAACACAAGAGGAGAAAAGAGAAATAAAAGAACAAAAGAAACCAATATCCACTGAGCTGCTTCTAGGCCCCAGCCTTCCACAGAAGAATCTCATTTACACTGTTAATTTGATGTTACTCCATTTCATTCTCACAACCTCAGAAGTTAGATATTATATTCCCTGTATGTAAGGCTGGGAACCTGCAGCTCAAAAAGGCTAAATTGTTTACTGGGGTCACAGAGTAAGTAGGAAAACCAGAATTTGACTTGCGGTTTTTCTGATTCCCCAAACCTGGGCACTTTTTTCCACAATCAGATGAAATAATTTCCTAATTCTTTTAAAATATGAGTAGTTTAGGAATTTCCCAAACAACAAACAGGAAGCCCATAATATATTTCCAAAGTGTAGTATACATATAACAGAAAACCATCCATATAACTATTATTTCAACTGCCTGTAAGAACTTGAAGTATTAGGTTGTCACCATTATGCTTATGATGCCCATTAATTCATTTACAGAGAACAGGAATCCTCATGTGGAGATTGTGTGGAAAGAGTAATGAAGCCAAATTCAAAAGCCAAGAACCAAGAGCGAGAATGTCAAGTACTGAAGAACCTCTTACCTGCTGTACTTCACTTTCTCCATTTGAGATTTTCTCAGTGTAAACAAAGGAGTTGAATATCCGCTGCAACACAAAGAAAAGCAATGCACATTAGATTTTCTGAAAAGCACAGCCATTTTCTACATGAGTGTATGTGTGTGTGAGTAATTTGTTTACACCACAAATAGAGTCAAGCACAAAAAATTTTAATTAAAATATAGTTATTTTACACAGAGAAATCCAAATATCAGCCAAAGTCAATCACACTTACATAAGCAATACCTAGGCACTTTTGTAGTGAAATAAACCAGATGTTACACAGTATTTTTCATTTTCAAAAATACATTTAATTATAGATTTCCGGAGCCCATGCCATTTTATCCAACTGGGATAATCTCACCAAGTTGTGTTTCTCATTTAAATCCTGAACTCCATGAATGCTGTAATTGTTTACAGACACTAAAACCCAATGTAATAACGCTCTTTAAAAGGGATTCTTTTTATATTCTCTCATGTCCCTGTCCAACCAATACCTACCCCATATTATCCATCACCTTCGTTACTTAAGTGCCCCCTCGGGAGGCTAACGTAACAGGGCTTGCCTTAAAAGAAGATCCAGTTCATATATACATGCCAGGAAATATGACAGCCGTGCCAAGACATCAGTCCAAACTGTGACACACAAGCACACATTCTTCCACTGGTTTCTGCCGAGCTAGTACCCAGTCCTCCATAACATTGCCTGCATTTAAAACATCTCTGTAGGCCCTGGCCGGTTGGCTCAGCGGTAGAGTGTCAGCCTGGCATGCGGGGGACCTGGGTTCGATTCCCGGCCAGGGCACATAGGAGAAGCGCCCATTTGCTTCTCCACCCCACCCCCCTCCTTCCTCTCTGTCTCTCTCTTCCCCTCCCGCAGCAAAGGCTCCATTGGAGCAGAGATGGCCCGGGCGCTGGGGATGGCTCCTTGGCCTCTGCCCCAGGCGCTAGAGTGGCTCTGGTCGCGGCAGAGCGACACCTCGGAGGGGCAGAGCGTCACCCCTTGGTGGGCGTGCCGGGTGGATCCAGGTCGGGCGCATGCGGGAGTCTGTCTGACTGTCTCTCCCCGTTTCCAGCTTCAGAAAAATACCAAAAAAAAAAAAAAAATCTCTGTAGACTCAGGACTTTATCAAAACCTCTCGTTATTAAGCAATGTCAAGAGATTAACATATAACAAATGAAAAAATAAGAGCCCAAGATATATGTTCAGGGGGTCCTCGGGTTATGACACAGTTCGTTCCTACAACAGTGACATAATCTGTATTTTGGTGGTTAAGTTGAAACACACCCTAGCCTAACACAAATGGAACATTTGCGCCTTTAACAGTCCAAAATGGTGTAGGTAAGCTTTCTGGGGGATGCCAACTCCCTCGCTCATACGCGGCACTACAGAGTATTATTCTGCCATGTGCAACCAAACTATGTAGTTTGCCCACATAGTCCATAAGTACAACACTAATGGCGTAAGTTGAAACACTTACATCTCAATTTTATAAAGTTTTTATGGGAGTAAGCATCTTAAACTCGAAATGTCATATGTTAAGGCTGTCGTAACCTGAGGACCACCTGTATCTGGTAGAGGCACCCTCCCCTTCAAAAAGGAGTAAGCAGCCTCATCATTTCTCCTAAAACTGTCCAGATATCTCTGGAACTCTCCAAATGAGTAAGGAATCAGACCTGGAGACGTCCACCAAAATTTCCCTTTTGCCTTTCAATCTTATAGCCAGGGTTTGTCAGCATCTGGGCCAGCTTCCCAGACAGCCTAACACACCTGATGTGGTTGTAATGAGGAAACAAGTGCTAAGCTCATCAAGTGGTATGTAAATGAATGAAGATCAAGGTCCTGGGGGCCGAGGAGAAAGCAAACAGTCTTGGGAAGAGTTGAGATAGAATGCAATGAAATTACAGTCTAGAAAATTTTAATTGTGAATTACCATAAGTTTCCAATGTTCCACTCATTCATTCAACAGATATTTATTTTCTCTTTCTTTCTTAAAAATGATCCTGCTGATAGGAAAGGTACAGATATTTAGTAATGGTGGTGATGATGATATTGGCTGCTATTTACTGAATGCAGATAATGGGACAAACACTATTCGAAGGACGTTCCATCAGTTTACTTATTTAAGTCTCCCAAAATATATTTGTGACAGGCATTATTATTATCCCTAATATACAGATGAGGGAACTGATGCTTATTTATTAAAGAGTCTAATGCAACACACACATTGTACTTCATAAGCAAAAGTTATTTAATCTTTATAAGAAGATTACTGAAGCACCAAAAATAAAAAAGTAAGATGATGGGTGGTTAAATAATTTACCTAAAGTCATTAGGCAAGGCTGGAATATGAACCCAGGCAATGTGACTCCAGATACAGCTCTAACTAAATTGTCTCATAAAAATTTGCTACTTGTCCATATAAAAAGCACCACTGTTAGGCACTAACGCCCAAACATAATGCAGACCAACAATCATTTATGTGTATTCTCAAAATTCAAAAGGCAATGAAAAAGTTTTGCATGACACATTTGTTAGTAAAATATGATACAACATGAACTTTATTTGGCAGTAAATCCTAACTTCAATTGATGTATATTTACAGTCTTTATTAAACCATTTAATGTGAGTATTCATTCACTTTGATGCAGATGTATTAATACACCTGATTATAGAGTTCTGCTTTATATCTTACTGGGGGTGTTTTATCATCAAGAGGCATCAGGATTCTGAATCCTAAAACAGATCTTGTTTTAGGAAAGGGATTATGAACCTATCGGCTTCCATTGCTACAACTCTGAGTTCCCACTTTTCTGATAAAAACCTTAAAATGCCTTTAGAGGAAGGGTCAATTTCACTGTCACCCACATATCCAGATCATATTCTATTTTAATAGAACTTGATTTTCAAAACCTGCTCAGTACCAAGAACACATTTTTATTAAAAATTAATGTAATTTATGTAGTGTTGCCAGAACTTCACGAGTATGGTCAACGTTTTATTTCATTTCTGACAGTGATATATCCCAGTTTTAATAAAACATGGTGAACCTTTACTTGGGATGACATCAGAGTAATGGTGGCAAGAGAGATATTCCTGATCTCTCCCCTATAAATTATAACAAATTGAACAATTATAATGCAGGGAAGAAACCCCAGCTAGGCTTGCAGGTGTGCCTGAAAGATTCGCACACCAAATGGACTAAAGGTAGAAAGGGTTGAAAAGGGAGGTGGAAGATAGAATGCACTTGCGGTCAGCTCTGGTGAGGACAGAAGCTGGAGTGACATGGTTTTTCTCCTCTGCCAGGACTAGGGAGAGGAAGTTCAGGCTATCTGGGGTTTGTCTGCCAGGCTATAATGGAAACCCAGAGTGACAGGGTCTCCTTCTGCCCGGAGGAATGGAGAGATCAAGGCGCAGAGAGGGAAACGCTAAACCAAAGCAGTGGCAGAGTGCAGGTCCCACAGCCAGTGTTCCCACGGATTGCCTGCAGCTTGAACTCAGCGCAGAAACAGAGAAACCAAAGTGTGGCCCCCCCCAGCCTCCCAGATCCCAACTAAGTCTTGTTGTCTCTACGGACAGTGGCAGAGACAAACCCCAATGCTAACTCTCCAGAGACGCTCTCTCCCCTGAAGTACAGGGGTGCTTGGTGTCTGGTCCCCGGATCTGTTGAGACATGGGGAGGAGTGCCTGGAGGCCTGATATCGCCATTGCTAGAGCCACAAAGCCCTCACAGCATGTCCCACCCATCAACACGAATGCGGACCCACCTACATCATTGCAATAGCAATGTCTCAGTTAGTGGCAGCTCAGGAATCTCATAGAGCAAAAATCTGTATAAAAAAAGCAACACCTAATGGAAGAAAACAGTACTCTCTCAAAACTGAAAATCTTTTTCTATTTTTCTTTTTTTCATTTTTCCTTTTATTCCTTCTTTTGCTTTTTTGGATTTCACTTTCTTTAATTTTTATATCTTTTATTCTTTTTTTTTTTTTGTGGGTGCTTATTTTTGTTCTTTTTTATTTTTTGGTTTTTTCCCCATCTTTTCCAAATGAGAGGAAGGGAAACAGAAAGACAGGCTCCTGCATAGACCCCCACAGGGATTCACCCAGCAACCCCCATCTTGGGCCATGATCTAAACTGAGCTATTTATAGTGCCTGAGGCAGAGGCTCCACAGAGCCATCCTCAGCACCTTTGGCCAATGCGCTTAAACCAATCAAATTACACTGTAGGAGGGAGGAAGGGAGGGGGGAGAGAGAGAGAGAGAGAGAGAGAGAGAGAGAGAGAGAGAGAAAGAATGGGAGGAGGGGTGGAGAAACAGCAGGTTGCTTCTCCTGTGTGCCCTGACAGGGAATCAAGCCAGGGGCATCCACATGCTGGGCCGATGCTCTTCCACTAAGCAAACGGCCAGACTAGTTTTTGCTTTTTGTTTTCTGTGACTTTTCCTATTTTATTTGTCATTATTTTTAAAATTTTTATATTTTATTGTATTTTTTAATTTTTAATTTTTATTTATTTAGTTAGTTTTTGTTAACAATACCACTCTCAAATGCCATCAAGAACAAAGAAATAGAATAGCATGGGTACACAAGACAGACAAGTAATTCAGAAAGAAAATGAATTATCTCCAGAAAGCAATCTCACACATGGAAACCTTGGAGTTAAATGATAGAAAATTTGAAATTGAAGTTCTGAAAAGACTCAATGAGATGTGAAGTGAAAAAACACCAATAAGCAATTTAATGAGCTCAAAACCAAATTAGTAAACAAAATGAGTATTTCACCAAGGAGACTAAAACTTTAAAAATGGAGATAAAGAACTAAATACATGAACTGAAATCTGAGGTAGCAAGTTCAGCTAATGGAACAGGCCAGATAGAGGCTAGAGGATCAGTGACATCAAAGACAGGCAACTAGAGATGCTACAGAGCAGGGGTCAGGAACCTATGGCTCATGAGCCAGATGTGGCTCTTTTGATGGCTGCATCTGGCTTGCAGACAAATCTTTAATAAAAAAAATAATGTTAAAAATATAAAACATTCTCATATATTACAATCCATTCATTTCCTACCGCTCATGTTCATGGTTACGGGTGGCTGGAGCCAATCACAGCTGTCCTCTGGGACAACACCAAACTTTTATTGGATAATATTTACGTACACAGGTCATTGTGAGGTCAGGAAGTTAACTTCCCTCCTTTTAATCAAGTAGTCAGCTAGCTAATTGCAGAAACCCTTTTGACGAAGAAGATGGCTAAAAGAAAAAAAGATGAGGAGTATCGTACTTTTCAGCAGGAATGGACAGAGGAATTAGCCTTTGTGGAGAGAGCAGGTTCTGCAGTGTATCTAATAGGGAATGATAAAATTGCATCGATGAAACAGTCAAATATAAAGCGGCACTTCGACACACACCATACTACATTTGCATAGAAATATCCAGCGGGGGACAGCAGGAAGAAAGCATGTCAAGAGCTACTGTGCAGAGTGCAAGCTAGTCAGCAGCAACTCCGTGTTTGGACCCAACAAGGTGACTGGAATTCAGCTAGCTTTGCTGGTGCTTTAGCAATTGTGAGAAACGGAAAGCCATTCACAGATGGGGAGTACGCCAGAACATTCATGCTTGATGTTGCCAATGAACTTTTTGACAACTTTTCGGATAAAGACAAGATAATCAAACGAATAAAAGACATGCCTCTGTCTTCAAGAACTGTTCACAATCGTACCATAATGATGGCAAATCAAATTGAGGCAACACAAGTGAAGGACATAAATGCAGCACCATTCTTTCTCTTGCTTTGGATGAGTCAACAGACGTAAGCCATTTATCCCAGTTCAGCGTGATTGCAAAGTATGCTGTCGGTGACACACTACATGAGAAACTCTTGCTGTTTTGCTTATGAAAAAGACAACAAGAGGGGAGGATTTATTTAAGTCTTTCACTGAGTTTGCTAAAGAAAAAAAATCTACCGATGGATAAACTTATTTCGGTGTGTACTGATGGTGCTCCGTGCATGGTGGGGAAAAACAGAAGATTCGTAGCACTGCTTCGTGAACATGAAAAGAGATCCATCCTAAGTTTTCACTGCATCTTACATCAGGAGGCGCTTTGTGCTCAGATGTGTGGTGAGCAGCTTGGTGAGGTGATGTCACTGGTCATTCAGGTGGTCAAATTTATTGTTGTTCGAGTTTTAAATGATCACCAGTTTAAAACACGGCTGGATGAAGTTGGGAATAATTATCCTGGTCTGCTTCTGCACAGCAATGTGTGTTGGTTATCAAGAGGGAAGGTGTTCAGCCGTTTTGCGGCTTGTCTGAGCTAAATCCGGACTTTTCTTGAAATAAAAAACGTTGAGCATCCTGAGTTAGCTAACACTGAGTGGCTCCTGAAGTTCTACTATCTCGTGGACATGACTGAACATCTGAACCCCCTCAATGTGAAAATGCAAGGCGTTAGAAATACAGTCTTATTCCTTCAACAAGCAGTGTTTGCATTTGAAAACAAGCTGGAACTCTTCATCGCTGACACTGAAACAGGTCATTTACTACACTTTGAAAAACTGGGAGAGTTTAAAGATGCACACACAGCAAGTGACCCTGCTCAACATCTTGATCTCCAGCAGTTAGCGGGCTTCACATCTAATCTCCTGCAGTCATTCAAAGTGCGCTTTGGAGAATTTCGTGAGCACATTCGTCTTTTAAAGTTCATCACCCATTCACAAGAGTGTGCAGTAGACAGCACCCTCCTTAGTTACATCCCTGGTGTCTCCGTCAGAGATTTTGAGCTATAAGCTGCTGACCTGAAGGCCTCAGACATGTGGGTGAATAAGTTCAAGTAACTGAATGAAGATTTGGAAAGACTTGCATTACAGCAAGCAGAGTTGGTGAGCAAACACAAGTGGGGAGAAATGAAAAAATTCAACGCGTGGACCAGCTGATTGTCAAAACTTGGAACGGCTTCCATCACACACCACACACTGCAGTGGGTGAGTATTGCTGTACTGACAATGTTTGGCTCTACGTATACATGTGAACAGTCTTTCTCACATCTAAAGAATGTTAAGACCAACCTACAATCACATTTAACAGAAGTCTCAACACCTCCATGAAGCTTAACCTCACCACGTATCAACCAGACTACAAAGCCATCAGCAAAACCATGCAGCACCAGAAGTTGCATTAATGGTAAGAAGTACCTTATTCATCACTGCTTAGCAAGAGAATAACAACATTATTAAAAAGAATTCAGAGACTTATTGTACTTTAAAAGTGTTGGTCTTATATAAAATGCATACATTTACTTGTATTAGTGTTAAACATATTGTATGGCTCTCACGGAATTACATTTTAAAATATGTGGTGTTCATGGCTCTCCCGGCCAAAAAGGATCCCGACCCCTCCTACAGAGGGAAGAAGACTCATGCATAAAAAAAAAAAGAAAAGAAAGAGCTCTATGGGAATTGTCTGACTCCAACAGAAAGAGCAATCTAAGAATAATGGGTATAACAGAAGAAGAAAATAAGAAGGGAATGAAGAGCCTATTCAAACAAATAATTGTTGAAAACTTCCCAAGCCTATGCAAAGAGTTAAAGCTGCAAATCCTAGAAGCAAAAAGAAGGCTGAGTTACCTCAACCCAAACAAATCTACTCCCAGGCACATCGTTATAAAATTGTCAAAAATCAGTGACAAAGAAAGAATACTCAAGGTAGCTCTAAGGAAAAGAAGAACGTAATATATAAAGAAAAGACCATTAGGTTATCATCAGACTTCTTAACAGAAACTCCACAAGCCAGAAGAGTGTGGACTCAAACATTCTAAATACTGAAAGAGAGGAATTACAGGCCAAGAATACTATATCCATCAAATCTATCCTTCAAATATGAAGGAGAAATAAAACATTTGCAGACATACAGAGCTGAGAAAATTTATCACCAGAAAAACCCTATTGCAAGAATACTCAAGGGGGTTATTCAACCAGATATGAAGAATAAAACAAAACTGCAAGCAAAAGCTCCAATAAGGTCACGGTAAAAACAAGGATCATCCATGACAACAATAACATAAAAGAGGACGTATCTATCTAACATATGGCGACTAGGGTAAAGAGTTTCTTGATTACTAGAGGACTTGGAAAGTGAAAATGGAAATGTCTTCCTAAAACACGAACATGATGCACAATCCCCCAAAGATCAGATTCTCCAGTCCTCCTGGGTGATTTACTCATAGTAATAGGGTTAGAGGATGGGAGGGTGGTAGGTACAGCATTTCATTTCCAAGTTGTCTTGTTCCCTTAGACCAGCTCCCTGGAGGACCAAAGGAATTCCAGAAATTTGAACTCTTCATTTGATCACAATCTAGAGGGAGTCTGAACTGTCTCCTCTGTACAAATCCTGCCAAGTAACAGCAAAGACATTGCCCACCTTTGCCCATTACTCTTTCTCACTCGCACCAAATACTGAAAGTAAATATATGCTTCACTCCATAATGAAAAGTTCATAAAAACGAGTGAGTTTTAAAGTTATTTTAACAAAAAATATTTCATCGAATCCTCTTTAAAATTTTTTTAAAAATTTATTTTTAGAGAGAGAGACAGAGAAAGAGAGAAACATCAAATCATTGTTTCACTTATCCATGCCTTCATTGGTTGATTCTGGGATGGGTTTTTGTTGTTGTTGTTTTTTAATTTAGAAATTAAATTTGGCCCAGGCCAGTTGGCTCAGTGGTAGAGCGTCATCCTGACATGTAGATGGAAGTTCCAGGTTTGATTCCTGATCAGGGCACACAAGAGAAGCGCCCATCTGCTTCTCCACCACTCCCCCTCTTGCTTCTCTCTCTCTCTCTCTTCCCCTCCTGCAGCTATGGCTGGATCCAAGCAAGTTGGCTTCAGGCACGGAGGATGGCCCCATAGCCTAGAGCTCAGTTGCTGAGTGAGGGAGCAAGGGAGCAAGGGAGCATCGCCCCAGATGGGCAGAGCATTGCCCCCTAGTGGGCTTGCCAAGTGGATCCCCGTCAGGGCGGATGTGGGAATTTCTCTGCCTCCCCTCCTCTTGCTGAATAAAAAAAAAAAATTAAGTTTAATGGGTTGACATTGATCAATAAGAGTACATAGGTTTCAGGTGAACATCTCTATATCATTTGAACTGTTAATTGTGTTGTGTGCCCATCACCCAGTCAAATCACTTTCTGTCATCGTATATCTGTCCCTCTTTACTCCCCTTTCCCTTACTCCCTCCCCCTGGTAACCACTTCAGTTTTATCTATGTCCAAGATTCTCAGTATACCAAATCCTCTTTATTAAAATTTTTTCCACAATAAAAAGAAAACAATAACAACAACAAGATGCCTTATTCTTATCTTATGTTCATGAGAACTGAGTACTCTGATCTAAAGACAAACTGGCCTTTCTCTCTCATTAATACACACGCTTTGGAAAACTGACAGTGTCTTCTAATTATATATATACTTATCCTATGACCCAGTAGTTCCCACCCTTGGTATATATTGAGCAGAAACATGCTCATATGTTTATCAAAAGAAAAGCATAAGACTGTTCAAAGCAGCACCATTCATAAGAGCCCCAACCTGGAAAACATCCAAATGCTTATCAGCAATAGAACAGACCATTTCTGGTGTATTCACACAATGGAGTATT